>NC_065444.1:153183284-153798284 GCF_917563875.1 Diabrotica virgifera virgifera
AGAGTATTGGATTGGATGCGTCGAGGTGAGAGACCTAGTTGGCAAAACATTAGTGCATGTAGTCCGGAAGTCAAGGCCTACTGGAGCCAATGGAATTGCCTGATACTAAAAGATGATCTTCTGTACAGAACCTTTGAGAACGATGATGGTACAGAATCTAAGCTTCAGTTGATTGTACCTAAAAGTAAAGTGTCAGAAGTATTGCGTCAGTTGCATGACGGTACATCAGGTGGACACTTTGGTATTACGAAGACTCTGCAAAAGGTTCGAGAACGGTTCTATTGGGTGAACTGTAAAGATGATGTAAGAAGATGGTGCCGGAAATGTGAACTGTGTGCATCCGGTAATGGTCCAGTTGGTAAAAAGAGAGCACCCATGAGACAGTACAATGTTGGAAGTCCTATGGAAAGAGTAGCAATCGACATTGCAGGTCCATTTCCAGAAACCGATGCTGGAAATAAATACATTCTGGTAGCCATGGACTATTTTACGAAATGGACCGAGGCCTATGCATTACCGAATCAAGAAGCTGCTACCGTTGCAGAGGTACTTGTTAAAGAATTCTTCAGCCGATTTGGTGTTCCCTTGGAGATCCACTCCGACCAAGGGCGAAACTTTGAGTCAGCTCTTTTCCAAAACGTTTGTAAATTGATTCGTGCCAATAAGACCAGAACAACACCCCTGCATCCTCAATCAGATGGAATGGTCGAGAGGATGAACCGAACGATGGGTAAACACTTGTCCAAAGTTGTATCTGAACATCAGCGAGATTGGGACCAACACATTCATTTATTCCTGATGGCCTACCGCTCGGCCGTGAATGAAACTACAGGTCAAACACCAACCTGCCTGATGTTGGGTCGTGAAGTTCGTTTGCCCTGCGACCTAGAGTTTGGCTGCAGACCTTCCGAGGAATATGTTGCAGGCGAAGAATACGTAGACCGCCTGAAGTTACGAATGAACAACATTCATGAACTTGCCCGACAACACATCCAGATAGCCAGTGACAGAATGAAAGATCAATATGATTCTCGCTGCAAGAATGAAAGCTTCGAAGTAGGTGATCTTGTCTGGCTTTATAATCCACAACGTCGTCGAGGCCTCTGTCCTAAACTGCAAAGACAATGGGAAGGTCCGTATGAAGTTAAGAAGAAAATAAATGACGTAATATACAGAATTAAGAAGTTACCAAACGGTAAACCAAAAGTTATTTACATAAATCGTCTTGCACCATATGCTGGCTCAAATGAAACAGAGGAAGCCCGAGTCCTCCAACAGGAGATGAAAGATGCACCACAGCCAAGTTTTAAGGAATTTATGTCAAATTACGCAGAAAGAAAGAGTGCTAGATTCGGCGTGACCACAGAAGTTCAGCAAGATCTGTTTGGTGTTCCAGAAAACGTCTCTCTAGCCCACTGTGTTGCACAAGACCTCGAGATGACTAAAGGAATCTCGTCCGTATTCAATAGAAAGTTCGGCCGCCTGGACGAATTAAGGAATCAACAACCTAAAATTGGAAGAGTATTGCGATTGGAAGATGGTCCTCGATCTTTGCTGTATATAGTGACCAGGAAGTCTTATACGGACACGCCAAGCTACGAGAACATATGGCGTGCTCTAACTAATTTGAAGAAAATGGTCTGTAATTATGACATCAAAGATTTGGCTTTACCAAAAATTGGCCATGCAGTAGAAAATCTGGATTGGAAGATTGTGAGAAGCATGCTGGAAGTGATCTTCAGAGAAACTGGCGTACGGATTACTGTGTGTTGCATGAACCCGAAGATGTCATACCCTTCAAAGACAGTAGACTGTTACTTCTTTTCTAGGGGTGTATGCAGAGCTGGAGAATCCTGTAGATTCCGCCATCCTGGGCCATCTAGAGTTGCTGATCGGGACGCTCAGATCTTAAGAGGGGAGCAGTGTAACAAAATAATTATTGACCTACCCTCGTATACCAGCTCCCGTCTCCGCACAGACAGAACACTATCGATGTTTCGAGATACGCCGATGCAGCGCCGATGACGTGCAAGCGGTCGAGTCACATGGACATAGCTGGAGATATATAGATATTTCTGGAATATCTGTATCGCATATATAAATAGGACATATTTGTAAATAGAGTTAGTCTTAAGCTAAAGTTTGTAAAGTAAACTTGTATAAATAAAAAATAAAGTCGTATATAAATTACGAACCGCTAGTTTTATTGTAATTAGAAGTAATTACACTAATCACGCTACAATATTTGCTAAATTTGAAGTAAACGCGCCACAAAAGTGTTTCAAAGTTCAAACTGTATCAAAGTTACTCTTTTGTGGCGCGTTTACTTCAAATTTAGCAAATATTATGGAAAAATCTTTTAATATAAAACTAGAATTTTGTTTTACATCAAAATGAAAATACATTTTCGTGCCACGTAATATTCATATCAGATCTTTTGTAGCTGGAATATTGTATGCGCCACTCATTTTTAAGGCGTTTAGCGGTTTTCTATTCTTGTAGAAACTATAGAAGAAAGTCAGCAGATACACGGCTAAACTAAATCTTAGAATGAAAAAATTAATGAAAGAGATGAGAAAGAAAAAAGTGATAAAAGCCAAACACATCATCAACTTAGAGAGATCAGTAAAGGAACACAAAAATCTAAGAGGACGCACCACCGAAAGCATAAAAGTGAACAAATCCAAAAAACGGTTGAAGATACCAAGAGGGTGAAAGTTCTAAGAAAAAAATTAAGAAGTGGCAAAAAATAAATAAACTAAAGTATAAAGATAGACATATCATCACCAATAGAGTGAGATGAATTACTAAGAACAGTAGAAGGTTTATATACAGAATAATACAAAAGTCAAAAAAACCATGGTGAGTATCTATCAGAAAAGTTAGAAAATTCAAGAAAAGATTAGTCAACTAATAACTAAAGATCGGAATTGATGCCTAATATAATAACGATTGAGGAACTCCTGATGAAGTAAACGAAAAGAAATAAACTTTCGAGAGAAGATAATATGGTTTTAGAGTCCGAAAATAAGTTGGTTTGAACGTACATTTTGAAAGGATAGGACAGAAATCTAGTACAACTTGTCAAATATACGGTAATACTTTTGGCTGTGTCAATATTATGCTCCACTTACAATGCGCAGTCAACAGAAACATAATTCACCGAATGCGTTCCCACTTATTTTTCTAAACAAGGGGAGATGTGGACAAGCTGTACCAAGCGAAAATCCAAAAGACGACTGCAACGCAATAGAATTATTAATTTATAAGAACATATTATAAACACTTATTTTTCATATTATTCATTAACACTTATTTTTCATATATCTATTCAAATTGCCAGGGACAATCAAACTGCGGACCAAAATATTGAACAAGCCATAATATAATATATAAAGGCCAGACTGTGTTACAAGTAAGGAAGAATTAGGGAAACGGAGCTAAGTGCAAGAAATAGTAATATAAATATTTGAGATCAGTAAGTAAAATGATTGATTGGGATTTTCCAATTGATTTTCATATTTCCAGTGATTTCTAACTCCCGAAATTAAAAGGAATAAGAACAAGACCAATATTTAGAAGTAGATATGTGAAGAATAATATATTAGTTTTGATATTAACATTTAACCACCGAAAAGATGTCCTAAATTTAATATGTTGAAGCTTTCTTTTACATTTAAAGTATCATTTGGTTTAGTATGGACTCGCTTTAGGTTATAAGACCTATTTTTCCTACGTTTTTTTTTATGTTTACTATTCTATTTAAAATGTAAGATGGTTTCCCCTTGATAGAGATAGGTCTGTAGGATTCCACGTCGGTTCGGGGTTTGCCTTTTTTTCTGAAAACAGGCAAATCCCGAACCGACGTGGAATCCTACAGACCTATCACTCTAATAAACACTCTGGTAAAGGTTCTTGAGCTAATCCTAAAAGAAAGGCTCAATAGCTTTCTCGAAGCCCACAACATCATCCCAAAATATCAATATGGATTCCAGCCCGGTAAATCTACTAAACATGCATTAATATTATAATCGATTTCACAACTAAAGTTTCTCAGACCATCAACGATGGTTCATTTGCCATAGCCACTTTCCTCGATGTGCAGAAAGCTTTCGATAAGTCTGGCACGACGGACTTGTTCGGAAGCTTATGAACATCGAGCTACCATTACAATTTACCAAAATTGTACACTCATACCTTCACAACCGAACTGTCAGAGTAAAAGTAAGCGATCACAAGTCTACCCCCTTTACTCCACAAGCTGGAGTCCCCCAGGGTTCAGTCCTAGCACCACTGTTGTACATCATCTACAACAGTGACCTCTCAAACCAAAATATCTCAGGTACTCATCTGTTCCTGTACGCTGACGACACGGCTCTGCTCACAACAACCACGCGATATAACCCACCACTTATTCATAGAAGAGCACAGACTCTGTTGAACGTGGTCGAAGAATGGTGCAATAAGTGGAGAGTCACACTAAACGCGAATAAAACAACAACCATTGTGTTTCGCGCTCCCTCTGTGTCACACAAAATCATCAGAAATGATGACGACCAATACCCACTGAGTTTGATGGGAGAAAGGCTCTTGCTCAGCCCGACTGCTAACTACTTGGGAGTCCTGTTTACCAAGACTCTCAACTGGGCCCCCAGACCTAAAAGCAACTTTAGATAGGGTAAGAAATAGAGCCAGACTCCTTAATCCTCTCGCTGGGGCAATTGGCAAGACACACAGAAAGACTCTCATACACTCTTAAAAAACCTATATTCGACCCGTCATCGAATACAAATCAGGCCTTTACTGCCTATTCAATCGTAACCAAAGTCGCATGTTGTTGCGAGCGGAACGTAGAATCCTGCGTGCAGCGAACTACAAGCCCTGGAGATATCCCAGCAACGAAATCCATAACATTTCAAACGTCCCCAAAATCACTGAGAGGATACTCTCACTGAACAGGAACTTCACAACAAAAACTATCAACGGTCCCCAATCCGACACCCAAAACACTCTAAAATGTTCCTATTCTTCTTCTGGCCACGTACGCAGCCAAAAGCCCAAACGGAAAAAACTACATCCACCGTCCATTCTAATGCAATCATGCACTGACGATCTCCCGGCTGAGTACGAAGATATCCTCGAGGCTACCCCGCTAGCCTTCCGCACCCTCCACATCTAATCCTCATCTTTACCCCGAACAGGGAGAAGTTGGTTTTTTGCGGTTTCCCAACTTCATTGCACAATTATACCTGTTCGTCCCAAGAAAATAGCCGCAACTATTTTCAACATTCGAACTCACACTGTCCACGCCGCGCTCAAAAGCCACCTCCTGACCGCCGACGAGGGCCGCTGGCTTGCCAGTTGGCCTACAATGGTTTCTAGGGAGCTTGGTCGAGGGCAAAGCACGGACAGTACACACATATGTCAATGGAACCAACACCAACTCCATCATTCTTTCTTCTCTGTTGTCTGATAGTCTTCTGGACCACCACCGTCCGGCATAACCCAGGAACACCAGGACCACCACACTTGCTCCAGTGTGTTTTCGGACTGTTTGCTTTTGCGGCCATTGTCTGATGTTTGACTACATATCACATTCACAACAAACCCTGAAGAGGACAAAATCCTAAACAGGGACACTCAATGTAAGCATTTCAACAAAGCATACCAAATCTTTCACGCAAATCCACACATTGATTGATTCCCCTTGAAATTTTACTTGAATTTTTGGCCGATTGTCAATTTTGCAGACATAAAAGCGAGAATGACATTTTATTTTATTTTATTTTATTTTATTAGTACAGATCATGGATTATTTAGAGTTCATGCAAATTTATTTAAAAAATCCGCTATGTCATGATATAACGCCTCACCGATATTGTACGTTTTCTACGATTGGTAAATAATGAGTTGTTTACAAAGCAGCATTTGTAACCAAATCCTCCATATTTTTTCGAAATGTATTGTTAATAACAGTTTTTTGTCAATGATTATGATTATTTATCTAACATAAATGTACAAAACGGAATTAACATATACATTTACAAAATAAACAATTCAAAATTATTCAAATTATACAACAATATTTCACTATTTACACAATATTAATAAACAAATAGAGAGAAATGGCCCATTATGTAAAAAATATAGAAACATGCTTACGTACTACATAATATGCCGCTTTTGGCGAATTTAAAATACATTTATATTGTAATTTTACAGAGAAGTATTATATGGGGCAAAAATAAATACTTTTAAGGCGACAATGTAATAGTCCAGGAATATATGTTTTTCTCCGGAGATCTTAATATCCAGATATTTTTCAGTGGTTTCGTTATTATATAGCTATAGCAAGCAAACAGCACCTTTTCTGGTTTGTTAATTATTAGTAATGAAGTATAAAACTGCGAGTTTTCCGAATTTTCATTTCCCATTAAAAATATCTATTATGCTAAAATATATATTATACAAAAAATTATCTAACTATCTAACTAATATATCTATTATACAAAAAACGAAATTGACAATCTATCGTACCTTGGTAGAGCCTATTATGACTTATGGGGCAGAAGTTTGGCAGATGACAAAAAAAGATAGAAAAATAATAGAAGTAGTAGAAATGGATTATATCTAAGGAGAACGTGTGGAAACTAGACAACTAGTGTGGTATGGTCACGTGAAACGAATGAATGAAGATAGATGGCCAAAGAAAGCTTTGAATTACATACCACACCAAAGAAGAAGAAGGGGAAGACTTTCAGTTGCCTGGGAAGAAAATGTACGGCACATCATGAAAGGTAGAGTCATCAAAGAAGACGAATGGATGGACAGAAAACGATGGCGGTCGAAGTGCGAGAAGCGGCAGAGGCTGCAGGAACCTTGCTTACAGATATAAATATTTTGTCTCTGAAAAGATATAACTTCCTTCAAAATAGCCTTTTATAAAAATTTTAAGATGAATTAATTAGATCTCCCCTTACTTCTTCCATTTCTCTTGGTCTTGAGCTTTTGGCAATAAATTTCCGGAGATATTTTTGACGTCGTATGCCCATCGTGCAGATGTTCTACCTCTGGTTCTTCCCTCTGCTTGTAGTAACCAAACTGTTTCTTTTGGGTCCTCTGCCCCTTATCCATTCTAGTTACTTGGTCTGTCCAGTTAGAACAGGCCAAGGCAGAGAAAAATCAGGTGTAAGTCATATTCGACTGTCTGTATGTTAAGATTTTGCTGATTTCGGATAGATGCATCATATGTCGTGTTAACTAACTACCCTTCAGGTCTCACATTGGGATAATATCCTGAAAAGCCTACAACTGGAATAAAGAACGCACAGGAAAAGCAAGATCAGCGTTCCTAACGTTTAACTATCTTTTCAGAAGTCACGACTTACTACTTGGTATTAAAATCTCTATGATCAGATGCTATGTATTTTCGGTGTTATGATGAGAAATAGAGGTCTTGGATACTTTCTGAAGCTTCTGTAAAAAAATCGAAGCCGTTTAAGATGTGGTGTTACAGACGCATTTTAAGAATTTCATGTGTAGATCGTGTTACTAATGTTGAGGTCCTACGTAGAATGAGCGCAAGGAATGCCACTTTATTAACACAAACAAAGAGCGTAAATTGGAATACCTTTGCCAAAATCACCACGGTGAAAGAGAATATCTTGGCTTGAAAACCTAAGAAAGTGGTTCAATACTTCTACAATCGGACTATTTCGAATAGCAGCAAGCAAAATTAGAATAGCCAGGCTAATTGCCAACATCCGGAATGGACAAGCATGGTAGAAAAAGAAGCTAAGGTCCTGCTTGCTAAAATTTGAATCTTTTACGCAAAATCGGAGAAAGTTCAACTAATTGTAGGTATGTTAATTTATTTTTTTGAGAGTTTTGGGTGAATTTCCCCTATCGCTCCCATAGATCCTCCGTTGTTTAGTAGTTTTCTCAAGATAAGGTGAAAGTGCAGCTATGCTGATATTGCATAAGGTAACTCATTCGTGAAAACATGATAATTATTATGTCGCTGTAGCAGTACATTTTCTATCTTACTTCTTCAGTTTTTTGAAAACTTTTTTGAAGTTTTTTGAAAACTGAAATACGATGCATCTATTTTTGACCACAAGTTCATAAGCATTAAAAGTGAGTCTCTCTCCTTTCAATATTAAATATTTTCATTCTCTTGACCGCGAGTTAGTGCACTTAACGTAAACCGAGCCCATAATTCCAATAACTTTAGGCTGTAGCTTCAGAATAATAATTTTTTAGCCCTATGCTCCATTGTCTTTTTTAATTTACGCACTAAGAACTATGATTAACCGAACTTTCGTTAAATTTTACCAGGACCCCTTTTCCATAAGGAGTAGGGATGGGAAAAACCTACCGGTTTAAACCTAAAACCGGTTTTTTTACTTCGCAATAACCGGTTTTACCGGTTGTTTTTTTGTCCCGGTTATAACCGGTTTTTTCTTTTTAAAGTAAAAACCGGTTATTAGGTTTTTACGGTGATTAGGATTAGGTTAGGTATTATTTTGGATCCCAATCATAATTATTATTCTCAAGTAATTATTCCAAACAAAACCATAATTCAAATTTTATTTTATTTTATAAAATACAGAAGCAAACTGAAAGTGCAATCTCACATCAGCCAGAAACAATTTTATTAAGTTTTATTATATTTCCTTGAAAAGGTATTTGTAATCATAATATTTACATAAGAAGTGATCTAGTTGAATTAGACGCAAACATCACCTATTTTTCACACTTAACTCTTGACATTGAAAGTGGGTGAATGACTTTTTCTGATTACCAAAAATAATGCTCTGACTATAAATATCGAATTACTGATTACGAATACGAATCTCCAAAGAATTTCGCTACGTTTTCAAAACGATACACTCATACTTACAGGAAGTATTAAATAAGTTAAAATGTACCTATTCTACAAACATACAAACGTGTTAAAAGTAATACATGTTCTTTCGATAGTATTACTAATTTTGATCATATTGATATCGAGTCGAATGGAGTATCGCAAACTAAAGTGTATTGTAAATGTAACTTTGTACCCTATTGGATTAAAAAATCCGAAAACCAGTTTTTCCAAAAACCGGTTTTTTTTTGTTATAACCGCCAGGTTAAACCGTAAGCAAAAAAAACGGTATAACCGAAAACCGGTGTTTTGTCAAAAACCGCCATCCCTAATAAGGAGTGCTGCGGTCCTTTAAGGCCGGCGCCCACTTATACGGAACAGCCCGCTACTGAACGGACCGCTACGATCGGCATTTTAATATTTGCGTGTATTCAAATGGCTCAGCGCGATGTGCTACGATTCTGTAAAGGAGACGCTGAGCCATTTGAATACGCGAAAATATTAAAATGCCGATCGTCGCTGTAGGTTCGGTATCGGGCTCTTCCGTATAAGTGGGCGCCGCATTTTATTCGAGAAGCCTTCGTAATCGTGATCTCCAACGTCATAGATAAGGTATATATAAGTAGGATAGATAGGCAACTCTTTAATACGTAAAATTGCAATGTATACAGCGCCCTCTGTCCGGTTCAGTCATGAACTAAATGGGTAATTGCGGGAATTTTAAACGTTCAAATAAGCTTTGTTGCTAATTATTGTAGTAAAACAAGATTCTATAACAATGCAAATTATAAAAATATTCGACAATTGTTTCTTACATTAGCGATTATTTTTTTGCAATTTGCATTACATTATGGAGTCTTTTACTGCAATTATAAATATAGTTCATATAATAGGAAAGGTATAAAAACAAAATTCAAAAATTAAAATATTTATTTAAAAAATTAACGGCACTATTTACAGGAAAGTACCATAATTAAAGCTCATAATAAAATTAAAATATTTCAAGTATCTTTTTGTAACATTGCAGAGTTTATAAACACATCAGTCCTGACATTAAAGCAGCGCCGAAATTAACACAAAATTTTTAAATTACATGGATGCAAAAATGCAAAGTAACGCAAAAGAATATTCCTTACTTCTCAGTCCTGTTTGGTACACAGCATTTAAACACCATTTTAAAGTTTGATTCAAAAATTTACACACAAACTGAATATTTTACTTTAAAGTAAGAGAGTAAAAGTCTTTGTTATATAGCTAATCTATAAGTAAAAAGTAAAAAAGCAATTTAATAAAATAAATCCAAACACGTATTTAAACAAACAACGATGTCATCAGATGCCATTGACAAGACAAAATAAAATGACATTTCTGCACAGCGTTGCCACATTGTATTTAGAAAATCTACTGTAAGTCCGTAAGTTTAGCTAAAATCTACTAAATCAAAAACTAAAATATACTATAGAACTTTATTAACGTATTTGTATATAATTTACGACTTTTTATAATAAAAACAACAGCTGACTAACTAGAAATTAATATAATATTAATATCTGTAAAGAAACCAAACTTTTTTAGATTTTTACTAGGAAAAAAATAACCTACTATAATTAATTTTTATCAGTTTCATATTTAATATTTGTATATAATATTTTATATTTATATTTGTATATTTGTATATAATATATTTGTATATAATATATGTCAGGATCAAATTCTTCACACAATTCTTTCGTATTTTACATTGGAAACACGTAAACACAACATTTTTTGTTTTGCAAAGTTACATATGCTTAGGTATTTTAGTTTTCCATCGTTAGCTTCTAATATGCTCACCGAATGCCATAACTCTTCAATATCACCTGATATACTGCTTGCACTGCTACTTGAAATCTGTAAGTTTTTTACACCAGAATCCAGTTTCCAGTTTCATTTCTCTGTAAAATTCATCATCTACGTCCTGAATCTTATTTTCGGTAATGACATTGGGAAATTGTAACAAAATGTCTGAAACTAATTTAGAAATGGGGTAAATACTATAAAAAGCCAATTTTATTTCAGTCATAACAAAATGTTGAAATATAAATACCAAAAATTTACTAAAAAATATTGCCTATATACTAGAATTTTTTAAACAATATCAAAAATCTACCAAAAAAGTAGAAATCTACTAAATGTGGCAACGCTGTTGCAGTTTCTGCTGATGCGATGACATGCGCATTTGGAAAAGTCTTTAGTGGCGCCACCTTTCCAGTTTAGTCAAGAATTAAAGAGAATGAACCGTAATTGCCATTAAGGATAACAGTGCATGGCCAACGTCGGATATTTCTCATACGGCAAGTAAGGAAGAAGAAGAGCAAGTTTGATTTTCTTTGAAACAAGAACTCTATTGATTTTAAAATTTATCACCTCAAAACTTTACTAAGCTCTTAACTGGATCGTTTTGATACACGTAGTTATTATTACACATTTAAAAATTTTTGCTTTTTTACTCATAATGTTCAAAATACATCCGGTACGTATTACTAAAGAGAGTTAAATAAAGTTTTTTCATTTAATTGGAGTTTTCTGGGATAAAAATCCCATCCGCATCTGAATCAATACTTACACAGGCCATATAATAAACCGTTTTAAATACCAGCTACCGAGAAAAGGCCTGTTCAAATACTGAAAGATATGATGAATCCTCCCTGCCTTCAATTATCTCGGATCATATGAAATAATAATGAAATTCATTGGATGTTATTTGGAATCTGACCGATAAAACCCCAAAAAAGTAAAAACAAATTCATTTGGGATTTGATTAAGATATTTCAGTGTTACTTTTACAAACGTTTTAACAGAAAATTTAACCTGCGATGATATATTACTAAAGATAATAAATAATGAAAAGTTATTAATAAGTCATGGCTTCACAATTCTTCGTTCACAAGGCTTCGTTTAGTCACATCTGAAAAGGCTTTATTTTTATTAATCTAACTTTTTACACTTACTTATTAGTACGTGGAATCACGGTTTTTGCTCCAAATTTTAAAGAACCGCTTGGATTGACCTAAAATTTGGCATACACATAGTGCAAAAAACCGTCTAAAAACGTGTTCTTTGTTGAAAAATGAACATATTTACTCGCAAATACCTCGAAAATATTAACTTAGCGAAAAAATCTTAATATTAACTTAGCGAAAGTCACCCCTCACTCATTTGCTTGTGCTGATGTGAAACACAATATCATCTTTCTTCTTTGACATGTTACCTATGACGTATGCCAAATTCCATGTCAATCTAAGCGGTTCTTTAAAATTCATAGGTTCTGCAATGTTTTACCGTCAGTGAACGGACTATATTATGGTAAATTTTAGCTCATTAAACTGTTTACAAACTATATAGTACATTGCAACTATTTCCTTATATTTATGGTTTTTAACAGTATCGTGTGATTCTTGTTTACTTCATTGTTACAGTGTGTTCACTAGTTATCTCTGGCTCATCCTATTTCATTTTATTTACAAATAGTAAAGATGACTCCACTTGATTTTTAATAGCTTTCATGATAATTCAAAATTAAATTCCTCGGCCATATCACATAACAAAAGAAAGCGTTCTGTTTATTCTAACAGACGGAGCAGTCGCATTATCTGCACTGCAATATCGTTTCGAAAGTTTAAAAATTATTTTATCTACTCTGTCATATTATGTATGTATAAGTTTTTAGTTTGTGAAAACTGTCGTTATAGATAGCAGTGCGTGAAGGGTTTAAAGTGTGCGTGAAGTAACAATGTATTTTAAATGTAGTTAGGATTTTTAAATGTAAAAGTTCTAAAAATTGTAGAATAGAAATGAATTCCAGTGACGAAGAGTTACAGTTTTTTTATTTGTTTATTGTAGATAAAATATTGTATGAAACTGTTCGTGAAGTACTTTTTGCGAACTTGCGCAATGTATAGCACTCGCTTCGTTGTCGCTCGTGCTCTAAAAATCGCGTGCGTTCGCAAGAAGCATACTTCACGAACTGTTTCATAAATAACTATTACAACAAAATAAAAAAATAGAACAAAGTAATGAAAATCATCGGTAAGATACAAGTATTTTATTAGAAGAAGAAGCTTTATCGTTAAAAACTTAAAATGTATCATTCCCTTGGCTACAGAAATCCCAAAAAATCAATAAACAAATAATAACCCCTACCGTAATCAATAACAATAATAGAATACAAAGTACACAAATCATGAAAAACATTCGGAACTTTAATTTAAGTTTAATATGTCACAGGTGTGAAAAAAAGAGAAAATTTAGTGTGATTTTTAAGTTCAAATATCTTATTCAAAAGAAATTTTTTATTTATTCTAAGGGACTTTCGGCCCTCGGTAATAATGTAATCGTTCGTTGTGCGTTTAAATTTTTCAAAAATATTTATTAGATTTTTCAGAATTCGAAAAAAAATGAATGCATTTAAAAAGCATTGCCCTGAAATTTTGCGCGTACGCTCTTAACCAGATGTAGTTTATAAAGTTTACTGTATACGGTCTAATTTATCATATTGGTTAAATAGATTATGATGCGAGTATTTATTTCGATTTCTTTTTAGATTTCTTTCTCATTAGAAAGAATAATAATAACACAGTTCCAGGAATTCATACCTTCTGACGAACCTCTGCAGCATAAATGAAATAAGAATTAACAATACATTTTCCCTCACAAAGAACAATACAAATACACTTTTGAAAACACTAGAGGACAAAGATCTATGATAGACTATATTCTGTCGAATAAAGAGCTACACCCGTCTCTAATCTTAGATGTAAGAGCACTAACATCAGCAGAAATAGGAAGCGATCATAAATTGGTATTGTGCAAAATCAGAATGAAAACACATATATGTGATAACAAAACAGCAGAATACACCACCCAGATTAAAGTCGAAAGCTTACAGGACAAATCCAAAAGATACCTTTTCCAAAAAAGAATAACTGAAAAAACAGAAACATGTATATCACAGAAAGTGACGTAGTCCAAGAAAGCTGGGCAAAAATTAAGTCTAATATCTTAGCCCAGGAAGTTCTTGGTGAAAGAAACATTAATAAAAATAAATCGCTTCCAAGACGAAAAACTCCTTGGCTTTGTACAGAATTGAAGGAGAAATGTAAAGAGAAGAAAAAAACTTACCTAAAATACATGTCAACAAAAGAGGCATACGATAACTATAAGACTATAAAAAACGAAACATTCAGTCGTAAAAGGAATAAAAAATTATCACTGGGAACGTTTTTCGAAAGAAATGGAACATGATTTTTATGGTTTTTATGGATTTTTATAAGAGGTCAAAGAACGGTGGTAAAGGAACTAATAGAACCAACACACATACAAATGGACACATGGTTTGATTATCTAAAAAAACTCGATGCAGAAAAGAACAAATTACTTACTAGAACCGGAAACACCAAAAAATTACCACAAATTAAGATGTTAATATAAGTACACAGGAAGTTCGAAAAACACTCGAAAATCTGAAGAATAGAAAAGCTGCAGGTAAGTATGAAATACCAAACGTATTACTTAAATATTGTGGAGCAGCAATGACAGATCAATTAACAACATTAATTAACAAAATCATAAAACACAATAAAATACCGGAAAAATGGAGAATGAGCGAACTAATTCTACTATTCAAAAAAGGAGATAAAATGCAGCCAGAAAACTAGAGCTATCAGCTTGTTAACAACTACCCTAAAACTTACAACTAAAATTTTACAAGGCCTAATGAATCAGAGGATAAGTTTAGCACATGAACAACAGGGTTTTCGTACTGGAAGATCGTGCACAGATGCAATATTCGTCATAGAGGAAATTACTGAAAAATCATTAGAGTATAATAGACCAGCATTTTTTCTATGTCTGATTGACCTGAAGAAAGCATTTGAAAATGTAAGACTCAAAGATATAATCCATCTTCTGTATAATAGAGAAGTCCCTCTATATATCATAAAAACTATTGAAAACATCTACGAAAACAACAAAATGGAAGTCAGAATAGATGGACAACTTACAAAATCTATAGATATAGGCAGCGGGATAAGACAGGAAGACTCATTGAGTCCTATGCTCTTAAATTCTATCATGGATGAAATCATCAAAAACGTTAACAAAGGAAGAGGATATAGAATGGGAAACAAATAAATAAAAATACTCTGCTACGCAGACGACGCGACGCAATATTGATAGCTGAAGATAAAGATAGTCCGCAAACATTATTCCACTGATTTAACATGAAACAAGTAAGCTATATACTACCCCAGCTAATTTAAATAATATTCAAAAATATTACCTCAATCATTCAAGATAGCCATCGCTACATCCTTAGCTTCAGCTCAGTCTCTCAAGGTGTGTGTTCGTCTTGTTCTAATCTTAGAAATGAACTATGAAAATTCGGAATGAAGCAAACAGAACACACACCTTGAGAGACTGAGCAAAAGCTAAGGGTGTAGCGATGGCTATTTTGGATGATTGAGGTAATATTTTGGAATATTATTTCAATTAGCTGGGGTAGTCTATCGCTTACTTGTTTCACTGGCGCCCCACGTTGGGCGCCAGTGAAACGAAATAGGCGATAGACTACCCCAGCTAACTGAAATAATATTCGAAAATATTACTCTTATCATCCAAGATATCTATCGTTCACCCCACCCTAGCTCAGTCTCTCAAGGTGTGTGTTCGTCTTGTCCTAATCTTAGAATATGAACTCTGAAAATTTAGAATGAAAGCTGAAAGCTAACAAAACAATACTTTTAAATAATCAGGTTTATTGTTCATAAGAATATAATAAAAATGTGACTTATTAAGTGCATTAACAAATCTATTCAAATTCTTGCCAAAAACTAACAATTTCTGGATTATACTTATGGCTTTTGGTATCTGGTTCGATGGTACTGCTGTTGGTGTTGGTTCTGGAACGGGCTCTGGGGTTGTAGGTGTTTAGGGCCACCGGGCCTACAGGTGTTGGTTGGTTGCAGTCTAGATGAAGTTCATTGTTTCAGTCTAGAAGATTTTGTCCTCGTTGTTCTATCGCCGGCGATTGAGGGTTGTTAAAACTCCCGGAGGGAGAACGGTGATCTTTTATTAAAAAAAAACTAGAAGAATAATGAGTATAAGTGACAATCAAGAAGTTAAATCCAATATGCCAAAGTCTGCCATTCTTTTAAGAAATAATCAAAAAGAGTAGCAGATGACAAGAATAAATTAAATGGAATTAAGGTTGAAAAGCACTCGTTAAAATTGGATTACTAAACGTGCATACAGGGTGTTTCATTAATAATTGTCCATATAGTAACTGGAGAAACCTTAGCACAAAATACGAAGATTTAACCTAAAACACTTAAATAAAATGTGGTTCCTTACTGAGTTACACTGTGTTTTATCTAAAAATTTAAAAACTATTTTTGCTCAGCATTTTAAAACTGTTCAACGTATCCTTTTAATACTTGGCAGAAAGTACGACTACTAGACACCCTACTAAATTATAATAAACAAATGTTTATAGCTACTACCAGAGGCGTACGACAGGGGATGGTGAATGGTTGACCCTTCTCAAATTCTACGCTACTGGAGGAATTACTATTTTAGTGCTATTATAATACTTTCTACGTAAATAATATACTCTCATTGGTAACAATAAAGTCATTCGTTTTCGAGATATTTGAAGTTAAATATGAAACTGCACAGTTATTTTGATTAATTTATGATATGATTCATATGATTAAAATTTAAAAATTATTTGTACCCAGTACTTTAAAACTATTTGGCGTATCCTTATCATACTTGGCAGAAAGTGTAGGTACTATGCACCCTACTAAATTAAGATAAATAAACGTTTCTAGCTACAACCAGAGGCGTACGACAGTGGATAGCGGCTGGTTGACCCTTCCCAAATTCTACGCCACTGACGAAATTGCCATTTTAGTGTAATTTTTTGATTTTCCAATACTTTTTATGTAAATAATATACTCTTTATTCGTAACGATAAAATGATTAGTTTTCGAGATATTTGAAATTAAAAATGAAGCGACACAATACATTAATCAAAATAACCGTGTCGTTTCATTTTTAACTTCAAAGATCTCAAAAACTAATGCCTTTATCCTTACGAATGAAGAGTATATTATTTTCGTAGAAAGTATTGGAGAATCCAAAAATTGAACTAAAATAGCAATTTCGCCAGTGGCGTAGAAGTTGGAAAGGGTCAACCATTCACTTTCCCCCGTCGTACGCCTCTGGTAATAGCCAGAAACGTTTGTTTAACATAATTTAGTAGCTTGTGCAGTACTTATACTACCTACCAAGTATGAAAAGGATACGTCGAATAGTTTGAAAATGCTGAGCAAAAATAATTTTTAAATTTTTAGATAAAACACCCTGTAACTCAATAAGGAACCACATTTTATTTAAGTGTTTTACGTTAAATCTTCGTATTTTGTGCTAACGTTTCTCCAGTTACTATATGGACAATTATTAATGAAACACCCTATATATGTAAATTAAAAAGATACATTTAAAACTAAAATATCAGAACACATTCTTTGACATTGGGGGTTAGGTTAGATATAAAAAATATTAGAAAAACTGTTATAAGAAACTAGGTATGTATGTAGGAATATAATGATTGTAATCATTAGAATTCTTACCCCAAGAGAGAGATGATTTGAATAGAAATGATTTATTTTCAAGCCCCTTTTCTCCCTTTTATGAGTTTACCACAACGAACTGTCAATACGGATGGAATAGGCATGAAGAAAATTAATGCCGCCAACATAAAAGAGAGAGGTCCTGAGAGAGACAGAAAAGGATCAGGTAAAATTTGACAGGCCGTGTAATTTGAGTTGCCTATATCAACTTAAATCGGGGAAACGGACCTCATATTTTATGAACTTTATTAACTTAACTTAATTTTTAAATACTGCCTATCAGCCCTGATACCAAGTTAAAAAATATGAGGTTAATTTTCCCGATTTAAGCTGATATAGGCAACTCAAATTACACGGCCTGTCAAATTTTACCTGATCCTTTTCTATCTCTCTCAGGACCTCTCTCTTGTATGTTGGCGTCAATCTCGCTTCACTATTTGAATGGGGCGGGGCCATTCCATCCGTATTGACAGTTCATTGGTTTACCACCACCATTTTGAGAATTGAGACGAAGTGTCACTATCATGACAGTAGGACGTAGGGGGTGGCAGGCATGTTCCGTATTTAAAGACAGATATCTAGAGTATAAGGATATACAGGGTACGTTCAGTATGTTCAGTTAATGATTTAGATGTTAGATGAAAATAGAGATAGGAATTACTGGATAATAAAAGAGGGTGCCAAACAAGTTTTTAAGGAAAAAGCAAGTTAAAACGAATAGAAGATATTTATTAATGAAATATTAAACAAAATAATGCAAAATAATTATTTAAAAATAAAATAGCAAAGATCTGACGTTTGTAACGTTACAAACATAAGAGCAAAAGAATTCAATATGAAAATTTCATCTCAGAAAACCAAACCTTAAGTAATCAGTAAAGGACCAATCAGATGTAAAATAGACATTGATGGTATCAGTATTGAACAAGTAATGGAAGTAAAATACCTAGGAATTACATTGTCAAGTTACGGAGACCTGGGCATTCTGGGCAAAAAAGTGAGAAATCAAGTACAAAAAGCAAATATACTGGCGGATGCCTTAATAACACCATATGGCGAAACCGACATATTAACACTGAGATGAAGTCAAGAATTTATAAAGCCAGTGTAAGACCAATAATGACATATGCATCAGAAACAAGACCCGATACAGCAACAACACAAAGACTACTGGAAACGGCACAGATGAGAGTAGTGATAAGAATTACAGGAAATACACTAAGAGATCGAAAGCGGAGTGAAGATATCAGAAGACAATGTAACGTACAGTGTATAAACGAATGGACACTCAATAGAAACAAAGAATGAAACAACCACATTACCAGAATAAGGGAGACGTGTGGTCAAAATAGTAAGAGATAAATCACCAATCAGTAGAAGAAATATCGGCGCCGACCGCGCAAAAGATGGAGTGACAACCTTCCGTAGGGGTATCAATCCTCCAATGAACAAGCAGAATTGCTTATAAAGAGGGAGAAGAAGAAGAAGAAAGAATAGTTAATTCTTCTTGATGCGCCTATTTGTGACGAATGTTGGCGATCAGCCTGGCAGTTTTTATCACCTTATCTGCAACAACGCGGAAAAGCTTCACATATGTTGTGTTGCACCAGGTTCTGAGGTTATTTAACCAGGATATTCTTCTTCTTCCAGGACCTCGCTTTCTAACTATTTTTCATTGCAGGATGGCTTGTAGGAGGGCATAACTGGATTCATCTCGCATAATGTGTCCAAAGTATTCTAACTGTCGAGGTTTGATGGTGGTTAGTACCCGTCAGTTCTTTCTCATTCTTCTGAGGACCTCCTCATTTGTGACCCAGTCAATCCATGGGATTTTAAGAATTCTCCAATATAGCCACATCTCAAATTCTTTCAATTTTCGGCACATATCTCCGTTCAAGGTCCATGAAAAAAGGACAGAGAAGACGTAGCATCGCGGCATTCTTATTTTTATAGCAAGAGAAAGGTTGTGGCTCTTGAAAGAAGCACCCATACGGTTGAAGGTGAATCTAGCTTTTCCGATGCATGCCCTTATCTCTTGATCGTTGCTCCATTCTTCATTTATTATAGTGCCGAAATATTTGCAGTGCGTCAATCTTCCTACAGGGTTTGGTTAATGTAGAATTGACCTTCTGTTATCTTTTTTGCTAATGATGATAAGCTTTGTCTTATTTACGTTTTATTGAGTCCATATAGTTGACTGTAATACGTGATTTTGTTCATGAGGACTTGTAGGTCTAGGTTGTCCGCAAATATTACGGTGTCATCTGTATACCTTTTGTTTTTCTACGAATTAGAAAAAATAATTCATAATATTTAATTGCCCCGTTAATAGCGTCGTGTGTCTTTCGCTTACAAGTCTCCATTCATGTCTATGAACCCAGTTGTAGATCTGTCTCTGACATTGCCTGTTGGACCCCATCAAGCCATATTGTTTTCAGCCTTACTCGTTTTTTTTGCTCAATTGGCTGTCAATCCAATATAAAATTCGGTAGGTCATGGTCTGTTATTTTATATACATGTCCGTACCAAATAAGATGTTTTTGCTGTATTTTTTCTATGATGGTGGTTGGTCTGTTTATGATTTGTCTTATTCTTTTATTTGTTATGTGTGCATCATTCTGGATATAACTGCTGATCTGCATCAAATATACCAAACCTGCTGATCTGTGAAGTTTATTCACAGATCGCAGATAGATATGCTCATATTGCAGCATATCTATAATGAACAAACTTAATAGTAGGGGAGCATTGGATGCTAAATTTGCAGTTACTAAATCGTCATGGAGACCTATTGGATTGTGAAGATTAGGGGATTTTCCACAAAAAAATGCGCATTTTAATGCAATTGATTTGTGAAAAATATGCAAGAGCCTTTATGAAAAATGCAATATTAAAATGCAACATTAATAATCCTCCATTTATATTTATATGATGTTGGAATAATAACATGTAAACAGAATAGTTAGTTTTTATGTACATGCTTTATTAACCATTATCTTAAATATTTACATAATATATTTACAGAATATTTATCTGAGGAGCTTTTTTACAAAAGTGCATAAATCCACTTTTGAAAAATTTTAAGGAGACGCAAAACTTGCTGCAGCTGTTGTACGCAACAACGCACTGCGAATCAAAACACGAAATGAACTTCAGCTTTTATAAACAAATATTAAAATCTAAATTTCTGTACCTGCTTATCCTCCTACAAAGAGCAAACAGGTTTTTACAACCTATGTCAACTAATTGTTGTCCTATGGGCCATTCCACGAACATACGCCTGTTTTGGATTACTTCGACAACGAATATTTTACTGTGCAACATAAGAAGTACGAAAGTAAATGGCGCTAATAATTATTCCAATAAACAATAATGTAATTTGCAATTTACTTTCGTTCTTCTTATTTTGCACAGTAAAATATTCGTTGTCGAAGTAATCCAAAACAGGCGTATGTTCGTGGAATAGGGTATACCGACCAAGTTATATTAGGGATTAGTCGGCTTAGTCCCAAAAATAGATAATAGAATAAAAATATTAGATACATACCTGATTTAAACATTTTTCTTAAGAAATGGATTATACACGGTTATTGAATTTACGACTGATAGTTTTTTAATTGGAAGTGAAAGTGAACCTTTGAGATTTCAAATATAGAATTAATGCAACTTTTCTGAATTTATCAAGAAAAAATGCAAAATGTTTAAAATGTTTGAAAAAATGCAACATCTTCTAATTTACCAAAAAAAAATGCAAAAATATGCAAAAAATGCAGATTGCATTTAATCCAGTCCTTGGTTATAAAGTAACCCCCACACCACCTCCGTGGGGGGTCATGTCTGGTGTCATTCGATAGATTTTTAAAAAATATTGAACACGTATTTTTCGCGTATACGTCGCAGTTGACGTCTCTGTATCTCTGGAATAACATTTGTATTGAAAACAAAGCCTCTCTCGTACCAACAGTATTTATGAACCCAAACTGGTTGGGTGAAATTTGACTTTCCATTGCTTGTAAATTCTCGTATGGATTATCTTTAGGAACAATTTTAGGAGATGACTCATCAGACTTATTGTACGGAATTCTTCGCATTTTTTGGCTCCTGGTTTTTTAGGAAGTGCAATAAATTCACTCACCCATAACTTTGGCAACTCTATTGGTATTTCTCCAGAATTGTTAATGTTGTTTAATATCTTTGTGATTATCGCTATTGATTCGTTGTCCATTAGTTTGAGTAGTTCTGCTTGTATATTATAGAGACCTGCTGCTAATACTAATGTCCCTATACTAATATCCTTATACTTTTTGCATTCCCAGTTTAAATTATTGCTTTGGATTTTAGCTACATTATTACAGTAGATTATATCTTTTAGCTTGAAACCTAAAACAATTTAAGTTTATGTATTAGTATATATCATAAATTTAAAACTGCCAGTAATACAAAAGAGCTGCTGAATTATAAACGTCAGTCAAAAAACATTTCCTTTTTAAATAATTGCAACTTTAATTCATTTCAAATTACTCCACTAGCTATTCTCGCGCTACTCATACATTATTGAACACCTCTATAATTTCGGTCCCGGTAAGAGCTATGAGTACAAATTATATAGAAGAGTGCGACACACGGTCTTTGGGTTGGGCTCACGGTCCCATAACGCTTCATGAATACCAAGACTTCTGAAGAAGTTGTTTACCATCGTAGACAACGGTTAATTAAAGAAAATTGTTTGACATAAGAATACATTATATCGGCCACGGGGATCGTAAACCAACAAAATAATGTGAGTTGGTATTAGCGAAGGAAGAACTATAGAAATCGATAATAGTATGCAATTAATATTTAATTAAATAATTTTTTCTACAACCGTGTTAAAAATGCAATTTTTAGCACTCCATACGAGCGATAAAAATGCTACTTTAAGGCACTAGTGCTTTAAAATATTTTTAAGGCACTGCAGTTCGTATTCACCGCATAGGCAATTGTGATGTAATGTCAAAATAATATAAAAATGGAATGTCAGTCAAGTTCAAGTAAAAGTTTTTGTAGATATTGTCCTGTAATTACGTTTGTAGAAAAAATATTGTATGATATGCGTGTTAAAAAGTACATTTTAAAGGCACTCATGTGAATTGCAGAACTCGCTATCGCCCATTCTGCAAACTTTAACATGCGTGCCTTAAACGTGTACTTTTAACACTTATATCATAAATAACTATTTCATCACATAATATTTTACGTGAGAAAAAATAACCGTTTTTAAGTAAACTTATATAATTAAACGAAAATAGAAAAACGATTGAATATTATTTTTTTAATCATAATTTACATTTTAAGTGCTTTCTATTTAATATTATTTATGTAGACTGTGGAACGTAATCAACATCATACTAGTTGTAAGAGCTGCTATTTGTATATTGCTATGGTTGTTTAAAGAAGGCGACAAAGATAAGTTGTCTTCTGAAAAGTAAAAGACAAATTTATGTGTATATTTCTAATTTGAACCATAGTTATATTGTAGACGTTCATCATCAACCTCTGCTACATTTATCGGCGATTTGTCTCCATTCAACTAGTTTGCGAGTCCATCTTCCGTCCTTCATTTTGGCAAAGTGTGCAGCTCATTTCCATTTTAAGTTATAGCTTCTTTCAATGACGCCTATGACTTTGGTCTTAGCTCATAGATCTTCGTTTCTAATCCTGTCTCGTAGCTCCTATCATTGATCGCTCCATTATTCGTTACGTTACTCTTAGTTTTTGTGATTTTTTCTCTGTAAGCGATAATGTTTCTTATAGCACGTATTGGTACGCAGTAAAAAAATGCGTACTGCAAACGTTCGAAATCAATTTCAGACTTCTCTGACCTATAAGAATACTCATTACAGCGGAAGTTATCTTATTTAACACGACCTTTATACACTGGGTTTTTTATATTTATTAATTATTTTAGAAGCATCTGAGTTAAAAAAATAAACAAAAAAGAACAAACTCTGAGCCAGTCATCATAAAAAGCCTCCTTTGAGCTCACCAGAACAGGATAAGCAAAGAGGCAAAAATGTCTACTGGAAAATTGAGCACAGTAAAACCACAAAAAAACAAAGCGGGAGTACCGGCAAAACCCGAGCTTAAAAAAAGACTTCGGAAGAATACCGTTATCCGCCAATAAAAACTGGCGTATGACAAAATTGGAACATAAAGTATTACATTGTAATTTATACATTATAAACTAAACTTACGTGCATAGAAATCGGCCCACCTAAAAATTTACTCACTTTTGATGTCTCATATTTCCTAAACCTGTTGTCCGATTTAAATGATTTTTAATATGTTATAGCCTGATTCTGTAACAATATCGCTGTAATAATATTGTTGCTAAACAGGTAAATTTTTATTGTATACCGGGTGTACGAATCAAACTGTGATTTTTTCTCAAAGTTCGCATCACCCTGTGGCATATTCTAGCATTTATAAAATACTTGATTTGAAACCCAACTACAACTTCAGGTTTTCTTAATATTCTGTTTTGTGATGTATTCGTTTATGTTGGATATTAAAAAAGTTATATACTTTAACCACTAGACATGTTCTTCATCAATACACAGTGTTTCTAAATAAGTGCGACAAACTTTAAGGAGTAATTCTGCATGAAAAAATAATGACAGCTTGCTTTATAAACGTATGTTTGCAAATGTTTCGTTCCCGAGATACGGGATGTTGAATTTTTTCTTACAAACTGACGATTTATTTATTGTTTTAAAACCGGTTGAGATATGCAAATGAAATTTGGTGGGTTTTAAGAAGTAGTTATTGCACATTTTTTGACATACAATTAAGAATCAAATATTCACCATTAGCGCGCATACGGGTAATATCACCGATCATATTACCCGTATGCACGCTAATGGTGAATATAAAATTCTTAATTTTATGTCAAAAATCGGCAATAACTATCTCTTAAAACCTACCAAATTTCATTTGCATATCTCAACTGGTTTGAGAGCAGTAAATAAATCGTCAGTTTGTAAGAAAAAATTCAACATCCGCATTCGTATCTCGGAAACGAAACATTTGCAAACATACGTTTATAAAGCAAACTGTCATTATTTTTTCATGCAGAATTGCCCCTTAAAGTTTGTCGCACTTATTTAGAAACACCGTGTATTGACGAAGAACATGTCTAGTTGTTAAAGTACCTAACTTTTTTATTATCCAACATAAACGAATGAATCGAAAAACAGAATATTAAGAAAACCTGAAGCTGGAGTTAGGTTTTAATTTCAGTATTTTATAAATGCTAGAATATGCCATAGGATGATGCGAACTTTCAGAAAACACACAGTTTGATTCGTACACCCGACATACAATAAAATACCCGGTGTTTAGCAACAATATTATTATAGCGATATTGCTAAAGAATCAGGCTATAACATATTAAAAAAATCACTTAAATCGGCCAACGGGTTTAGGAAATACGAGACATTAAATATAACCAAATTTTTAAGTTGGCCGATTTCTATCCACGTAAGTTTAGTAGCGAAATGGTAGGGGAGCCCAAGCGGGGATTTTTGCAGTTACTCGAGCGCGTCAGATTATCATATGGGGAGAAACCTGGTACCCTGCAGATGTACGTCTACCATATATTGGCCCTTAACACAGGGGAGTTCGTTAAGGGGGGCCCGAAAAAATATATATATCCTTAAAAAAACTCCAAATTGTCAGATTAAGACAAAGTAAGTTAAATACATGCAAAAGAGTGTATATTTCAAAAATCTGACGATTTGAGCCGGGCGTAAGGAAATGGGCGAGTCCCAAAGTTTCACAAGAAAAAAGCGAATATTTCGCGAAATAAATGACAGATCGAAAAACTAAAAAATTTGTGCTCAATATTTTTTAAAAATATATCGAATGATACTATACGCGACTTCCCACGGAGACGGGTGGGGGGTAAATTAAATATCTTAAATACGAATTCCGCGATATTTCGCGAAATGAACATCAGATCGAAAAACTGTAAAATACACTTATTCAATATTTTTAAAAAATCTATAGAATGGCACCACACACGACCTCCCATGGAGGTGGGGTGGGGGGTTACTTTAAAATCCTAAATAGGAGCCCCCATTTTTTATTGCAGATTTGGATTCCTTACGTAAAAATAAGTAACTTTTATGCGAAACATTTTTTCGAATTATGGATAGATGGCGTTATAATCGGAAAAAACGATTGTTGGAAATGGAAAATTAAATTAGAAAATGGCAAGCGCCCACTAAAATGGAAAACTTTACTTAACTTTTTTTGGTTTTAGGACCTACTCTTCACAACCCAATAGGTCCCCAAAGCGCTCGAGTGACTGCACATTTAGCATACTTTGCTCCCCTACCATAAGGAAAGAGTCCAGACATACAGTTTACGGAGAAGGATTGGTCAGAAAACTTAAAATAATGGTTTGTTTGTACATTATATCAAACTGTTGCGAGCAGCAGTCTAAAGAGATAATATTGTTAAAATTATAAAACTAACATTCGTAGCTAAGGTGATATTCGAAAAATAAGTGAACAAGAATAAAATATAGTAAAACAAACGTATCACATGGTGTGAATCTGAGAATTGGTGAAAATAGATAATCAAATCTCGCTTAAGAGGAACGGCGCAAAATGTAGAATTTTGACGCCTGTCAAAATTTGCAATGTGTTTTTAAATGTATTAAATTTTTTTTTCGAATCCTGAGAAAACTAATAAGTATGTTTGAAAAATTTAAACGCAAAATATAAGATTACTTTTTTACCGAAGGCTGAAAGTCTCTTAGAATAAATAAAAAGTTTCTTCTGAACGAAGTATTTGCAATTAAAAATCACACTAAATTTCCTCTTTTATTTTCACCCCTGTAACTTATTAAAATAAACTAAAAAGGGGGTAGTTCCCTGGGTTGGCTGTATACCTTATAGTTAAACAAACTGGAACATAAAATAAAAACCACTTCTATGTAAAAGGTATATTTACTAAAAATTTTTAGAATCCCAATGGATTCAATAAAATGAGTTCATCAAAACGTGTTCAAACCTATCGGTCCATCATCAGTGAATCTAAAATCAAAAAGGTAATCCCACTATTAAAATTGAAAAGATGGTTGAAATTGTGAAAGTTAAAAAAATGTGGTTATGATTACTTACTTGAATACTTGCAAAATAGCCCCAGAACCAAACAATGGTTGTGATTATAAATAGATCTACATTATGTTAAAATAAATTTAAAATGGCTAAACGCCGATGTTCAGGGATTAAACCTCTGGGAACATGGTCAAACTCTACCCGAGGACCCAATCAACCATCTTCGGTCAATGATGACTACTAAGTGTCAAAGCTATGTAAGGAAATGCTTGATGTGACATTGACAGTTGAGGAAGAAGGTAGTCGATTTTCAAGGAAATTTAAAAACAAAGTCATGATCCAAGACGAAGATATGGTAAAGATTTTAATATCTGAAAATGTCTGTTAATTAAATCTATTGTTTTTTTAATAATTAAAAAAAATGTGTTTTACAAAATAAAAATTATTTTAACTGTAGGTAACTACAAATTGACTGTATCAAATAAAATTAACCTGATCAAAAAATTTCAATATGATAAAGTGATGTGAATAGTAGTAATGACAGAAATAAAAATAAATAAGTGGTGATATAGAATAAGTTTTAAATTTTGAAAAGGGATATTATTATATCAAGAAATTTATATGTCCACAGTATGTGTATTGATGGTTGTATAGGTAGAAGGCAAATTTTTTTTTATTTGGATGTAGGTGAAAATTAAAAACTTAAATAAATTAGAGTTAAGATATAGTCAATCTGATAGTAGAAAGTTTGATTCAGGAATGCAATTATTATGGAACAATTTTTATAAAATTGAGAAAATTCTTGTGACAAACTGGTGAATATGTAAAATTGAAAATAAATAATTGTAGGATAATAGGTTGCCCAATTGATACAAACTAAAATTAAAATTTATTTAGTATAGAAAACAATAGGTGTAATGAATAAAATAGAATTAATAAAACAAAATTAAGAGAATGAATATTGTTATATTTTGATTAAAGAATGACTGAGTATAACTGTGATAACTAAAATAAAGTGATGGAATGTTAGGTGTGGAGATAAAATATATTTGGAAAAGGTCAAAGACAAAAAGCTACATCACACTCCTTTGCTTTTTGTCTTTGACCTTTTCCAAATATATTTTATCTCCACACCTAACATTCCATCACTTTATTTCAGTTATCACAGTTATACTCAGTCATTCTTTAATCAAATTATAACAATATTCATTCTCTTAATTTTGTTTTATTAATTCTATTTTATTCATTACACCTATTGTTTTCTATACTAATTAAATTTTAATTTTAGTTTGTATCAATTGGGCAACCTATTATCCTACAATTATTTATTTTCAGTTTTACATATTCACCAGTTTGTCACAAGAATTTTCTCAATTTTATAAAAATTATTCCATAATAATTGCATTCCTGAATCATACTTTCTACTATCAGATTGACTATATCTTAACTCTAATTTATTTAAGTTTTTAATTTTCACCTACATCCAAATAAAAAAAAATTGCCTTCTACCTATACAACCATCAATACACATACTGTGGACATATAAATTTCTTGATATAATAATATCCCTTTTCAAAATTTAAATCTTATTCTATATCACCACTTATTTATTTTTATTTCTGTCATTACTACTATTCAGATCACTTTATCATATTGAAATTTTTTGATCAGGTTAATTTTATTTGATACAGTCAATTTGTAGTTACCTACAGTTAAAATAATTTTTATTTTGTAAAACACATTTTCTTTTAATTTTTAAAAAAACAATAGATTTAATTAACAGACATTTTCAGATATTAAAATCTTTACCATATCTTCGTCTTGGATCATGACTTTGTTTTTAAATTTCCTTGAAAATCGACTACCTTCTTCCTCAACTGTCAATGTCACATCAAGCATTTCCTTACATAACTTTGACATTTAATAGTCATCGTTGACCGAAGATGGTTGATTGGGTCCTCGGGTAGAGTTTCACCTTGTTCCCAAAGGTTTAATCCCTGAACATCGGGGTTTAGCCATTTTAAATTTATTTTAACATAATGTAGATCTATTTATAATCACAACCATTGTTTGGTTCTGGGGCTATTTTGCAAGTATTCAAGTAAGTAATCATAACCACATTTTTTTAACTTTCACAATTTCAACCATCTTTTCAATTTTAATAGTGGGATTATTTATTTGATTTTAGATTCACTGATGATGGACCGATAGGTTTGAAAACGATCTGATGAACTCATTTTATTGAATCCATTGGGATTCTAAAAATTTTTAGTAAATATACCTTTTACATAGAAGTGGTTTTTACTTCATGTTCCAGTTTATTAAAATAAACTTTATAGAAGTTTTCAGTGACTGTGGGCCCTCAGTAATAATGTAATCTTTCATTCGGCGTTTAAATTTTTCAAAAAGATTTATTGATTTTCTCAGGATTCGAAAAAAATGAATACATTTAAAACACATTGAAAATTTTGACAAGCATGAAATCTTGCATTTTGCTCCTTTCCCCTTAAGGGGAAAAGCGCAAAATGTCGCCTGTAAAAGTTTTCGATGTGTTTTAAATGAATTAATTTTTTTGGAATCTTCTAAGGAATTTGGAAAATTCCTTAGAATAAATAAAAAGTTTCCTTTGAATGAAACATTTCCAATTAAAAATAACACTCAATTTTCTCTTTTATTTCACACATGTAACTCATTCAAATAAACATTATAGAAGTTTTCAGTGACTTTGGGCCCTCAGTAATAATGTAATCTTTCATTCGGCGTTTAAATTTTTCAAAAAGATTTATTGATTTTCTCAGGATTAGAATAAAATGAATACATTTAAAACACATTGAACATTTTGACAGGCGACATTTTGCGCATATTCCCTTAATGTAAAAACATACAGCATTTGAACAAGAGGTCTGGACAAAAGAAGAGAGAACGTGCAAAAATTTAACATGAAAAATTTAAAGCCAAAATCCTAGTAAAAATAAATAAATAAATGTATTACAAACTCAGACTGAATATTAGACACCAGTAGGGTCCACAGATTAGAATAGTCCTGTCGCCAGGGGGGTACAACGGCCTCCTGTATTCAGATGGACTTACCCAAGTTTTTTTTATGTATTTTGACCTGTAGAACACGAATTTTTTGGGTAACAGTTGATTCGGATGTCGATAAGATTGTTATAAACCAAGAAGTTGAGGAATCACATAACAGCGATTTCTCGCAAAACAAAACATTGTTTTGTATGTTTTGGGCCATTCTAACCAAAAAATGTTCCTACAAATTTTTTGGTAGGGTGCATAGTTTTCGAGAAAAACGCGGTTAAACTTTAAAAAAATCGAAAAATTGCAATTTTTGAACCCGAATAACTTTTGATTAAAAAATAAAATAGCAATTCTGCTTACCGCATTTGAAAGTTCAAGTCAAATTATATCGGTTTTAATTATTTGTATTGCTAAAAATTTATTATTTTATTGTTAAAAAAAGCTATAAACACCTAGTGCTTGAGTGATGTTTTCAATGATTTCTCATTTAAAATCGAACGAGTAGGTAGAAGAGGTAAAAGTGCAAGCGGGGTTATTTCTACGTAGCATGCATTAAAACTCATGTATTAGGCACGGGAAACACTATGTGTTTATAGCTTTTTTTAACAATCAAAAAATAAATTTTTAGCAATGCAAATATTCAAAACAGATATAATTTGACTCAAACTTTTAAAGGCTGTAAGCAGAATTGCTATTTTATTTTTTATTCAAAGGTTATTCGGGTTCAAAAATTGCAATTTTTCGATTTTTTGAAAGTTCAACCGCGTTTATTTCGAAAACTATGCATCCTACGAAAAAACTTGTAGGAACATTTTTTGGTTAAAATGACCCAGAAAATACAAAAAAATGTTTTGTTTTGCGAGAAATCGCTGTTATGTAATTCCTCAACTTTTTGGTTTATAACAATCTTATCGACATCCGGATCAACTGTTACCCAAAAAATTCGTGTTTTACGGGCCAAAATACATAAAAAAAACTTGGGTAAGTCCATCTGAATTAAGAAGGCCGTTGTACCCCCCCTGGCGACAGGACTACAAAGTAATAATAGTATATAAAACATATTTTATTGTTAAAAATTAAAAATTATGTTACATTATATTTTGGTTCTCTTTATTTCTGTTATTCGATGTGGGTATATAATAAGGTTTAGCAACGCATTGTAAAATATCGGGAGATTCAAGTCAACATAGACCTAATACGAAATAAGTTATTCAATCCATGTACGTATAATGTAACATTTAATTTTACACGATTTCCCTATTATTTTAACCACACAATTAATTTCAGCAATTACGTTGTTACATCAAAATTATAAAAAGTTATCAAATATAATACAAATTATTTTCCAGTACCTAGATAAATCATTCAATTACACTGACATACCTAATTTCGTCACTCATTTTAGTGCTCTTTAAAAATCACTCTTTTTCCGTTTCCAGAAGTTTAAAACTAGCAAAGGAATCCATCAAAAAGTTGTAAAAAATTTGCATTGTTATGAGACGGCGACGATTCTTCTTAGAACCTCTTTGGAGCAGTTTGGGGACGCCTCACAAACTTGAAATAAATTGATGTAAAACATTTGTTTCGGGCGAGAACTTTTATCTGAAAATTTGTTAAATTAATTTGGCGGTATAAAAGAAATATATGATAGAGGATTCATTTGATTTAAATCTCGTCAGAGCCGCAATGATATTATTCTAAACAAAAATGTACTTATGTAAGAATATATTATTATACGAGTTTATATTAAACGAATTCGATGTAATACTATGCGTTTTTTCCAATTATTCAACAATACATTATCAACTTCTTTAGCCTGTTTGCATCCTCTCCTGGGCAAAGGCCTCTCCATGAGTTCTCCACCCCCTCTGTTTTGTATAGCTTTGATCGCGCAGTACGTCCTGGGTATACCCAGAGGGAGAACGCCTGCGCATTACAAAATTGGGTGTCCGCGGAGTCCAAATCTTTCCCTCTGAACACCCTCCGGATTTTTAATTCGGTGTTCGCGCAGTACAGAAAAAAGATCCTGAACGTGTCCGGGATACGCTCTCGACGTTCGAGGATTTTGTTTCGGATTTTAAGTTCGCACATGCGCACAAAATATTTGGGAAGAATTTCTTGGCATTCTGATCTTACTGTCTTACTGACTAGAATTCTTAACCTAAAATATTGTTTTGTTAAACAACTTGTAGATGTAGATTCTGGTTTTTAAAGTTTTGAAATTATGTAAAGTGTTATATCATTTAAATATTCTTCAAACAAATTTTAATATTTTTTATATTGAAAGCTTTTTTAGTTGTTTTTGTCAATGTTTTCCATTTAGTATTTAGTATGTTTATAAATAAGTAGATACCTTTTCTAGTATTATTATCGTATTACTTTTCATTCGAGTGCTTTTTTAACCTACTTATTCTCGTGGTTCATTTTTCAGTTAATTTATGAGTTAAATTCTCTTACTGAATATAATGAAACATAGTATGGTATAGTTAGACCCAAACCCAGACATCCAAAGTGAAAGTTATCCTCCAACACCAAATTGTTCTATATGGTCCACATAATCTTTAGAAAAAAGTCACACCATTTTGAGCGTCGGGTTTGGGGGGGGGGGGAGAGGGGGGAGAAATCGGTAAATTCGTAGTTTTTTAAGTTTTTCGCCAATATTTCTAAAACCATGCGGTTTAGCATGAACAATCTTCTATACAAAATTGTTCTACATTAAATTTGAAATAAAAAAGGCCCTATGAATAACCCTCCTAAAATGAACGGTTCCAAAGTTACGGAGGTAATATAGTATAATTGGTCCAAAAAAAGGCCTAACCCAGACATCCAAAGTAAAAGTTTTCCTTCAACACCAAACTGTTCTATATGGTCCACATATTGTTCAGTAAAAAGTTACACCATTTTGAGCGTTCGGTTTGGGGGGGGGAGAAGTCGGTAAATTAGTAGTTTTTTTTAAGTTTTTCGTCAATATTTCTAAAACTATGCTTTAGCGTAAGGAATGTTCTATAGAAAAATGTTCTACATAAAGTTTAAAACAAAAAAGGATTTATACATAATTGTTATAAAATCAGCGGTTCCAGAGTTACGGAGGGTGAAAAGTGGAGGTTTTCGATCCTTTTTATATTCACCGATTTCTGCCCCCTCTCCCACCCCAAACCCGACGCTCAAAATTGTGTGACTTTTTCCTAAACATTATGTGGACCATATAGAACAATTTGGTGTTGGAGGATAACTTTCACTTTGGATGTCTGGGTTTTTGGTATAGTTATATCATAAATATTGCCCAAAAAATATAAAAAGTATCGAAAATCTCGACTTTTCACCCTCCGTAACTCTGGAACCGTTGATTTTATAACAATTATATATAGAACATTTTTTGTTTTAAATTTCATGTAGAACATTTTTTTGTATAACATTGTTTACGATAAAGCATAGTTTTAGAAGTATTGACGAAAAACCTAAAAAAAACTACTAATTTACCGGCTTCTCTCCCATCTCCCTCACAAACCGGACGCTCAAAATGGTATAACTTTTTACTGAACAATATGTGGACCATATAGAACATTTTGGTGTTGGAGGAAAACTTTTACTTTGGATGTTTGGGTTAGGAATTTTTTGGACCGGTTATACTATACTACCTCCGTAACTTTGAATTCATTCATTTTAGAAAGATTATGCATAGGGCCTTTTTTATTTCAAATTTAATGTAGAACAATTTTGTATAGAAGGTTGTTCATGCTAAACCGCATAGTTTTAGAAATATTGGCGAAAAACTTAAAAAGCTACGAATTTTCCGATTTCTCCCCCCTCTCCTCCCCAAACCCGACGCTCAAAATCGTGTGACTTTTTCTGGACATTGTGTGGACCATACAGAACAATTTGGTGTTGAAGGATAACTTTCACTTTGGATGTCGGGGTTATGCCATCTTTTGGATCAACTATAATATACTAACATAAACAACACATCAAACTTATTCGTAAACTATTTCTTGTGTCTTGTTATATTTCATTGTTTTTATGGTGTAATAAACCACAACACAATGCCACAACCTATCAAATTCAATACATACTATATCAAAATTGGAAATGATTGCTTTACTAAATTATTCCTTCCTTCAGATAATGTTCAACCCCCAGGAAGTTAAAGGTAATTTTTATATCTAAATAACAAGCTGCAATTTCCAAGTATGTAACAACAATCTTTTACTCTCTACAAAAATTTGGAAATACCAAATTACCTATATTGTCGAAATAATAAAGACGCTAACAAAATTTCTAACTTCTAAGAAAGGCATTGAATAGAAAGTTAATCCTTTGCCTTGCCTGTTGCTGTTATTCTCTTTCTCTTTGTTGACATACAAATTTGTTGCATTTATTGCAATTTTTGTTGACATTGATTTCGAAATAAGAAAGGGACAACAAAAGGCTTCCTTCTCTAACCTTAATGTATGCAACCCGTCATTACACTACGAATCCGAAAATTGTTCGCGGAGCGAAAAATCCTGAACATGCCCAGGATAAGTTTACCTTGACGCCTGCGCCGTGGAAACTAATCCCGAACTTACTCTGGGTATGCTCGGGTTGTACTGCGCGAACACTACTTATATTTGGTGCCAGTTTCTCCCAAGTTTTGCTTTGATGTCGTCTAGCTATCGATTTTGTGGTCTTCCTCTACTACGACTGTGTTCGCGTGGTCTCCAAGGTACAATGTTTCTCGTCCACCTTTCGATGATTTGTTGTGCCACCTGTCCTACCCAGTTTCATTTCATTTACGCAATTCCTCCAATTAAATCTTCCACCTCCGTCCTGTTTCGCACGTCCTCATTTCGTATAATTATGTTCCCTCAAGCCGATACCGCACTGCAGGAAGTTTGGTAGGATATTGGATGGTAGATACCTGCCTGGCGACCATCCAGCTACTTATACCACGAATAACAAAATGACTGTAGCCGCAGTGGCCTCCCACTACCATCTAACCATCAGGTGGTTCGCCAGGCGTCTATCCACCCAAATGAGTCGTGTTTGATATTCCGTCTGGGTAGCCTGGCTATGGAGGAAAGCGTAATAAGTGCTGTGTATAAAAGAAGGGCAATTTGGGACCCAGCAGACCCACTATTTGACGAAACATGGCTTAAAATATCTGTTTTATTTATTCTTTGCAGTTGCATTAAAAAAAATACAATATTTAAGTTAAGTGAATTTAAAAAACAATTTGTACCTTTCTCTACTTTCTGAAAAGTGTAGTTAGTGAGTTTTACCTCTATTAAGGCGATATGCTAAAAAACAAACCAAATGTAACGTAAGAAATGAAACAAACGATTCCTCAGCAGTCAGTTGGATACTGACTTCTGACTTCATTTCACTCTTTCACTGTGTCCAGGATGCAGCGTCCCTCCACCATACACCTTTAAAATCCACCCTCCAAGCGACCATCTAGCATCCTGCAGTGCGGCATCGGCTTCAGGGACACTCCTAACATAGCTCGTTCGACAGACCTCTGTGTCGTTCTCAACCGATTGGCTGATACCTCTGTAAGTGTCATCGTCTCCATTCCATAGGGCATAACTGGTAAAATACAACTGTTGAATATCCTTTGCTTTAGGTATGTGTATTTGTATCTTTTTGTTTTTAAACACATCGGTGAGCCTTCCTACTGCTGCCCAAGTCATTCGGATTCTTTTGGATATTTCTGGCGTTTGATTCTGTTTGCCTAGTGTGTGGTCCAGGTATGTATACTCTTCAACACTTTCGACCTCACTTCCATCTAAGTGAATTGTGATATCTTGATTTGTCATCACTTTTGTTTTATTTAAGTTCATTTTTAAACCGACTTTTTCAGATTCTTCTTTAAGCTCTTTTAGCTTGCAGATTAGTTCTTCTGTATTATAGGTTTTGTTCTGTATTCTTATCAACTATAATAATTATAAAATAAATAAAAAAAAGTAATGTCTGCATGTTTATCACTGATTGGAGCATCATCCAATCAATGATAATTACTTCTTTAGCCACTTATAGTGGTCTGTACACAGGACCCCGGCAGCCCTGAATATGACGTCACAGAGGGCGTCGAAAGCTCGGTCAAGAGAATATCGACGTGGTTCAATTCGGAAGCCTAGTGGTTTAATTTTGATATCAATTCTCTTAATGATGTAGCTCTGTATCCCGCGTATGAAAAAAAGTTGATTAATAGCAAGCTGAAAATTTGTAAATAGCTTAAGGGTGTCAAGTTGGACAAACTTTGATATATGGGAACACTGGAATAGGGGAAGTTTTAATTGTGGAACAGGTTAAAAATTTGGATTAGTCAGACTACGAAAACGTCACATGTATTTTGTCCGACAGAACTTCCAATTGATTTGTTACCCTTTCATTAAACTCTCATGCAAAAATCAGACTGCTATTTATCACCTGTCATAATTCCTGTCATTTGACATATTCTACGTATTCCACTCATTATGATTTCCATTTGGTGATAAATAGCAGCCTAATTTTTGCATGAGAGTTTAATGAACGGGTAACAAATCAATTGGAAGTTCTGTCGGACAAAATACATGTGACGTTTTCGTGGTCTGACCGTTCCAAATTTTTAACCTGTTCCACAATTAAAACTTCCCCTGTTCCAGTGTTCCTATATATTAAAGTTTGTTCGACTAGACACCCTTCAGCTATTATCAAATTTTCAGCTTGCTAATAATCAACTTTTTTTTTCATACGCGGGATCCAGACCTAATATTGACTTTAGCATTAAATTTCATTGTATGAATCGCGGAAACCTGTCCGAACATTATAAATAGGTATGAAAATCTAGAGGTTATCGAAATATCTCGGTTTAAGGAACGGAAATTTGGGATAACGAAAAGTTTTCATTTACTCCTTAATTTTATCTGCTTATAAAGATATATTTTAAGAAAATAATACCGCTTAATAAAATATTTTACGGGTAAATGAATAACTTTATATGTACGATATCCTAAAAATTTAATGATGCCTCACTTTTTAGGGTCTACCAGGTAATTAATATTTCATTACTATGTTATCAACACCAATTTAACCCTTCTCCAGATCATCCAAAGGTGATTCAGTAATTTTTAATTGGTTTAAAAATGTCTATTCCTCACCCTCTTCATTCTCTCCAAATACGTTTTTAGAAACAATTAATTAATAGAGGTAGTTTATAATTCATCCAGGGACCTACAGATGGTTCCTAAAAAAACTGATACAACTCTTGGTAAGTTTGATTACAAACAACTGATTACATGGTAATTCATAAATTGTAATAATTATTAAGGTCTAAATTTTCATATTATTTTGAATTCTTGCAGTTTTCCCATCTTCAAAATGATTCTCTTCTACTCTCTCTAAAAACGTACGATCTTCATGAGCGGTAGATAATTTTGGTCTTCCAGAACCTTGCTTTCTTTCGAGAATTTCTTGTTCTCTCCATCTTTTATTAATATTGTGGAGCCATTTTATGACGTTGAACAGAATAAGTTATCTAAGACAAATTTTAAAATTTGGCAGTGACAGTGACAGTATGTAAATAATAAGTATTTATCCTTCAAAATACCCTGCTCAATTTCCTACAAAATACGCTTTAAGAGTCGTATCAGTTTTTTAGGAACCAGCTGTACATGTTTGCAATTATTGAATAATCATTCAATCTTCGCTTGTCCACTGCTGGATATGGATCTCCCTCATAATTTTACATCTATACTCCGTCTAATATACTTACCGTTGCACGTCATCCGCGTCATAGCCCGTGACGTCACATGATACCAACACGAAATATTTAGGCGGTAGGTGTGTTCTTTTTTAGAATCATTTTGCTGAGTACACTGGAATTACAGCCATTAGACATATTTAATTATATACGCTTAGAAACAATATTTGAAAATTTCTATTAATGTTTACTTAAAGAAGTACACAATAATATGTTTCATTTAATTTGTATAAATGGATTATAAAGCGTTTTTATGAAGCACATTTGTTTGGAACACACTGTAACTCTAATCAAAAGAAGGTGATAGATATTTTGGCATAAATTGGTAACATTTATTTGACAGTTACGGTATTGACACTTCAGATTTGTTTTTATTCTTTACTGTAAGTATGTGTTTTATTATATTTATTCTTTTTATGATTTACTTTAACGTAAGATTATAACTTAATTCTTGTTGTCTATTTCTAATGTTTTAATTTATTTACATTGAATATTAATTTGTTGTATAAATAATATTTCATAATATAATATAATATTATAATATAATATAATATAATATAATATAATATAATATAATATAATATAATATAATATAATATAATATAATATTTCATAATATAATATAATATTATAATATAATATAATATAATTTTTCATATCATCCAATTTTGCAATAATATGATCTATTTGATTTACAATGGATTTTTTTATACTTTGGCAACTCTGTCAACTTAGATCTCTGACGTAGATAATGACATGCAACGGTAAGTATATTAGACGAACTGTATTTCGATCTTGTACCTCTTGCATCCAATTTCTATGACAACGTTTTAAATCATCAGTCCGACATGTTGGTGGTAGGCTGTTTCGGTAGGCACCATCTATTGGTCTCCATTCCAGTATATCCGCTTTCTCCATCTGTTATCTCTCGTTAGAGCTGCGTGACCTGTCCCGTTCCATTTTGAGTGTTGCTATTCTCATTATTGAATCATAGCGTCGTTAAACTTAAAGAGAGAGGACCTTACTTTAAAAGAAAATGGTGGTTCAGTCAAACCGAAATTGCTAAAAAGTTTGGACTTTCACAAGCTCAGGGGATGAAAACGCATTGGGAACGATTCCGACATAGGGCAGGCGTTAACAGGGTGGTTTACTGAGGAGGGGCCCGAAATGTTTCTACCATCTATAAAAAACTGAACAAATAGTCCAAAGTTTGTATTTTCACAAGCTCATGGAAACCAAACACAAAAATGAAAACGCATTGGGAAAGGTTTAGATATAGAACAAGTTGTTAGCAGAGTGGTTTACTGAGAAGGGGTCTGAAGTACTTCTATGATCTATAAAAAGCTGAAGAAATAGACTAAAGTTTGAAATTTTACAAGATTATGTCAACATAACCCAAAAGTGAAAACGCATTATAGACCAGGGCGCATCTGTAAAAATATTAGTACATTTGGACGTTGAGAGGTGACTCAAATTTTTTTGCAGAAATTGCTTGAAAATAAATCAAATAATAATATTTAAGTTATCCTCCCTCTCAAAAAGGTCTGGAACATTGTTTAAATAACCAAAATGTCAAAAAATTAAGGAAAAATTCGATTTTTTTCTCGGTTTTTTGATTATAACTTTAAAAATATTCATTTCCGAGAAAAGTTGTACAGACGTAAAAGTTGCGTAATTAAATTTCCTACAATATAGAATTGGCTAAAAATTTAAAAAATAGTCACCCTTGTTGCAAAATAGCAATAATTGTGAAAAAAACATACAAAAACAAGTATTTGCATTTTACGTTTTTCAACCACGTATGCTACACTTAGGCCTTCACGTTTCACCCTGAAAAACCTTATGATACACTAAAACAATACTGTAAATTTCATTAAGATCGGTTCAATAAATTTTGCAAAATAAATTTTGCAATCCAGCTTTCGTAAAAAAAATTCATTTTTTCAAAATGTTACAGGACTGAAAATAAAGCAGATAGCAAGTTGAAAATTTTTCTGCTTATAGAAATGTACTGTACCTTTCATTTGCAATGTTGCAAAATTAAAATCGATTAAAACGCGTCAGGAATTTTTTTAAATAAACATTAATTGGTGCTACGCGCAGGACAGCGGATAGTTTGCTCTGATTGGGCATTCCAATGACCTTCGATAATGATTAATACATTTTAATTTTTATTACATTTCGATATAAATAAATAAATTTGTTTATTGCAAAATAAATACACATACTGTATCCTTTAAAATAACCCTTTTATTAGCAAAAACTTTCTTTGTTCATATATTTTAACTTAATTAATAAAAGTTTCTTACTTTTAAACACATGCAATTGTTTAAACAATATTTCACAAACAATAATAAAATTAGTTTGATTTTTGTGGAATTAAAATATTAAAATACAACAAAATATAGAGTAAGAAAATAATATATTAGATAAAGATTGGAAGAAATTTTGGTGGAAATCAACTTGTGTGAATCGAACACCACTGTCCTGCGCGTAGCACCAAAAATTATTGTTTATTTCAAAAATTTTCTGACGCCGTGGTAATTAATCGATTTTAATTTTGAAAATTGCAAATGAAAGGTACAGTACACTTCTATAAGCAAAAAATATTTCAACTTGCTATCTGCTTTATTTTCAGTCCGGTAACATGTTGAAAAATGAATTTTTTTTGCGAAAGCTGGATTGCAAAATTTATTTTGCAAAATGTATTGAACCGATCTTAATGAAATTTACAGTATTGTTTTACTGTATCATATAGTTTTTCTGGGTGAAATATGAAGGTCCTAGATGTAGCATAAATTGTTGAAAAACGTAAAATGCGAATACTTGTTTTTGTATGGTTTTTTCGCAATTATTGCTATTTTGCAACTAGGGTGACTATTTTTTAAATTTTTAACCAATTCTATATTGTAGGAAATTTAATTACGCAACTTTTATGTCAGTACAGCTTTTCTCGGAAATGAATACTTTTAAAGTTATAATCAGAAAACCAAGAAAAAAAATCGAATTTTTCCTTCAATTTTTGATATTTTGATTATTTAAACAATGTTCCGGACCTTTTTGAGAGGGAGGATAACTCAAATATTATTATTTAATTCATTTTCAAGCAATTTCTGCAAAAAAATTTGAGTCACCTCTCAACGTCCATCTCAAAACAGATGCGCCCTGGACTATTAGGAAAGATTCAGACATAGAACATGCGTTAGCAGAGTGGTTTACTGAGAAGGAGTCCGAAATTTTTCATCTTCGTCGTCTTATACCCAAAATTGGGTCCTTACCTTCCTCTTGGTCTTTCTTATGTCTCAGAATTAGCAATCACAACCTACAACCTCACTTCGTTATAAATTTTTTTATTATTTTCTCTACAATTTAATCAGTGAAAATAAGTATTAAACTGTACTACTGTCACAATTACCTCCGGAAAGTTCTGGTTTTCATTATATTTTGTTTTCCTTTATGATTTTAGTAATTTATTACGATAAAAATTACTTACCTCTAGTACCAAAAGACTCAAAAGACGCTTCAAAAGAATATGCTCAAAATGTCGTCTCAAAAATTACCCAGTGTATCAACCATTTATTAGATACTAAATTAGTTGTCACGCCGGCCCTGTCGCCTCTTATCTTTTCCGTAACTTATTTTCAAGTTGGGATTATACAATTTAAAGTTTTGGATGTGCCACTTGACCCAAATTTCCTTTTGTATCATTGTATTCGTTTAAGAGGAAAATTTGAATCTGCCATTTTCGTTGACGGAACTTGACTATGTAAATTACCATGTGGAACTCGGCCAGAAACAGATTACCGAAGCTGGAACTCGGATGAGATAATGAAAAAGAATTTAAAAAGACATTTAAAGTTGCCGATTGGATGATTTTGTTTTAAATCCAAGTTCTAACAGAAGTATGAAAGGTTTGGTAGTGTTAATGTCTCCTCTAAAGTTTATTTCATATAAAATATAAATCAAATAGTTTTTTTTGTATGTTTTAGTTAAGACTAATATATTTTATCTCAAAGAGATTGCCTTTCTATCAATTTCTCTAGGAACATTTTTTACAGCTAAAAAATAAAATAAAAAACTCAATAAACTGGATTTAAATTTTTTATAATACATGTTAAACTTTAAAGAATATTATTATACCAGCAACATAAATGTTCTATCTATTTATCTAATCAGCCCTAAACATCCATCCTTGGATATACGCCTCCTCTTCCTTCTTTCATGCCTCTCTATCTTGGGCAATTTGCATCCATTTTGACCCAGTGTGTTTCTTCAGGTCATCTGACCATCGCATCTGTGGCCTTCCCCTTTTTCGTTTTTGGTTCCACGGTCTCCAATGTATAATCATTTTAGTCCATCTTTCATCCTTCTGCCGTAGGGTGTGTCCGGCAAACTTCCATTTAAGCTTTACTACTTAGGTTGAGACATATTTCACCTTTGTTTTATTACGGATCCATTAGTTTCTTTTCCTGTCTGATAGTTTAATGCTCAGCATTTGTCTTTCCATGGATATTTCTGTCCTTGCTATTTTTCCATATTTTCTTTTGTAAACGTCCATGTCTGAGAGCCATATATTAGAACAGGGAGTATACATTGATTGAAGACTCTTGTTTTTAGGTATTGCGAGTATTTTCTTCAGGCCTATCTTATTCTTCTCTTTATTTCTTCGGGCTGATTTTCTTAATTTTTTAATCTAGTGATTTGTCCTAGATATATATACTCTTTTACTTGTTCTATTCTTGTTTGTGTCATTGCAATTATTAGTTCTTCTTGTTGATTGGACATGGTTTTGGAAAGAAAATTTTTGGTCATGGAAACCAAACCATGACCAACATAAATGTTAGTACTAGATTATCTCCCTTACATTAACTTGTAATTTAATAATTTACTAGCTTAGACTGGCTGCAGTATTTTACAGTATAGCATAGACCAACTACGTACAGTATTTCATCGAGAAGAACCTTACTGTTGACACTTGCAGAAGATATCGATCTACTAGGAAACACCAGATTAAGGATGAACGTGACTTTCGTCTTGTTCGAGAAGGGAGTAGAGAAAATGGGGCTTCCAATTATTGAAAATAAAACAAAATATATGTATATTTGCCAACACAGAGATAGAACCTGACAGAATATCACCATCGATGATTTTAAGGCAAAATAAGGTAAAAATATGCAACAATTTTATACGCCAGGGAAATAAGGCAAAAATATGCGATGTTCGGGATACTTAAGCAGCCAGGTTGCAAATGGGATTTTTGGGTACTATACAGGGTGAGTCACCACTAACGGGACGGAAGATTACAGCGAAAGGGTAAAAGATTGGAAAAAAATTTAAATTGAATAGTTTGTAAGTTGATAAAAGCTGCATTTTAAAATTATTTTGAAATATACAGGGTGTCCCAATAAATTGCGGCTTATCAAAGTTATATTTTTTCTTATGGAACACTCTGTATTTTAATGTATTAATTGTCCGCAAAAAATGAGGTATAGTTTCATGAGGCTTCCCTATACCTATGTACAGAGTGTTCTGAGTTATGTTGACTTTTCTTAAAATGTAAAGTTTTAAAAAAAGGCTTATTCTCAAGTTATTTAAGAAATTATAGAAACATCACTTTTACATCTAAATAGGTGGATATTGGTTGAATGTATTCCATGATTAATTATTATACATTTATCTACAGGGTGTTCAAAATTTACAGCTTCATTATTGGAGTATTCAATGTGTCATATGATGCTTATTTTAAATGGAACACCATGTATATTAATAAACAGTTATACCAACCAAATTTACCTCTTTCGAATGGTATATGAATGTCCTATACCTAGGTGTCATAGTTTTTGCGTAATTTACAATTATTTAAATTCTTAATCTGTAAATCGATTTTAAAACAATAGATTATTAATGCCATTGTATGACATTGCCAATTTATGACAGTACGGTCTGGTAATTATCAAAACTATAAACATCCGTGTATGATATTCAAATTTTTTTTACTTAAAAATGGCTTTGGAGAGCCAATTACATTCAAATTTAATTGTTCCTAAAAATGAATAATCACACTATCTATGAAAGAGTAGACATGCTACTTTGCATTGGGGAATATTTTTAAAATTTTCTCTTAGCTTCTAAAATTTACGCTTAAAAGTATCCTGATAGAAGACACCCAAAAAAAGGACGTTTTTCTGAAATTTTCTCGATAGATTCCGTGCTGCTGGTAATGTTGCATAGGTAGGAAAATTTAAATAAAATAAACCATTTATTTTTGATGACGTCAACGAACTTGATGTCCTGCTTTCTGTTACGGAAAACCCAAATACTAGTACCTACGTGAAAAATGTCGAGTCAATTGGAGATCAGTCAAACAAGTGTATGTTGAATACATAAGAAAAACCACTATCATCCGTATAAAACTCAACTACACCAGCATTAGACAGAACAGGAACGTTTAACTTTTCGTTTATAGACTTTAGAATCTGGAGAAAATCCTGATTTTTTTTAAGAATGTATTGTGTACAGACGAATCTACCTACTTTTAATAATAATCGTCTAGCTAATAGACATAGCTTTCATTTTATTATGATACAGTAAACAAACATTTTATTGTTGATTGCCAACACCGATGAAGTGTTAATGTTTGGGGCAGTATTCTGAGCCAGTACGTTATCGACCCATATTTTTTTGACGAAAATCTGAAAGGAGCAACTTTTTTAAATTTCTTAAAACAAGTTTTTTGAATCCTTCTTAAAAGCTTCCACTTAGCGTGCGAACAAACATGTGGCTTCAATTGGACGGAGCTCCTGCTTATTTTCGACGTGATGTTAAGAACAACCTCAATATAAAATTTAGAAATAAATGGATAGATAGATTCGGTCCATATATTTGGCCACCTAGGTCACCAGGATTGACCAAGATGAATTTTTTCAAATAACGTTATATTAAAAATATTGTAAATGCTGCACTTCCTAACCCAGGAACCTGTGTTTAGTACAATCTTTGATTAATATACATGTTGTTCTAATAAAATACCCATCATATTATGCTACATTGAACAATCTAATAATGAAACTGTAAATTTTGAACAACCTGTAAATAAATGTGTAATAATTAATCATGGAATTCATTAATTATAAGATAATTACCAGACCGTATGGTTATAAAATGACAATGTCATACAATAACGTTAATTAACTTCATCTTTTGTTTTAAAATCGATTTACAGAGTAAGAATTTAAATAATTGTACATTACGCAAAAACTATGAGACCTAGGTATAGGACATCCATATACCATTCGAAAGAGGTAAATTTGTTAAGTATAATTATTTATTAATATACATGGTGTTACATTTAAAATACGCATCATATGACACATTGAATACCCCACTAATGAAACTATAAATTTTGAATACCCTGTAGACAAATGTCTAATAATTAATCATGGAATACATTCAGCCAATATTCAACTATTTAGATGTAAAAGTAATGTTTTTATAATTTCTTAAATAACTTGAGAATAAGCCTTCTTTTAAAACTTTAAATTTTAAGAAAAGTCAACATAATTCAGAACACTCTGTACATAGGTATAGGGAAGCCTTATAAAACTATACCTTATTTTTTGCGGACAATTAAAAAATGCAATAAAAAAATTCGTGTAAAAATACCAGGTTTTGAAGTCCCAAAGTAGATTTACTCTACAGTCAATATTAACACAGCTATTCAAATTGTTTTTAAGCCACAATGACTCTGCTTTAGTTTTTGGAATGATAAAAATGACTTATAATTGATTTTTTTAAATACTTTGAAAAAATAAGTGTACTTCTTTCATGTGGTTTCCACAGAATTGTTGCATCATTATTATTTTCTGAACAATAACATTACAAAAAAAGCTCTTTGGGAAAACAAATTGAATAAACTTTAAACTAATTGACGAATCGTCTTGAAATGTTTAGGGCATAATATATACTGGTTGTCTCAACTTTTCATACAATATGAAAGTATTAAGTTCATTTTCGCAAAAGTTGTAGCAACTTTTTATTTTCGAAATTTTAGTCTTATTTTGCAATTAGCGAAGCAACAAATGATCGGACCAACATTTAAATGCTGCCATTTTAAACCTTTACTCATCTACTAAAAGTTTAATACTCTAAATAAAATACTTAATGACCCTATTTTTACCTGTAGCGATTTAAACGAAAAAACTGCCATTTTTGACACTTATTTGTTCATAACTAAAATTCTCGAAATAAACAAAGAGGTCTCTAAAGCTATTAAAAAGGACATAAGGGCATATAAAAATGAGAAAATCTCGCAGACAATCGAGCATAACAAGAGCATGAAGATATTAAGAAGGAAATTGACGAACAGCAGAAAAGAAATTATCAGACTCAAGGGAAAAAATGGCAAACTAACATCCAATAGAGAGGAAATGCTAGAGATTAGGGTGGGCTGAAAAAAATAATTGTTTTTTTTTTCAAGTGCTATACCGCGAAAAACTTGCATATATACTTCATAAATAAAATGCAACTGAGAAAAAAATTATTTTTTCAATATCACGGTAGCGCAATGCAATTAAAATAGTTCGTTTTTTGAAAAAAACTTGGATTTTTAAAATTTTTTCTCCGGTGTAAAAACTTTAAATAATCAATCGCTATAGTGAAAAAACTGTATAATTTGACTTAGAAAACAGAAATACACAATGAACCAGTTTAAAAAACAATGTTTACGGTAGCGCAAACAGCTTTAAATAACGGATAATTACGCTAAAAGGCGCAGTTTACAACACTGCCGTCCCGCGCGGAATGATTCGTTTTGTATGTGACTGTACCGTTTCCCCCACCACTCGTACCCAACCCACAATTCCTTGTGTTGTGTACGCTTGCTTCGCCATTTTGTGAGCTCGCGTCAGTGACTCGGCAGTGTTTGTCAGTGTCAAAGCTTTTGTTGTGTTACTTTTACTGTTACGTTGAGTGTGTGTTGAGTGTCATGGCTTTGTCCAAGAAAATTACGCGTAGTGAGTTTGATTGTCCAATATTCGGTTACCCAAAGGAACTACCTGTAAGTAAACTGCCTTCCTATGAAAACGTTTTAAAGTGCTTCTTTCTTGAACATTACAATTTAGCTGTGGAAACCAACAACAAATTGTTGAACAACAACAGTTTTTCACAAATTTCTAATATTGTTGCACCGAAAGTTAAGCAATTATTTGATAAAGCCTCAATACCAACAGTCTCCCTTTACAGAATTGTTCAAATGATCAATGCCTACAATAACAGTTACAGAGGTCTTATGAAGTGCTACAAACGAGATAAGGAAAAAGACTCGTTCAAAAAAAAAGTTGAAGATTTCAAGCAAAAGTCCTTGCGACTGTTTGATATCTCCGCATGCAAATGCACAATAACATTAGATTGCAATTGCCGAAAGGCCGTTGACTTGTGTGAGTGTCCGGTATCGATTGTTTGTACATGTGAGAAGTCAAAAAAAGTACCAGTCATTGAACTTAAGTTTTTGTACCTTCAAAGAAAACATAGTTTAGGCAAAATTGGTAACGTAGATGTGAAGGAGTCAAAAAAAATTATTCAAAGACAAAAAAGAAAAAACACTGAGTCTGAGTACAGCAGATGTCAGTCGAACGTTGACTCATTGTCACAGCCATCGTGCTCAAAAACTATGGAACCTACACAAATAGAAGACTTTGACTCAACTGAAATAAATAGAAATGAGGATAGTAGCGATGAAGAAGAGTTTGAACCTGTTGTAAAGTCACCATGGCAGATGCGAATTAAATTGACTAATACTGCGCTAACAAGTGATCGTTTTGGAGTTTCTGATAGAGCAACAGCTGCTATTGCTTCTAGCCTTTTGCAAGATTTTGGTATTATAACTGAAACTGAACATTCTAATGTTATTGATAAAAATAAAATCCGAAGGGGGAAAAAGGTTATCCGCACAGAACTGCAGGTGCAGAATAAGGCTGAGCTCAACACATTTCAAGGATTGTATTTTGATGGAAGGAAAGATGACACCATTGTGATTGAGAAGGTAAATTCAAAGCATTTTCGGAGAGTGATTAAGGAAGAACATTATTCTATCATTCAAGAACCTGGATCTGTATATGTTGGTCATGTTACACCTTGTTCTGGATCTGCTCAAAACATTGCCGACAGTATAATTACTTATTTGAAAAAAACTGGACTTTCCCTTGATGATTTAGACGTCATTGGATGTGACGGCACCGTTACAAATACAGGGTGGAAAGGGGGCGTAATTCGAACAATTGAAGAAAAATTGAAAAGGCCAATGCAGTGGGCAGTTTGTCTCTTGCACTTCAACGAATTACCACTCCGACACCTGTTCCAGTTTTTGGATGGAGACACTACAGGGCCTACAACATTTAAAGGACCTATCGGAACAGAGCTCAATAACTGCGAAAAACTCCCCTTGGTGAAATTTGCTAGTGTGGAGTGTGAAATTCCAGATATTGACCGAAGCATATTGAGCAAGGACCAACAGTATTTACTGGACATAAGTTCTGCTGTACAATCAGGAATCTGTCCCATAGATTTATCTCACCGTGAACCTGGCCCACTCTCTCACGCAAGATGGCTAACAATGGCTAACAGGATTCTAAGATTGTATGTGAGTGTTGAATATCCATCAGACGAACATAAAATCGTAGTTCATTTTATTCTGAAGTCATACATGCCTGTTTGGTTCAATATCAAAAAAAGCAAGTACTTAACTGATGGACCAGAACACATATTTCAAACTGTAAAATCCTCAAGATTCCTGCCTGAAAATCTGCTTCAAGTAATAGACCCCGTTATTGAAAGGAACGCTTACTTTGCCCACCCAGAAAACTTGATGTTGAGTATGATAGTAGATAAAAGAACTCACATAAGAGAATTGGGATTGAGACGAATCATAAAGGCCAGGACATCAGCACCCAAAAGAAAGTCAATTAGAGCTTTCCATCCACCCAAATTAAATTTTCAAGCCACAGAGTACAGTGAACTGATTGACTGGACTGCCACCACATTGTCACCACCACCATTACTAAGAAGAATCAGCGACGAAGAAATTCGTGCAAAAATCTTCACTGGGGACACCGCAGCTGAATGGAGATTCGACAAATTTCCTTGTCATACGCAAGCGGTTGAACGATGCATCAAACTTGTAACCAGCGCTTCACAAAAAGTAGTTGGTTTTGAAGCAAGAGATGGGCTCATCCGAACTACACTACAGTCAAGAGCAGCTATGCCATGCTTTGAAAGCAAATCAGCCTTCAAACTTCCTAAACAAGAATGATTATGGACTTAGTGATGAAATATATTCTACTAATCAAAATTCCTTTTTGAATTTTCAATAACAATTTTCATGAAAGATTTGTAATGCTATGATTTAAGTTGATGCTAATAAACTATGTTAAAAGGAATTTGAATTATTAATTTGCAGTCCCCACACTTTAAACAACAAATAAATTAAAAGAAATCTTTTTATTAAAAGGCATTGTGAGTAAACTGTCGCAGGACGGCAGTGTTGTAAACTGCGCCTTTTAGCGTAATTATCCGTTATTTAAAGCTGTTTGCGCTACCGTAAACATTGTTTTTTAAACTGGTTCATTGTGTATTTCTGTTTTCTAAGTCAAATTATACAGTTTTTTCACTATAGCGATTGATTATTTAAAGTTTTTACACCGGAGAAAAAATTTTAAAAATCCAAGTTTTTTTCAAAAAACGAACTATTTTAATTGCATTGCGCTACCGTGATATTGAAAAAATAATTTTTTTCTCAGTTGCATTTTATTTATGAAGTATATATGCAAGTTTTTCGCGGTATAGCACTTGAAAAAAAAAACATTTATTTTTTTCAGCCCACCCTACTAGAGATAGTGGAAGACTTCTATAAAACACTATATACAAATAAACTTGACCTAAACCCTACAGAACATTCAGAACAAAAAATTATGAATCAAGGTTCAGAGGATATTCCCGAGATAACAACGGCTGAAATCTATCAAGTTTTAAAGAAAATGAAAAATAACAAAGCACCAGAAGAGGATGGAGTAGTGGCAGACGCGCTAAAAATCGGAGGCTCTGCTCTCATCAGGGCAATCAAACACCTTTTCAATATATGCTTAGGAAACCAAGCCATACCAGCTGAATGGAATAATTCTATAACGCTCCTCATACATCAGAAAGGAGATGAAACAGAGCTCGAAAACTATAGGCCAATTAGTCTTCTAAACCACCTGTATAAATTGTTTGCACGAGTAATCACTGCCAGAATTGAGAACAAGCTAGAAACATGCCAACCTAGAGAACAGGCAGGTTTCCGTCCTGGGTATGGTACAAATGACCATCTAACTTTCCTAAAGGTTCTAATCGAAAAAACTGTGGAGTACAACCGGCCGCTAGTTCTAGTATTTGTTGACTACAAAAAAGCCTTTGACACTATCGAAATGGTAGCCATCTTAAGAGCTTTGAGAGATTGTAGAATCGACTACCGATATTCCAACAATATTCAACATATATATATGCAAATGCCACAACAGCAATAAACCTCTATACCCAAACTCAAAAAGTAAAACTAAAAAAGGGGAGTTAGACAAGGAGACAACATGTCACTAAAACTATTCAATGTCGTAATGCAGCATGCATTCCAGATGTTAGAATGGGAAAACAGAGGTTTGAATGTCGATGGCGAAAGGCTGAACCACCTACGATTTGCAGATGATATAGTTTTAATAACCGACGACTTAAAGGAAGCCCACGAAATGCTGCAAGAACTACAACGAGTTTCTCAAAAAGTAGGGTTGGAAATAAACTTTGGGAAAACTAAAATGATGACCAATTTAGTACCTAGCGGACCACTGACACTAGAAAACTGCCATATCGAAACAGTTCACAAATACATCTATCTGGGCCACGAAATACAAATAAGTAGAGACAACCAAACATGCGAATTATCTCGAAGAATAGCTTTAGGATGGGCAGCATATGGCAAACAGAGAAAGCATTTAACCAGTGCGTACTTTTGGTGCTTACTTATGGAGCTAAAACACTGACATTGACCGGAACATCAATAAGAAAACTACAAGTAGCACAACGAAAAATGGAAAGATCCATGCTTGGCCTAACTTTGAGAGACAGAATATGAAATTATGAGTTACGGCGAAGAACTGGAGTGGAAGACATCATAAAGCGCATTACGAAGTTGAAGTGGAAATGGTCAGGACACGTCGCAAGACAAAGAGACAACAGATGGACAAGGAAGGTCTTAGAGTGGAGGCCAAGGGCGGACAAACGAAGTCGTGGAAGACCACCTACCAGATGGACCGACGATATCAAGAGAATAGCGACAAACTGGATTGCAGCTGCCCAGGACAGAGAAGGGTCGAGACATCTTGAGGAGGCCTATGTCCGACAGTGGACAAATTTGGCTGTGTGATGATGATGATGAAAATTCTCGTCCGAACTGTGACGGGCTTTTTTGTATTTATAATGTGTTAGGTATATAGTACCCAAAAAATCCATTTGCAACCTGGCTGCTCAAATGTCCCGACAAAAATCTTATTTCTCTGGGCTATCAAGGCAATAACGGAACACACAATAGGGTACAAGCAGGCAACATATATCTTTATGACCTTCAAAACCTTATAAAATCGAAACAACTAACAAGACGTACAAAGATACAACTATATAAACAATCATACGAACCATAGTATGGTGTGGTAGCTAAACGTGGACGATAATAAAGGCAAACGAAGATAGACTACGTATTTGGGAAAGAAAAATCCTAAGGAAGATCTTGTGCTTGAGGAAGCGGCAGTGCAATAAATGATAAGAACTAAGAAAGAGCGAGAGCAATATCCAGACGCTAACATGATAAAGTAAATAAAGTCCAGAAGACTCCTTTGAGTGGAGGACATCTCAGAAGACATTCTGACGAAAGAGTAGTAAGGCCGATATGGGAAGAAGTCCCAACTGAAAGAAGAACACGTGGACGCACTCGACTTCGGTGGCAATATAATATAGCTGGAGATCTTAAAGCTATGGGCGTTGAAAATTAGATGGAGATTGTTCAAGACAGAGAGGAATGGAGGCATTCCAGTCTGGTAAACTCCACAACGAGTTGTATAGCCACGGAGAAGGTAAATAAATTAAAATAACAGCAATCACCGGTGCAATTAAATCGTACCTTACGGCATCCTTAGAGTTCATACTAAACTTGTGAAACGTTGGAAAAATTGTAATCTAGTCAGCTTTGCCTATATAGAATATATCTGCAAATAAAATTTAGAACTCATACTAGATTGCATTATAAATAAGCGTCACTGAACACACCAATCACAATTAGCCCAATAAATGACCGTTTTGGAGTGTAATTTTCAGGGGCAACTCCGAATTGCATGAAAATTTGGATTTAGGTTCTACTTACCCTCCACTTCAAAGTTCAATTTGTACTGTTGTTTGCTTTTATTAAATTTGGGATTGATAGTCACCCCTTCTCGGGGGTGAAAAACGCGTGTTTAAAATAAACCCGGAAATGGATAAATTGACAGATTATAAGCAACTTTCATTCTGTAAAGCTTTTTACGTAAGTCAATACTTTTCGAGTTATTCGCGATTGAAAATGTTAAACTAGGTTGTCAGACTGTTTTTCGCAAATAATTCAAAAAGTAAATATTTTATCGAAAAAATATTCGTAGCAAAAGTGTAGCTTATAAAAAAAGAAAAAAAAAATGGTGTATCAGTTGAGTCTATAAATTAAGTAAAAGCAAAGTTGTAGCTCATGAAAAACACGTTCTTACTCGTCTAATTCCAAATCGAATAATTCAACGCGAAATCACCGAAAAATTAAGCACTTTTCGGGAAAAGCTTATTAATATTTTTAAAGTAAGTATCTAAAAAAAGTTTTATATTTGTATTTTACAAAAGTTTCTAGCTTCAAAAATTAACGAGTTTCACTGAAAAAAACGCTTGCCCCTTTTTTTGGTAAGAAAAATCGTGAAAACCTCCCTCTATTTAGCATCCTAAATAAAATTAATCATTACCGCTTTACCATTTATTTTACCTGTATGTGTATTGTTTATATTTTGTGTAAGTTTGATTGATTTGAAGTGCTTATTTAAAAAAAATTGGTTTTATAGTAAAAAAAAATTTTCTGAAATTTTTTGAAAGATGCCTTTTTTCAAAATAACTTAAAACGTATTTGTGATAAGAAAAATCTTAAACACTAAAAAAATGTAGGTTTTGCTATTATAAATATGCTAGTTTCATTTTGTTTTTCCCCTAAGACAAAAATTAGTTAAGATATGGCTGTTCAAAATTTACATTCACTCGTGATTAGTGACCCGTTCAAGCTTTTTCAACGGTGAGACTGACCGATCATATAAAAAATAGATTAGTTAGTAAACTGTTTGTAAAGCGGTAGCGATTAATTTCATTTGGTGAGCTAAACACGGGGAGATTTTCTGATTTTTTTACCAAAAAAACACTTAAAAAAAGTTTGAATGGCTTTTCCCCGAAAAGTGCTTAATTTTTCGGTGATTTCACCTTCAAATATTCGATTTGGAATTAGACGAATAAGAACGTATATTTCATGAACTACAACTTTGCTTTTACTCGATTGATGGACTTTACTGATACACCATTTTTTTCGGATTTTTATAAGCTACACTGTTGCTAAGGATATTTTTTCGATCAAATATTTACTTTTTGAGGTATTTGCGAAAAACCGTCTGAACACGCATTTTTTTGTCGAAAAATACACATTTTCAATCGCAAATAACTCGAAAAGTATTGACTTACATAAAAAAAACTCTATAGAACAAAAATTAAATAAAATTAGTCAATTTATCCATTTCCGGTATTATCTTGAACGATTGTTTTTCACCCCCGAGAAGGGGTGACTGTCACCCCCCAAGTAATAGCAACCAACGGCACAATTTCAACTTTGAAGTGGAGGGTTAGTAGAACCTAAATCCAAATTTTCATGCAATTCGGAGTTGCCCCTGAAAATTACACAGTATCGCCGCATTGCCCTTTCATTTACTGGGCTAAATATGATGTATTAAGTATACAGTATACTTATGATCGATTACTTTTAATGGGAAATAAGCCACAATTTTACAAAAAAAAAATAAATGATTTTATTAACGATTCGGCGCCCAAGTCGGGTGTCGTTTTCAAAACACAAAATAATAATAAATGACAACGACACCCGACTTGGGCGTCGAAACTTTAATAAAATCATTTTTTGGTAAAATTGTAAAATTGATTATAAAAATGCCACAAGAAAATAGCTTCAGAACAACAGTATACTTATGGGTCAATAATAACGTAAGTGGTAGAAATGCCAGCAATTACTGGTTTTGTCACCAGACTATCAGTTAAACTGTCTGCAAAAGAGTTTTGTGCTCTGGAGTACTTTAAAAAATATTAATCTACTACTTATTGTGTCTGACAGCCAAACTGTAATGAATACTTTGAAGGCCAAAATGTATAAGGCCGCAATATTTTGAAATTTCAGACAGTATATACGGTTAAACATGATAAACTGGAGGAAATTCTCCCAAGCAGAGACCTAAATGAACGAAATCTAAGCTGAACACTAAACAATAAGCATTCATAAGCAAGTAGCAATCAAAAATGGGCACAAAATATCCGGAGATAGGAAATAATGAAGGGGTTAGAGAAGGACATAGATTGTTACCTTCACCATTTAAAGTTCACTCTGGGGAAATTGTACTGGAATATGTCAAATCAGGAAGAGGGTGAACAAAAATGTGGATGGATTTAACTTTGTTAAAAACGCTAATCCTACCATAATACATAATAGAAAATAATTTAGACAATAAAGAATAATTGAAAAATAAATTTACACCTAAAAATAAAATTAACTAAATTACGTCTACAGGATAGGACCATCCTTAAAATCAAATGAGTAATTACATCACGTTACGAACGTTTAAGTATTAAAAATAATGAAGAAAAAAAAGAAACTCTCTAATCGATATCATGTTTGAGAAAGAATGACAACAATAAGGAGTGAATAAAACAAGTATCTTGGCCTGATGTTTTTTTGTGACATTTAATGACATTTACTACTTTTATTGGGAATAAGCAACACTTTTACTTTAAAATTAAGGTTTATTGACGTTTTGATGTCCACTTCGGAAATCGTTCTCATAATACAAAACACTAATAAATTAAACAAATGTTGTGTTTGTTCCCTGGCAAAAAAGGTCATTTAATAATTTGATTTTATCGGACTTATTAATATTGACAATTCACACATATAGCTACTATACGTTTTAAAGTAGATGATATTGCCAATATTTATGAATTGCGTTCCTGGGACGAACTCTATTGGAAGATACTTGATTCGCTTACAGGGAATCAACTTTAACTTAAGAATAGTCGTCGGAAAAATCATAGAATATGATATGTCTTAAAAAAACAACCACATGTAATGACAATAATAAAATTCTCCTGTTTTTAAATCAAGAAGAAATGCCCAGAAAAAAGTCTCATAATAGATACTATCCCGGCATGGTAGGTATTTGGTCTTAAATTTTTTTTACTCTGAATGTTAATACCAAATTTTATTTTCATATGTAATTTTTAAACATAAATGATGTAGGTATCCTTGATATCTTATTGACTTACTAACAGTAGTATTTTCTTTCTATTAACTTTGAATATGGGTAGCCAGATCCTACTGCATTCTGCCGAGGAATGTATGAGAAAGTTATTTTCATTTAACATAATTAGAGCCGCTTCTTTTATTTTTCTCTCTTTACCATCTGTTTCTTTTAAAACTATAAGTCAATTTTTCAATTGAACTCTTTGTTCATTTTCCCATAGATCTCAATATAAATAGGTATGTGTATACACATTTTGAGATCTATCAAATTCTCTGTTTGATATAAAATTGATGATCACTACTTATTTTAACACCATATAAAACTTTTGCCTGGAGCTTCGCCTGCAACCATATTAACAGATTTTGAAAGCGGTATGACAAGTGCTATAAGACAAGAATATCGCGACTCAAGACATCGTGGATGCTTTTTCCATTTCACTCAATCTCTCTTTAGAAGAATCCAGTCAGACGGTTTAAAAAGAAGATATGAAACTGATTCAGATTTTGCTTTAACCCTTAAATGCATGATTTTTTTTTATTGATGTCAAATATCAAAAAAGGCCTTTAGCGGAAGTTAAGAAATGATGAAAAAATAATGAAAAAAATTAAGTTTAATTTTAAACACTTGTTTTTGACAATAACGGGTTTGTTGCCAAAATGCTACATTGTGCATACAAGGTCAAGTTAGGATATAAAATCTACATTGCTAATTTACATGAAAATTATAAAAACAATTATTATTTTTATTGACACACAGTGCCACACCACATTTCTGACATTTTGTATGTGTAAAGCCCCCTTACAGTTGGGATATTTACACCGTTGTTTGTTATCTTCTATAGTCGGCCAGTGTCCATATTGGTTCCTACTAATATCTTTGGGGGGAATGTACTGAGCTGGACTCTCCTTTTCTTGTCTTGGATGTCAGCTTGCAATGTACTTGGTCTCCCTCTTTTTGCTGTGGTTGTGCTCATCTTGCACAGACACTGCAAGTTCTGTGCGAAAAGCTGCTTATGTTAAAAGCTTTGCCTTTGGGCTCTTAGCAACCGTCGCTCTTTTATGGAGTATCCAGGAATTGGTAACTGTTAAATCAATTAAGTGATAAAATAGCCGGAGGTACCATTTCCTACTTTTTATAGAAATTTTGTATCTTTCAATATGGCTGTAGATAAGATCAGCCCCAGGTTATATTCTTTAATTACAAAGGAAGAGTCTACTTCGATAGATTTTTTCGCAGTCTTATCAAAGCGTTTTATTTTGTATATAGGAGATATACCTGCAAGAGTAAAAAAACAAGACGATATTTTTATTATAGTTCCATATTGTAGATGAGATATCTACGCCATAAACCGTTGCAGTATATTCATGACTGTCACCACGAGGAAATTCTTCATATCCGTATGTGTTGGTAATTTTCAATATGGTATCCGTTGCCTTTGAACTGTTCCCAATGATAATATTCCCCTTTTAGCATTATATACAAGCAGCGGTACACCTGTATAATAATTATCATGATAAAGACGGAAATTTTGATGCTCTGGAATAATGCGAGCCAAACGAACACCTGCATTACCGGATGCTCCAAGATCGTTAGATGGCAAGCACTTTCTAGCATTTCCATATTTTCTATTGTGTCTATCTCGTCTGCCATATCTTTAGCCCCATTGCACATTTCTTTATCAGATTCATCGCCATAGTTAGGTTCAAATTCAGTGTCTGCAATACTATCTGTGTCGGAGAAATCACTTTCATCTTCACTACTGAGGCCAGTAAACTTTGCCCAATATTCCTGCAGATCCTTTTCTGACAAATAATTCTGACGATGCATTCTGTAATAAAGAATCAGATGTAAATATTCTGTGTCAGGGATTCTTGAGGGTGCACTGTAGCAAAATGGCAACAAAGAATGTTTTTAATTTTTCTCATGAATGCGGTAAAAACAACAAGCGAGCATAATAAAAGTAAAAAGTATATACCTTACCTACAAACTAGGATATTTTTTCAATAATAAATCACTTATATTTTAACTAGATACGACTCACAAACTTCATCAAATAATACACGACGTTACAGGTTAGCTGCCAAACAAGTCAATGGGTCGAAGTGCATGTTTATACCATCTGTGCAAAAAGCGCCAAACTATTTAATATTTACACTATGTAGATTACAGGCAACGCCATGCAATTATTTCAAATTAGAATCAGAATAGACATTTTATTCAATCCTTTACCTATGTTGCCGAACAGCAACATGATGCATTTAAGGGTTAAAGCTCCGATTATTGGCGGCCTTAGCATTCGTTTCTACTGCAGACGTAGTGGAGGCATTTGAAACGATTTGCGAGCAAGATGTGTTGCCAGCAGAAGCCCAGTCAATAATTGACTATTTTGAAGATACCTGGATCGGGCGTCCACAAAGAGGTAGACAACGTCGTGTGCCCTTATTTTCACATGATCTGTGGAATTTGTAACGGGTAGCTCTTTCAAGACGACAGACTCAGTAAAATACAGGTTAAAAAATAAAGTAAATATATTGAAGATAATTATATACAGTCTAAAATGAATAAAATAAAATATATTTCTATTTTCTGCAAATGAAAAGCAATATTATACTTCTTACTGCCATCTGAACAAAATAGTAACATTAAAATGACACGATAAACAATTCAATATATACAATAACAATCTCGCTATGTTAAATCAACATAGCCATATATCCCGACACGGAGACACCGCATTTCACTTCAATGCGGCAAGGTTGAACACTCGTCGACAACGACACGACACTCATTCCTCGCTACTACCGCCTACTGCGGTATCGGTTACGGTGGACGCCACGTCACTACGGTGGCGTCCGCCTAGGCACAGTTACACCTCAAATACGGTGCATCTCTGCTACTCGAGCTATTCTCATTCTCCTGGCTCGTCTTAAATATGCTCTCGATGCCACTTCTCCTTCAGTTTCCCCCAGCGGTGTTATGAAGAAGGAATGCGCCAACACGGACACTCCTACGGTCGTCTCTGGTAGACCAGTTTACCGCTTGTCGCGGTATCATATCGTTACAAATTGTTATGATGGGGTCCAAGAAAGTTTACCAATATCAAACAATTCCATAGGAGGATGACATCGACGGTTTGAACAACAGATTTCCGCAGATCATCCAAACATTTGGAGATTTATTAAAGGCATTCAGCTGCAGCTGAGCTTACATAAACTTCAAATTGAACAGTATATAGGAGGCTTGGAAGGCCCTCTTACACGTAAAAGATACAGATTGTGCAGAGCAGATTGCAAGTCTGATAAACAATGACGACGCTGCGAACACTTACGAATTCTTGCGGGTAATAGCACGACATAATTTATCGTATTAGTATATAGGAAATACATATAAAGATCATATGCATAAATAAATTTAAAAAAATTTATAAAAAATAAAATAAACTAAAAATATTTTCGGGCAATTGTCCGGGACCCCCTTTAGCTATATAAATCAGGGTAATACCTCCTCTGTTGAGCTTTGTTTAAAGATAATTAACCACTATGAATCACGGGAAGGTGCTATACCTAAGTCAACTTAAAAATAAATCTTCTATTGCTATTATCCCAGTTGACTGATATCCGCAGCATGTAACTGTTCCTGGTAGTTAACATGAAAGGACTTGCTTTGCTGATGGAAACTGGTACACTACATTTCTTGTGGCGACTATGTAATAGATACTTGTAGTACGGTACTTTGTACAAAATATGTCAAAAAATCTAAAAATACAATAGTGATAATATACAAGGTGTCCCAAAAGTAGCGGAACGGTCAAATACGAATGATAATACGGAATAACATCAAATACGATTCCCCACTCCACCCCTTGGAGATAGGGTGGGGGGTAACTTTAAAATCTTAAATAGAAATCCCCAGGTTTTATTGCAGATTTGGATTTCTTGCGTAAAAGTAAGCAACTTTTTTTCGAGACATTTTTTCAAATTATGGATAGATGGCGCTACAATAGGAAAAAAGCATTTATCGTGATACTATAGGTAAATTATAGAGACAGTCTAATATCTCGAAAAATACACTTCCAAATAAAAAACGATAAATGCGTGTTTAATATTTGTCAAAAACCTATCGAATAACACTAAACATGACCCTCCACCCTACCCCCTAGGGGTGGGGTGGGGGATAACTTTAAAATCTTAAATAGCTACCTACATTTTTTATTGCAGATTTGGATTCGTCATGAAAAACTAAGCAACATTTATTTGAAACATTTTTAAGAATTGTTAATAGATGGAGCTTTAATTGGAAAAATCGATTTATTAGCGCCATCTATGAACAATTCTAAAAAAGGTTTCGAATAAATGTTGCTTAATTTTTCATGGCGAATCCAAATCTGTAATAAAAAATTGAGGTTGCTATTTATGATTTTAAAGTTACCTCCCGCCCCACCTCCAGGGGGCGAGGTGGAGGGTCGTGTTTAGCGTCATTCGATAGGTTTTTGAAAAATATTAAAAATTTTTTATTATAAAAATTTTTTGGTTTTTCACTTGGAAGTGTATTTCTCGAGATATTAGACCGTTTCTATAATTTACCTATGGTATCACGATAAATTGTTTTTTTCTGATTATAGCGCCATCCATCCACAATTCGAAAAAATATTTCGAATAAAAGTTGCTAACTTTTACATAATGAATTAGAATATGAAATAAAAACCCTTACCCCCCACCACACCTCTAGGGGGTGGAGTGGGGGGTTCGGTTTTGTTGTCATTTGATAGATTTTTGAAAATGATTGAAAACCTATTTTTCAGTTTTTCGATACGATGTTTATTTCGAGAAATATTCGACCGTTTCGCTACTTTTGGGACACCCTATATATTCAACTAACAAAAGTGATAGAAATTGGCTATAACTGGAGGTGATATGAAGAGTTGTCCATATTTTTGCCCTGTGATATAGTTGCAACTATGAGGAAGTAACGATCTTCAGATTTTAAATCTAATTGCTTTGTGGGATAAGTATATTTGTCTAGATAAAACACATAAAAACCTTGTATATACATTGTGAGAGTAGTTTTATTTGCTTTACTTCTGCGTATTATATGAATCTAAAAAATAAATGCTCGGATGAATTCAATACTTACTCAACCTTTTCTCATTTCCTAGATTAAATACAAAAAACTGGCAAGACAAATACTATATTATTCACCAGAAGCTTGGAGCAAGCTTAAATAAAATATGAGATACACAATTTTTTACCCTTTAATTCAGTTTCTAAGGAAAAACTATACATTTTTATAAAACATTCACCGATTTTGGCTCCCTTATTTGATAAAGGAAGGGTCAAAGGTATACGGAAACAAAGAAATTATCTTAAAAGAACTAGAAAAGAACTATAAACGTACGTTGTTGTACACATTCTTGACTCTTGTGACACACTGATTACGGCCATCTGTCATTATTCTGTTTAACATTACTTGAAATGTGTGTCTCTATGTTCTTCGAGTGCCTTCTCCTATCGAAAGCCGCCAACAGTTTTGTCAAATTCAAAGTTCAAGTGTATGGGCACATAGATTAATAAATAAAAAAAATGCAGAAAAATTAAATAAAGCTCAGAGAGGATTTCTTGTATGAATGACGGGAGCATTTGGAACAACTGCAACACAGGCACTCACAGTTTTAACTGGAGTAATGCCAATGCATTTAGAAACACAAAAAAGAGCATGTAATTATTGGCTAAAAAAAGAAAAATATGAAAAAATAATACAAATAATAGGATTAGATATAAGAAATAAAAGAGAATTAAAAGAAATAATAAATAGAAAAAGACAAAATGAATGGGAAAATTCAACAAAATCTAGACGTTTATACAATTTTATACCAATATTAGAAAACATTCCAAATTATTTTAATCCAAAACAAGGTTTAGTACACTTTTTAACAGGACATGGACCGTAGCCAACATATTTGGAAAGATTTAACTTAAAAAATGATGCATATTGTGAATGTGGAGAACTAGGTACACCAGAATATATAGTGTTACATTGTGAAAATACTATAGAAAATGAAGAACATAGAGAAATGAGAAGAAGATTAGAAAGAATTGAGATAAGAGATATATTACAAAATGAAGAATATTTTGGAATATTAAACAATCTAACAGAAATAATATCTAAAAAACAACAAGAAATCTATAATAATAGAAGAAGACAACAAATAATCCAACCCTGATGAAGTTGTGTAAGATAAAGTTAAAATAAATAAAATAAAATATAAATTCAAAAATAATTATAATAATAATAATTCAATATAAAATAAATAAATAAAAATAATAATTCAATAAATAATTCATTAAATTAAAAAAAAGACTACCAACTCTCTTCTGAAAATAGAGGGACTGTCTTTATAACTTAGAAGGGAGTTGATGGTACCAAAAATATTTTATTGTTTATTTAAATTTGTTAAATGTATTTGTTAAATGTAATTAATAGATTATGGCCAATTAATTAATAAATTGTGAAAATAGATTTAGTAATTTAGTAAAAAATGTAAAAATATAAAAAAATATCTGCAATCCCATCAGGAAAAAAAAAACGACCTGGATTAGTCACTAGAGGCCAGGTCATATGTATAAACAATAAATAAATAAAAATAAAAAAAAAATTTTTGTCAAATTGTTCTCTGTTTTGGGTTTTTTCAGCAAATGGTTCGTGCCAAAAACCGCTTCATCCTCAATATGGTTTTAATCCAGTCTTCTTCGTGGTCCACTTTTACTCTCAATCTTACCCTCGATTACGAGCTGTAGAAAATTGAATACAGGGTGTTTCAAAAAGGTATGTCATAAATTAAATCACGCATTCCGGGGACAAAAATAAATTGATTGAATTCAACTTACCTTAGTACAAAAGTGTACACAAAAAAAGTTACAGCTCTTTGAAGTTACAAAATGAAAATCGATTTTTTTTTCATATATCGAAATCTTTTAAAGATTTTTCATTGAAAATGGACATGTGGCATTCTTATGGCAGCATCATCTTAAAAAAGTGAAATTTGTGCACCCTATAAAAAATTTATGGGGGTTTTGCTCCCTTAACCCCCCCCCCCCACACTTTTGTGTACGTTCCAGTTAAATTATTATTGTGGCAACATTAGTTACACACAATGTTTTTAAAACTTTTTTGTCTCTTAGTACTTTTTCGATAAGCCAGTGTTTATCGAGATATTTTGAATATTTGTCGAATTCACCACATATTTGTATATGGTTAAGTACCTATGACATACCTGTTAATAATCTGAAAATTTATTTATAATTTACATTTTTTGGTATATTTTGAAGAAGAAGCCAGATCTCGATAAAAGGTAACTTATCAAAAAAGACTAAGAGGCAAAAAAGTTTTAAAAACACTGTGTTTACCTAATGGTACCACAATAATAGTTTAATTGGAACGTACACGAACATTTGGGGGGTTTAAAGGAACTAAAACCCCATAGAATTTTTATATAAACATATTAAAAAAGAAGCCGCATCTCGATAAAAATTGGGTTATCGAAAAAATACTAGGAGGCAAAAAAGTTTTAAAAACGTTGTGTTTAACTAATGGTACCACAATAATGAATTAATTGGAACGTACATAATTTGGGGGGGGGGGGTTTGATGGAACAAAACCCCCATAAAATTTTTATGGGGTGGACAAATTTCACTAAAATTTTGTTTTAAGATGTTCCTGCCATAAGAATCATGCATGTCTATTTTCAATAAAAAATCTCCAATAGTTTTCGATATATTGAAAAAAATCGATTTTCATTTTGTAATTTCAAAGGGCTGTAACTTTTTTTGTGTACACTTTTGTACAAAGGTAAGTTGGATTCAATCAATTTATTTTGTCCCCGGAATGCGTGATTTAATTTATGACATATCTTTTTGAAACACCCTGTATACTCTGTTCGCTGAACTCAGACACAACTTGCTAGTAATTTTAGTAATAGTCCAGAAAGCCACTGCGCATCCGCTAGGAAAAATATTCTAATTCGGATTTTTTGCACAATCTTACTCACAAAGGACCCCTTTTAACAAATTTGCATGTTGCCAGGACCAAAAGTTGGTCAAAAATTTTTTAAACGTTTTTTTTTTTGTTTTTTTCCTAAAATTATTTTTTTTTGCATGGAACAATTTTTTTTAGGTTTTTTGGATCATTCCAAACAGAAAATGTCTTTAGTGACTTTTCTCTAAAGTTGATAGTTTTTGACATATAAGCGATTAAAAAATGAAAAATTGCGAAATCGGCCATGTTTAACCCTCAAAAACTATGTGAAAAACTGAAAATTTGAATGTTACCAAGGTAGGTAGATATTCTCTAAACATCGATTGATGAAATCCCGAAGAGTTTTTTGCAATACAATATTCAAAACTCCTTTGTTTTTAAGTGCTAATCAAGCGTGCGCGACACTATTTTCCACCGACAGTATGGTGCAAATGAAAGGAATAAATTCGTTATTTCGTAAACCGGCGACTTTAAGGAAAAATCCCAAAACAGGTCGGTTTTTATTTTTAAGTTATGATATTGTGGCATATATAGTATACTAGTGACGTCATCCACCTGGGCGTGATGACGTAATCGATGATTTTTATAAATGAGAATACGGCTCGTGTGCTGGCTCATTTGAAAGGTTCTTCAATTCTCTATTCAGTAATATAAACATGTACATAATTATTTATGCAGGGTGTCCAAAAACTTTTTATTAAATTAAATCATTTGGAAACTTGACAAAAAAATTAAATTATTGGACACCCTGTATAAATAATTAAATAAATGTTTATATTACTGAATAGAGAATTGAAGAACCTTTCAAATGAGCTAGCACACGACCCCTATTCTCATTCAAAAAAAATCATCGATTACGTCATCACGCCCAGATGGATAACGTCACTAGTATACCATATATGTCACAATATCATAACTTAAAAATAAAAATCGACCCGTTTCGGGATTTTTCCTTAAAGTCGTCGGTTTACGAAATAACGAATTTATTCCTTTCATTTGCACCATACTGCATACACATGCAACGGTGGAAAATAGTGTCGCGCACGCTTGATTAGCAATTAAAAAACAAAGGAGTTTTGAATACTGTATTGCAAAAAACTCTTCGGGATTTTATCAATCGATGTTTAGAGAATATCTACCTACCTTGGCAACATTCAAATGTTCAGTTTTTCACATAGTTTTTGAGGGTTAAAAATGGTTGATTTCGCAATTTTTCAATTTTTAATCGCTTATATGTCAAAAACTATCAACTTTAGAGAAAAGTCACTAAAGACCTTTTCTGTTTGGAATGATCCAAAAAACCTAAACAAATTTTGTTCCATGCAAAAAAAATAATTTTAGGAAAAAAACAAAAAAAAACGTTTTAAAAATTTTTGATTAACTTTTGGTCCTGGCAACATGCACATTTGTTGAAAGGGGTCCTTTTTGAGTAAGATTGTGCAAAAAATCCGAATTAGAATATTTTTCCTAGCGGATGCGCAGTGGCTTTCTGGACTATAAGTAGTTTTGTCAAATTTGGTAAAATTGGCAAAACATAATTACTAAATAGTTAATAATTATTACTAAATCTTAGTAATTTTGCCAATTTTGCCAACAAAAAAACAAAAAAATTACCTACTAAAATCACTAGCCAATTGTGTCCGAGTTTAGCTAACCGACTCCGACTATATCTTGCTTTCCATTATATATGTCCGAGATACGCAGTTTTCCGTTTTTTATAATCATTTCAATGACTACACGTATTTTACTCTTTCGGTAAAGAACAAGTTGGTGGTATAGGAACTTCAAGCTAAAATTTGTGTAACCTTCTGGTTCCATATAGCATAGAAGGATTAAGACAAGGAGACCAACTATCAATGACTCTTTTTATTGTAATACTGAAAGGAGTAATCAGAAAAAGTAAAACAAACACACAGGAAACGATTTTTTAAAATGGCAATCAATGTATAGTACTCGCAGAGGATCTGACGCTATTGACGACATGAAGTAAGAGAGAGCTAAAAAATGAATGAGAAATATAATAAAAGAAGCAAAAAAGTTTGGTCTGCTCATAATACAGGGTGAGTCATGAGGAACTGTACATACTCCTACCTCGTATAGAGGCTCCTATGGGGAATAACAAATGACCATTATAAAGTGTCTGCTCCCATTGTTTAAACAGGGCGAGTTTCGCATTTTGACAGAAATTTGTATTCGTCATAATTTTTGAACGGTCAGATCGATGTGTCTCTTATTTTGGCCAATCGTTACACTATTACCACCTAATCAACTGATTTATTCAAACTAGAAAAAAATCCGGTCCAGCTTTAAAAAAATTAGTTCGTTTGCGTCTTAGAAAAAATTTCACCCTGTATACGTTTTTTGAAAACTCTAATATAAATTTTACAACTTAGACAAATAGGCAATTAAAATGGCATATTTATTTTTTTCAGCACACGATTCCTTAATTTTTTATAAAAAAATCAAATTTGACTATGAATTAAAAGTTTGGTAAAGTGAACCATAGATTTAAAAAAATTAACTTTTATTACAAAAATTAATTTTTTTTTTTGAACAAATATTTAATTTATGTTACCATCCAATCAACTGATTTATTCAAACTAGAAAAAAATCAGGCCCGGATTGATTTAAAAAATTAGTTCGTTTTGGTCTTAGAAAAACTTTCACCCTGTATACGCTTTTTGAAAACTCTATTATGAACTTTACAAATTAGACAAATAGGCAATTAAAATTGCACATTTATTTTTTTCCGCACACGATTACTTAATTTTTTATTAAAAAAACAAATTTTTCAAAATCGGAATTTTAACCTAAAAATGAAAAAAAAATGAAATCACGGTTTAACTCGCTACAACTCTGTTCCATTTTAATATTTTTTTCTGAAATTTTTACTGCACATATCTCTTACCATTGTGAAGACTATGAAAATTGTTGTAGACTTTCAGTCTTCTTCTCGTAAAAGTTATGAATTTTTAAAAATGAAAGGCGCAGATTCGTGAATTGCAAAGTTAAATCGCAAAAATTAAGTGAAAAAATTTAAAATTTATCTATTTAATCACGTCTATGAATGTTAAACTATAAAGTCCAAAAGAAGTGTTATGGGGAGTTTTAGATCTAGACGTGTCATAGAAAAAAAAATGTTAAAACTTTTAATTTTAAGAAAAACGTTGTTTTTGTAAATTTATTTTTGTAAAAAAAGTTAATTTATTTAAATCTATGCAAAAACTTTGCCAAACTTTTTATGCATAGTCAAATTTGATTTTTTAATAAAAAATTAAGTAATCGTGTGGGGAAAAAAGTATGCCATTTTAATTGTCTATTTGTCTTATTTGTAAAATTCATATTAGAGTTTCTAAAAAACGTATACAAGGTGAAATTTTTTCTAAGACCCAAACGAACTATTTTTTTTAACTCCGGGCCTAATTTTTTTCAAGTTTGAATAAACCAGTTGATTGGGTGGTAACATAAATTAAATATTTGTTCAAAAAAATTCATTTTTTTAATAAAAGTATGTTTTTTTTTAAATCTATGGTTCACTTTACCAAACTTTTAATTATTCATAGTCAAATTTGATTTTTTTAATAAAAAATGAAGTAATCGTGTGGGGAAAAATAAATACGCCATTTTAATTGCCTATTTGTCTAATTTGTAAAATTCGTATTAGAGTTTTCAAAAAGCGTATACAGGGTGAAATTTTTTCTAAGACCAAAACGAACTTATTTTTTAAATCCGGGCCTGATTTTTTTCTAGTTTAAATAAACCAGTTGATTGGGTGGTAACATAAATTAAATATTTGTTCAAAAAAATTCATTTTTTTAATAAAAGTATGTTTTTTTTAAATCTATGGTTCACTTTACCAAACTTTTAATTATTCATAGTCAAATTTGATTTTTTTATAAAAAATTAAGCAATCGTGTGCGGAAAAAAATAAATATGCCATTTTAATTGCCTATTTGTCTAATTTGTAAAATTCATATTAAAGTTTTCAAAAAGCTTATACAGGGTGAAATTTTTTCTAAGGCCCAAACGAACTAATTTTTTAAAGCCGGACCTGATTTTTTTCTAGTTTATATAAATCAGTTGATTAGGTGGTAATAGTGTAACGGTTGACCAAAATAAGAGACACATCGATCTGACTGTTCAAAAATTATGACGAATACAAATTTCTGTCAAAATGCGAAACTCGCCCTGTATATTATTAAACAATGGGAGCAGACACTTTTTAATGGTCATTTGTTATTCCCCATAGGGGCCTCCATCCGAGGTAGGAGTATGTACAGTTCCTCATGACTCACCCTGTATAAATAAGGAAAATACTAAATACATGACAATGGGAGAAACAGATGGATACAAAAAAGAAGATAATTTCACATGGGAGATAGAAGTAATAAATTCATGCACATTAAAAAGAGTTTCAGAATTGTCTTACCAAGGCGTAATAGTATATTAAAAAAGACATGGGGAAGGGGAGATAAAAGCAAGAATAGCAAAAGGAAACAAAAAGTATGGAGTATTGCGATCATAATTGAAAACCAAATATGTCTCAAGAAAAACAAAAATAAGAATCTACAAAACAGTTATCAGACCGACAGCTATATAATATGCATGTGAAACATGGTTACTTAAAAAATTAGACATTGCCCTTTCAGAAAGATGGGAGAGGAAAATACAAAGAGCAATATATGGAGGTGTGAAAATAAATGGTCAATGGAGGAAAGGAAATAGTAAGGAACTTGAAGAACTATGTAGCGAACCAAAAATAACGACGGCAATTAAAGCACAGAGGACTAAGCTATATTTAGGACACACCGAAAAAATGGGAAAGGAAAGAATGCCAAAAAATGGTACTATCACAAAAACCAATACAAAAAAGAAGAAAAGGCAGACCAAGAAGGAGATGGAAGGACAGCGTATATGAAGACTTACAAAAAAGTAATATTGGAAGGAAGTGGTCAAGAATTGTATGGAAAGAATATAAGGAATATTAGGTGTAGTGTTAAGTGTTTTATATGTATAAATAAATGTATTATTATATACATATAGTATAGTAGTACCTATATGATATAGTAGGAATTATAAGGAAAAATTAATCTTTCAGCTTTAGGCTTTCAAGGTCTGTTGAGTAAAAAATAAATAACCTTCAGTTAAAGACTGACGGCTTTACTTGCCCTCAGAGGCACGATAGTGGCACAGTTAAATTATAAATTGAAAAATTGTTAGTGTGTGCCGGAAATGAACTTAAGTTCTCCAGACGGTTAATATAGTAAAATAGCTGTTGAGCTACTGCCGCCACAAGTCCAAGGTATTCGTAACATTAATTTGTCTTTTGTACCTAGTTTCGAATGCCTTAAGTCTGTTTGCAAACTAGCAAATTGTGAAGTTCATGCTTCTTCAACATTATATAACACTTTACTCAATTATATCTTAATTTCAGATCGAGTGAACTATTGCATAAATGGCTTCGCAGTTTGGCCGGGTCATTTCAGCCCGGGCTCAGATTTCGGGTCCAAGCTCGAGCCAGGATTCAGATCTTCACTAATGCAGCTTCTCAGATATTTAAACTTAGACATTTTGGTTATCTCTTTACATTTATGTGAATTGGTTGATTCGAATTCCGGTTTACCATTAATAGCTTTTTTTGTGATACATATTGATTTTTAAGCCCAATAGATCTCCTATAACTGATATCTTATCAACAGTGGCGGCTTGTGGTAATTTAAGGAGGGTGTCCAATTAAAGAATGTAATTATACAAACCGTGAATAAGCACCGCAGGCGAAAAATTTTTGGGGCCTCGCCAAAAGATGTTCTGTAAAATGAAACCTACCTTTGACCCGATTAGTCAGGATGTCAAACATTTTTTGTGCAGAATATGATACCTACTGAATGATGGCGCTTCTTCGGTGGTGAAGGTGGAGGCAGAAGTTACGAATATTGAAATGGCTTTGTCAAAAGGGTTTAAAAATCCGTTTATTTTAACGGCATCCAAAGACCGAGATTGAAATTATAGTTTTATTCTTTGAAAATACTAAACATGGAAAACAAAATAAAGAATGTAGTTTAACACACCCACATAATCACGAAGTTTTTCTATATTGTTCAACTTTAAAATATTGTTTAAACTTTTTGTTTCTTATTGCACATTCTTTTACCAAGTTTATCTCCGGCCAAGTTAGTCCATTCTTTTTATAAGAAGTCGATTTTCAAAACTATTTGCATTTTCTTTTATAAACTTCACTGAATAAGGCTTCATCCTAAAAATACTACCTACAAATATTGTATTTAATAAAATCCCAGAACAGAAAATGCCAAACTGTGAATCGAAACGCTCCGGCCCGGTCTCTGTGTGCAGTGCACAAATCGTCCATGTTTTAAGATAGGAGAATCGCTGGTTCACGGATTTAAGAGCTCTCGTTCTTCTATAGGGTTACTGTATAGTGGCTGGGTTCAATTTGAATTCTGCACTTACCACGTGCATCTAGCGTAGCGGTGTTGTGCAAATAAATTATGAGATTAATAAATACAGTTATATTTTAATGATACTATGATATTTATGAGATTTAAGAAAAAATATTTTAATGGTATTTATGAGATTTTTAAAAATATGTATTTTAATGAAATTTGATTGGGTGTTCACTGCACAAGTGAACCAATGGAGAAACCGACCCTGCTTATCAAGAGGCACTTGTAGGCCATAAGCCATAAGAGCTCTCTGCAATTATAACTCTATCGTCTGCATATTCTTACTTATCTACTAATTTACCATTCACTTTTGTACCAGTTTCTAAGACATCAATTGTCTTTTTGAGTACAATTCTAATCAAATTTTTTCTTTCTAGAATATTCTATATCGCATTCATGAACGCCCAACCAAGAAATGGTTCTTATGAGAACCAAGCGACTAGAACTCTGGGACCCATTGTCCGGATTTGTCAGATAAATATTGAAGGCATTAGTCGATCCAAAAGCGAAATGCTGTCAAACATACTACTTTCTAACGACATCGACCTGGTAGTCATACAGGAAACCCATGCTGCGAACGAACAAAAACTCGCAAGTAGAGGCAAAATTCCAGGCTATGATCTTCTGGGAGCAACCTATCACCATGCTTATGGTACCGCCAACTACGTAAAAAACTCCGTAGAAAACGCTCACCTCATATCTTCCACCATGCAAGATAATATACATTTGACCGTTACCAAAATAGGTGAAATGGAAGTGACAAATGTTTATAAACCCCCAAGTATTACATGGCCAAGCCACGTCATAGACATAAGGCCCCATCCCGCCATCTATTTAGGTGATTTTAACAGCCCTCATCAAGAATGGAAATACAGAAATAACGATGAAAACGGGGAGACACTGCTAGACTGGGCAGAGAGTAACCACCTGCATCACGTCTTCGATGCCAAAGACCGGGGCACTTTTAAATCGGCGGCATGGAAACAAGAGTACAATCCAGATTTATGTTTTGTGAGCAAAAACCAGAAAAGCTACCCCTTACCAACCAAGAGAAGAGTACTTCATGACTTCCCGCATAGCCAGCACAGGCCGATCATTATTGAGATTGGTATCCAAATCCCACTAGTCACAACCATTCCACGACCACGCTGGAACTTTAACAAAGGTAACTGGCCCGCCTTTACCAACGAACTCGATAAAATCCTACGATGGATTCCACCAACATACAAAAATTATGAAAGGTTTAGAGGGGCAATAATTATTGCTACAGCAAAGAAACACATTCCCAGGGGCTATCGTAACCAATACATACCAGGATGGAGTGAGGAAAGCCAAAACCTCTACGAAGAATATCTTGAAACCGGTGAAAGTGACATTGCGGACGAACTTCTCCTGAGCCTTGATGTAGCAAGAAGGAAGAAATGGACAAATGAAGTCGAATCGTTAGATTTCAAAAAGTCTAGCCGTAAAGCGTGGTCGCTCCTAAGAAAACTCGGAAGTGACAAACTGGCAACACGACAAATCCACGACTTCAACCCTAATAAAATTGCATCACATATAGTTGCCACCTCCAGAGGAGCATGTGATAAAAAGTTTACCACTATTATAAAAAGGGAGCATAAACATCTGAAAGCTGCCTGTCCATCAGATACAGAGTACTCCGCACCGTTCACTCCAGAAGAAGTCTCAAACGCCATCAAAGACATTAAACCTAACAAAGCTCCTGGTACAGATGGTATACCTCCCGAATTCCTGATCCATTGTGGGAAATTTGCAAAAACTTGGTTGTCTAAATTCTATACAGATATACTCAAAACAGGTAACCTACCAAACATTTTTAAACAAACAAAAATCATAGCCATTCTAGAACCTGGAAAACCAACAGACAACCCAGCGAGTTACCGCCCCATCGCTTTACTCAGTTCAGCTTACAAGCTCCTCGAAAGACTGGTCCTGAACAGAATCGGCCCAAAGCTACTTCAAAAAATACCAATTGAACAAGCAGGATTCAGGCCTCAACGAAGCACCACTGACCAAGTGCGCTCTATAACTACCTACATAGAGGCAGGTTACCAAAGAAAACTGAAGACGTCTGTGGCATTCATCGATTTATCGGCTGCATATGACACGGTTTGGAAAGATGGCCTCATCTATAAGCTCCTGAAAATAATCCCCTGCAAAGCAACCGCCCGACTCATAAACACTATGCTGAGCAGTAGAAACTTTCGTGTAACCATGGGAACTACAGTGAGCAAACAGAGAACGCTTAACAACGGCCTCCTCCAGGGCTCCGTACTTGCACCGCTGCTATTTAGTATGTATATAGCTGATATGCCCCCTACCAGATCTAAAAAATTTGGATATGCAGACGACTGGGCACTTGCACCTCAAAACTCCTTAATACAAAACTCCGAGGCAATCCTAACGGAAGATCTGGAACGCCTGGTTAAGTACTTTAAACAATGGAGACTTAAACCTAACCCCAAAAAAAACCGAGGTTAGCTGTTTTCACCTGAACAACAATATGGCCCACACAAAACTTAAAGTGTACATTGATAACCAACTGCTCACGCACAACTATAATCCCAAGTACCTCGGCGTCACCCTGGACAGAACACTCTCCTTTAAGAAACATCTTGAGAACACCGCAGCAAAGCTGAGAACCCGTAACAACATCATACAGAAGCTTTGCGGGACTACATGGGGCTCAACAGCAAGTACACTTCGGTGTTCAGCCCTTGGACTCGTATACTCCGCAGCTGAATACTGCTCCCCTGTTTGGCTGAACAGCGTTCACACAAAAATTATAGATACTCAGTTCAATGTCGCCATGCGTCTCATATCTGGAACGATCAAGTCTACACCTGCGGAGTGGCTTCCACTACTGAGCCACATACCTCCACCTAACTTTCGTCGTCAGCATGCTCTACTTAGAGAATTCCAAAAGCTGCTTAACAACCCGCAGTTACCTATACACACATATGTCGCCGACGCTAACTCACATCGATTGCGCTCCAGAAAACCTCCGACTAGAGATGCAATAAACTTGAGTTCCAACAATTTCCAAATGAACTCCCAGTGGAAGAACATGCAGAGCGACAGACCGAACCTAATAATGAGAAACACACCATGCATCACAGAAACTCCACCAGGTTTTGACCTCCCCCGAAAATCATGGTCAACTCTTAACAGGATAAGAACGGGTCATGGAGTCTGCGCAGATTCCCTTTATAAATGGAAAATGAGAACCTCTGCTGAGTGCGACTGCGGCGCCGAGAAACAGACCATCCAGCATATGATTGCCGAATGCCCTCGGAGAAACTATGATGGAGATCCTCTGGACTTCGCCTCTGCAACACCAGCGTCGATTGAATATATTAATACATTAGATGTTAGACTATAACATATGTGTGATAATGTTGTGTATCAAATTGCCATACGCTAAATAAATAAAAATATATCGCATTATGTTTGACAGAGTCAAATGCTTTAGCGCAAACTATGGATCAGTGATATTGTTCTTTATGTTGATCTCAGTACTTGTGCAGCAGAAGTGGCACTGCAAACAAAGCATCTATGTTTCCCAATCCTTCTCGAAAGCCCATTTATTGTCCTTCGCTCAGATATTGTTCGTACTATATAAGCACTTGATTATAGGCCTTGGGTCCACACTTAAAAAAAATTATTACCTCCCTCATGAGACTTTCTTTATTCGGTTTTTTATGTTGAAAACATGTTGAGTCGGACAACTTTCCTACTTTAGAAAATTTTCTGGAGGGGAGCATTTCGAAATAATATAGGTTTCTAATTTTTTATGCATCCAAATTTAATAACTACAGCCTTACAAACAATTAAATTTTTTATAACAATTTTTTGACAACTCGGATCGAAGTTCGCCCTTCGATCGATTTGTAATCAGCAGCCAAAAACGCAAAAGAAATACATACTTCGGTTTGCCAATCAGAATTGAAAAGGACAAAGTGACCTCTATCTGGCGCATAGACTATATACTTATTAAAATTTAAGTTTTAAATAGCCTAAAGGAGAAGTAACATTTACTAAATTCATTCTGAAATCCATACGTCACACTCCGGAACACATTTCAGTTGCTGGCCCAGTATTGCAGTGTGAAATTATTCACTCATATCGCACGAACTTTGAATAATGTGCGGGATAATCGTGTTATAATGTTCCATGAAAATAAAAAAATAATATTGTTTTTAACCTGAAACTGTGACTTCCATTTTTTGATGAAACTATTTTTCTGGGTTGAAGAAATAGATTCTTTTACGCCGAAGTATTCAGCATAAGAAAAAAATTACTGAATGATTCTTTAAATTAATGCCTAAAAGTTTTTAATTGAGTTTTTAGCAAAAAGTTTTTAGTATACAAACAAAAAATAAATTTTTCTATGGATGCTATACAATGTGCAACTTCTCTCACTACTTACATACATTCAAAACGGACAATTTCTCACGCAGTAAGAAAAGTCGGCAATTTCAGTGAGAAATATTTTTTCTCACGGGTTCTCCTACGGTTTTTCATACATATGATCGCCGTTTCCATGGTAACATGCACAATACAAACATAACTAATGTTTTCAAACAAAATGTGTTGAAGCAAAACTTACTAGAAATTATTTTTCAAAACTATTTAAAAATAACTGTTAACTAGAATTTTAAATAAATAACGTATACATATTTAAAAAAATATTAAATACCTACATGTATGTGTATTTTATTTCAATTTATGCATATAAAATACCTAAAAGCACCTAAATTATTTAATTTTGAAATTTGAACTCTTGACAAGACCGCATTCATACAAAAATTACATTGTACACATGAGAAAATGGTTGTTATGACTCGAGTTTTGTTTTCTGCACGTTTCTATAAATATATTGGGAGTTATAACATTCAATTTATCACTTACACTGGATTTTGTATTTTATAACTGTTTTAACATCTTCTTCTTCTCTTCTTCAGGTGCCATCTCCGCGACGGAGGTTGGTAATCATCATGGCTATGGTGATCTTAGCTGCTGCTGCTCTGAATAGTTCGGTTGATGTGCATCCGTACCATTCCCTCAAGTTACGCAACCACGAGATTCGTCTCCTTAGCTAAGATAACTGAAGTATGTTGTATCTCTCATTACGCATAACATGCCCCAGGTACTGCAGCTTTCGTGTCTTAATGGTTTCCAATATTTCCAGTCTTTTGTTGACTCTTCTCATGACTTCGTTGTTTGTTATATGCTCGGTCCATGATATCTTCAGGATTCTTCTATACAACCACAGTTCAAATGCTTCCAACTTTTTAATTGTCGATGGCGTTAAGTGTCCATGCTTCTATCCTGTAAAGCAGAGTCGAGAAAATATAACACCTTGCCAGCCTAACTCTCAAGTCTAATTTCAGTTCTCTTGCACAAAGTACCTTTCTCATTTTATTGAAGTTTGTTCTTGCTTTCTCTATTCGAACTTTGATTTCTTTGGAGTAATCGTTTGTGTGATTAATTATTGTGCCAAGATAGTTGTAGTTTTCTACTTGTTCTAAAGTTTTACCTTTAATTGTCCGGCTTTCATCATTATTTTGGGTTTTTGATATCCTCATAAATTTAGTTTTCTTGATGTTTATTGATAATCCATATTCTTCTCCATACTCAACTATCTTGTTCTTTAGATTTTGGAGGTCTTTGGAGGTTAAGGTTGTCTGCTATTATGAATGTATCGTCCGCATATCTAATGTTGTTAATTGGCGTTCCATTTACCTTTATTCCTACAGTTTCTCCCTCAAGAGCTCTTTTTATAATTTCTTCAGAGTATGCATTGAATAGTAGTGGTGATAATACACACCCCTGTCGCACTCCTCTTTTAATGAGGAGTGCGACAATCTATGTGTTCGTTAATGCGTATGTGTGCTTGCTGTTTATAATATAGATTTGTTATAATTCGATGGTCATTGTATTGTAATTGTTTTGCTTTGAGGACGTCCATTAGCTGTTTGTGGCGGACTTTATCGAAAGCCTTGTTGTAATCTATGAAACAGACGTACATATCCTGGTTCACGTCCAAGCATCTATGGATTAGTACGTTAAATGCAAAGAGAGCTTCACGGGTACCTACGCCTCTACGGAATCCAAATTGGGTTTCTTCAATATCCATATCAAGTGTTTGGTAAATGCGTTTATGAATGATTTTTAAAAACATTTTAAGTGTGTGAATCAGCCTTATGGTGCGGTGGTCGGTGCATTCTCTAGCATTTTTCTTTTTTGGGAGACAAATAAATATTGAGGTCAACCATTCATTGGGTATGTCACTGGACTGATAAATTTCATTAAAGAGCTTTAAGAGAACATATATGTACTCATTTTCTATTATTTTAAGGATATCAATAGGCAGTTGATCTCTGTCCCCGGGCTTTTTCCGTTACTGGTGTTTTTAGTGCATACAATATTTCTTTCTTTGTAATTTCTACACTTGTTTCTCTGTTTTCGAAAGATATGTCTTGTAGGTTCCCTATTTCGTCGTCGAAAGGCTCTTCCATATATTCTTTCCATCGTTTTAGCTTTTCGCCAGTCGTTATAATAGTGTTTCCACTTTTGTCTAAAAGAGTTGTGTTGTGGTTTCTTTTTTGCAGCCCTGCCATTTCTTTAACCTTTTTATGCAGGTTGAATAGATCGTATTTGTTCTAAAGATCTTCTATCTCTTTACATTTTTCCTCATAGTAAGTTTGTTTTGTCTCTCTTATCTTTTTTCTGATTTCATTGTTAATTATTTTGTAATTGTGATTGTCTTTGTTCTTGGCTTGTCTTCGTTGGTTTATCATGCCGAGTATCTAGTTGGCCATCCAGTTGTTTCTCTTTCTTATCGGATCTTTTAATATCTCTTCGCATGGAACAAGTAGGCAATTTTTTAGTGTTTTCCATTGATGGTTTATCTCGTAGGTGTTAGTATCTAATTTATCAAAGTTTTCGTATATTTTCTGTTGAAGTTTGTTTCTTATATCAACTTCTTTCAGTTTTCTAACCTCTATATTTTGGAGTTCTTTGGGGTTTAAGCTTAAGCGTGACATTAGCGATTAGTGGGTTATGGTCTGATGTGACATCTACTCCTGGATATGTTTTAACGGATTTGATGGTGTTACGATATCTCTCTTTAATCAGTATATAATCGATTTGGTTTCTTACCACTTTTTTCGGTTTATCTGCTGGTGAGCGCCATGTATAAAACCGTCTCAAAGGTAATTTAAAGAACGTGTTTGTGATTATTAGATTTTGTTCTTGGCATAATTTTATTGAACGATCACCTCTATCGTTACGTTCCTCTAGTCCTTGATCTCCCATTATTGTTCCGGCACTTCCCTTGCCGACTGTTGCATTAAAGTCGCCCATAACTACCGTGATTATCCTGCTCTTTGTCATTTTCAGTGCATCTTCAATTTGTTGGTAGAATGTTGCTACTTCATCTTCTGTTGCATCCGTTGTTGGTGCATATACTTGGATCAAATTTAGTTTCGTGTGTGATGTCATTATTTGTAGTAGCATCAGTCTTTCTGAGATTGGGACAAAACCCTCTATTGACTTGTTGATCTCTGTATCGGCCATAATTGCCAGGGCCGGCGATAACGGGCCTGCAAGGGATGCATTGCAGGCGGGCGCCCCTGTTTGGGGGGCGCCAGAATGAGCATTTTTTCTGCTGGTATTATGTAAAATACTAAAATAAAAAAATTCTTTTTTCTTAAATGTGGTTTAATTTCGTCATAATACCCTAATCTGTGTTTGTTAGTTTTGCATATCAAATAATATACAAAAATATGCAGCGCCGCATAGAATTCTTACCATGTAGTAATATATAATATAATTTATTGGTCAAAGATATCATATGTCAACCAAACAACTTTGCTATGAGAATGCTTTGTTTATGTTCTTCAAATTTCTTGCAAGTTGTTATACCGGATTTATACTCAGCCCTGTTCGGCAGGGAATTGGACAGGGAAGTGGGCAGCGTGAATGTGTAAATAGCTCACTCGCGCTGCTGCTCGTCATGCTATTGCTATTGCACCTACATACCCCAAGAGTCGGTTTTCTGTGGCGGAAGTCAAAGGGAGGCAGCGCGAGGACGAGTGGGTATTCACATTCAACTACTCTCTCTCTCACTTGCCGCCGACAAAGCGTCAAATCTCATCACATTCCTTTCTTGTGAGTCATTCGGTAATGAGTTGTGAGGACATTGACGAGGAACGGCGAGGGACTGATATAAATACCTCACTCGCATCGATATCGTATTTCGGGCAATATTTCCGTCAACGACAGCAGCAGTGGCAATAGCTGAGTATAAATCCGGCATTAGTATTGTATCATCAGTTATGAGAGGAAATGAATAATTTCTAGTAAAGTAAACAAGATTGTGATATGTACTCTTTTCTTGCCGCCCGCGCCTGTCTAATTTAATGTACCTATTATTAGGTATCAAGTTAAGTATTAATCCCATAAAAACATAATATTTAAAATAAAGATTTTACTTTAAATTCAGTTTAGAGCTCTTTAGATTTAGTATTATTTCATGTGATTATAATACAGAATAGTTTGTAAGTTGTACTCTGCAGTTAAAGAATCTATTAGCATTCAATTAATATAAAATTATATTTGTTAAGTACCAGTAGGTAGGTACATACTAATATTAATCTACGCTTAAGTTATTATTTTTATTTAGTTAAATAAAAATGGATTAAAAAAATTATCTAGGAAGCTAGGGCACAAATCGAAAAAGAAAAAGCCGAAAAAGAAAAAATGACACAAAAAAACAATATCAGTTCTCTTACGCCCGGTTTCATAATCAACTTAAAGTGAACATTAACTAAAGTTCACTTTACAGTTGACATTTACCCATATGAATTGCAATGTTAAAGGTACCAACTAAAAATTTAAAGTTCACTTTAACTGATTATGAAACCGACCGTTAGCCAATTTCTTAAAAAAGTTAAAGTGAAGTTGTTGTGTCAGATGATGGGTCCAATAAAACTGTAACCGAAATGTATTTACCGGGTACATTTGCGAATAGCGGGACACCGACTTAAGTCGCTGCCCGAAACACACATTTTTAGGACACAAGTCCAAAATCAAGTCATTAATAGGGAGAAAAGCTCTTCTAGCTACCCCTAAAATCAGGGGGTTTAACACATAAAGTAATACAGAGGATGTTCCATTACCCAGGGCATCTAAGGTAACGTTCAGTACAAAGACTCCTTATTCGTTATGTACTGCGATGGGGAGGGGTGGTGGTACAGCTTGGGGGTCAGATAGATACGGGGTCAGGTTACACAGTGTAACCGGCTTGATCTTCGGACATGTGGGACTCACTGTTCCATTTGAACACACATAATGTTCCCGAGGCTGGGGTTGTACGAGTATCTGTGTGTGGGTGGGGGGAGGGGCGCCTGTGCTAGTTTTGCAGGCGGGCACCTTATACCCTAGCGCCGGCACTGATAATTGCTACTCCACGTCTGTGTTGGTTGTCAGTGTTTCCCGAGTAATATAAGGTACCGGTTTTGGTCGAAAGGCACCCTGAGTTAGGCCACCATGTTTCGCTTACTCCACTAGTTGACAATTCGGTGTAATATCAGGTTCGAATTGTTTTCTAGTGCCCTGTCTCCGTTTCTTCTCGATCGACGATGATAAATAAATGTTTGAGGTCGTGGAGTAAAAAATACGGTTTTATTGACAGCTACTGATTATTACATTATAGCTGTTGGCTAAGTTCAATTAGAAAATATATTATTTGATATATGTTTCAATATATTTCAATAATTATATTATACACGGTGAAAGTATAACAATTAAGGAAATTAAGAATAATGTGAGATTACAAACTAAGGGATTAATTTGTAATTGAACACTAGCAACCACTTTAAATATTGTTGATATTTCGTTGTTTCTTGCATCTCTATCTTCATATTCGTTTTCTTCTAATTACATGCGACAGGACCGAGAAGACCGGTGTTTTTCTCTTGGTGTAAAATATCTATCAATTCAGTTTTCATAAGAGATCCAATTGGATGTTTTATACGCAGCTGCTGAATTATCACAATTGAGTTTAAAGAGTCAGTGATAACTACTGCCTAACTCTATTTCTTCATTTTTATAATTATAAATACTTACATGATAGCATAAATCCTAGCTACGTGAATAGTATTAAATGGTGATAATTTCCGGTGATAATAAATGGTGATAATAAATGGTGATAATAAATGGCGATAATGATGATAATTAAATAGTGATAATTAATGGTGATATTAAATGGTGATAATGGGAATAGTATTAAATGGTGATGGCGTTGTTGATCAAAATCAATAACGGTAGATCTTAAACTGTCTGATATTTTCAATGCTTCAGTCAGGACAACATTCGTTTTAAAAATACAAAAATGAGCTCAGGAACATTTCTGTATGCATCACAGGCAGTGGCTCTCAATAATTCCAAAATTAAACATAAGCTGGATAACATCTTTTGTAAGAGTTTAACTTTCGAACCTCTATAGAAGAAGTAAAAACGTAACGTCTTAAAGTTCTTGTTCTGAGTTTGAGTCCAACGTTTTTAATACAAAGTAATGTTTTGATCCCTATAATTATATGAGGTTGCTATCTGTATTCGTGATCTTTTTTCTGGTAACTGGACTAGCGTTTAGGTTATCAATCTACAGAAATATTTATCATGTTCTACTCCCTCTATAGACATAAATATAACATTCTAGTAATCTCATGCTTATAATAATATAATACTTTGCTTTAGATAAGATATAAAATTTTATACAATCAGTGAATATTTAATAAGTTTTTCTTATTATAGGCATACAAAAACATGCCTTACTTATTTCACTTCCTCCATTAAACTTTTTCTTTTAGCCGAGACTGAAAATTAATTGTCTTCGCAACAAATCAAGGATGAAATGTAATCGACTTTCATCTGACTTGGTTCTATTCAAAGCTATAGGGTTTAGCAAAGTTGTTTGATTTGTTTTCTTTGCACCAGGGAAGTCGTTCAGCAAGACTAAAAATAAAACGAAAAAACTAGTTATACACTTTTAACCTTGATAGGTATACTCTTTATGTGAATTTACATTTACTTTGTAATATACGAAATTATTCATGAATATGCAATATTAATAATAAATAGTAAATAAGCTAATAATAATAGTAAGCCAAAATAAAAATCAAATAAATTGGCATGTAATGTTAATAACTCAGAAAGTAAAGAGACCAAGAAAAATTATCATAAATTCCTAAAAATTTTAATATTTGTGTCAACAACTAGGTTTTTGTCATTTAAACTATATGTACCTATAGAGATGCGAAAAAAAATATTTATAGTATTACAAAATTTCTTATTTTCTTCTTCTTAAACTGCCCTCTCCTCAATGGATTTTGGCTACTACAATTACAAACTTTAGTCTGTCTTTAGCTGTTCTTGTTAGTTGTTCAAAATTTAAATATTGTCCATTGTCCGATATTTCTTAGCCACTATAGTCTTTTCCTTCCTAGTCCTATCTTTCCCTCAATATGTCCTTTCACAATTAGTTGAGCATATTGATACTTATCGTTTCTCAATATGTGGCCTAGGTATGATGCTTTTCTAACTTTCACTGTGTTGAAAAGTTCTCGTACTTTGCATATTCAATGCAGCACTTCTTCGCTTGAGGTATGCGATGCACATGAATCGCATGTGCCTCCAATTTATTTACGATTGCTGTGTTAAGGGTCCACTTTTCAATTGCATAGAGTGTTAAAGAGCAGGAGCGCAAATATTTTACGGCTATCCCTACTTTTTCTGTCTTTACACTTCAAATTACTTGTAGTAAAATTCTCACTGGTATGGATATGTAAACATTACTCGACAAATTTCATTATAAACTTTAAACATGTGACTTTTGAATGTTCTTGGATAACTGTTACTTGTAAAATTGCATCATTAATTCAGTTAATAATTATGAATTTTTTTTTCACTAACTATGCATTCAGTGATTGTAATAATTTATATACTGTACAACAAAAGCTAATACTCAATCGAGAAAAGAGGAAAAGTGATAAAGTGATTTTTTGAACATCTTTAACAACAAAATACTTGGATCATAGAATATATCCTGCTGTATTCTCTGCTTGGATCTTCCATAAATAATAAACAATAAATAACTTTTTATTAAGTTCACGTCTTAAATCAATTATCTATCAAATTCACTATCAATATTATTTAATCAACAACTCAAAATACTCCCGATGCCATGTCAAATATTTAAAATTGTCACTGTCTTGTCACCATATTTTATTCGACTCAGTCCGATGTATGACAAAGATAGCGAATTTTCGATTTGGAAAATATCACCACGGACATGGTGTCCATTTTTTTCAAATCCTGAAGAAACTAATAAATATTTTAAAAAAATTTAAACGCAGAATGAAAGACTAAATTATTATCGAGGGCCGAGAGTCCCTTAGAATAAATAAAAAGTTTCTTTTGAATGAGATATTTGAAATTAAACATTTTCTCTAACTTTTTCACCCCTGTAACTTATTAAAATAAACATATCAAAAGTTTTCAGGGACTTTCGGCCCTCGGTAAAGACGTAATCTTTCATTCGGCGTTTAAATTGTTTAAAAATACTTATTAGTTTTCTCATAATTCGAAAAAAAAAGAATCCCATTTAAACAGCATTGGAGCCGAAACTACGTACCCATCCCCTTAATTGCATGAGTTTAATTTAAAAATCGCATAGCAGTCTTTTGATTTTTTCGAAGGATTTCCTTTCTTTTCGTATTCTCGATCTTATTTCTCGATCAGGACTTAGGCTCATATCGATCCAACACCCCAGCTACTTAAATTTATTGACCTCTTCTGAAATGTGCCCATTTATGTGCAAGGTTAAGTTGCATTCTGGCTTTTTCGGATTGACATCACCTTGGTTTTCTTAATGTTTATTTTCATGTCAAATTGTTCACAAATCGAGTTGGTCTTGTCGATGAGTTGTTGACCCATGTCCGAATCTGCAATCAACACCGTGTCATCGGCGTGTCTGATACTGTTAATATTTACGCCATTCACCTTGACTCCGTGCTGGGAATCCTGCAGTGCCTATTTAAGTAGAAATTCAGAATAAATAATAAATAGCAGGGGTGACAAAACAGATCATAGTCTAACTCCCCTCCTAATTTCTACTGCTGCGTACGTGGAACCTTCAATCTTAATTCAGGCGTTTTGGTTTCAGTATAAGTTCTTTAGTCTTTCCCGTCTAAACCGACTTCTTGCAATCTCTCAAATAGTAGATCGTGTCTTAGGGTAAAAACATGCCGAAGATACATGGATGAGCGCGGTGTAGGTCGCGATTGCTGTCGCTACATCGTTATCAAAACAAACCTTTATTTTCTTATGAGATCGCACATGCCAAGGATGTGTCACACGTTCACTCTCACTAATAGCAGTTTACAGCGATATCGATGCCAAAACAGGATAAGGAAAGTATCTTCGGTATATTCTGCCCGTCATCGATGTAAACCTCGACCGCGATCGCGACCTACACCGCGCTCATCCATCTATCTTCGGCATGTTTTTGCCCTTACGCTATCTAATGCTTTTTGGTTAAGGACAGTGGCGTGCTGGAACTTTTCAAGCGGCCCGGTGATTTTATAGAAAAGCGGCCTCCCTTCCTCATGTTACCTTCTATAATCAGGATGTTTTATTTTGTTATTTATAAAATCAAAAAAACAAAAATATAAATTATTTTTAAATCAAACATAAAACTTTGGATTCAATGATTTTTTATAATTTGCTATATTTTTTTATTTAACAATAAGCAATCTTACAAATAATAACTGATATCGGAGGTTAAGTTTTAACGATATCAACAAAATTGTCATTTGTTAGTTCATGTTCATTATCACTTAGATTAATAATATCATCCTTCATATTTTCTGTGACTGAATATATTCATTATTAAATCGATGTTCTATAATTTCAGTATTTTGCCAAATCCTATTTTTTAATAAAATTTATTATCAGAATTTATTTATTATTTAATAATAATAATTATTAAATATTATAATATTATTAATATCATTTATCAGCAGAATCCACAAGTTTTTATCTAATTGCAGTCGCAGATATGGTAGGATATTTTTTTTATTTTTCAGTAAATGGTTTAAATGTCGTTAAAAGTACTTTATGTATAGACCTAGACCTCAGTCTGTCGGCACTGCTTGTTTTCGAAGTATTTTTAATAAAGTTGTTTCACATTTAGTTTTATAACCATGGGTTCGAAGAACGTGAAATCATTGAAAAACATGGGCAAGGTGTACGGGTAACTATTGAGGTGTTTTTTTGGGACTGAAACGGAACAATGACATTTCAGTTAATTTCAATGGGGAAGATTGCTTTGACATACGAGCAAGGTTGCGGAACGAATTACCCTCGTATGTCGAGGTACCACTGTATACCATTTTTCATTGTATCAAAGTTTCTAGGATTAGAGTGCTTATATCATCATAAAACGATTTGTCTTGATCAAATTGTTTTTCGATACTTCCAATAATTCGGTCAAAAATGTGCAAGACGTTTTTCCGTTTTTTATTCTGCAGAATACATACATGTTTGAAAGAAATTGGAAAACCATAAATATACATACTTGTATGTATGAAAATAAAGATTATCTGTAGCAATCTATTTATGTAGAGTCTTATTCATTTACTTACATTAACTACATACTACTTGACACCGTTCACATGCCAACGCGCGTTTTAATGATTTAAAACGCGGGTTAGCATGTGAACACCATCCGTATTAGTAATCGTGTGTTATTAAAACGCGCGTTAAGCGCCTATATTAACAAAATTAACATTCGATTATAAATTAAGAAAATATTTCTTTTGTTACGTCTAAATTTTTTTGTGAAAAAACCTATTTGACCGGCTTCAAGGGGCCGCGGCCTCTCGGTGATTGCACCGATTCATTTATATGGCCAGCACGCCACTGGTTAAGGATCTCAAGCAAGGATTTTTGCAGTTACTCGAGCGCTTCAGATTATCACATGGGGATAAACCTTGTACCCTGTAAATGTACATCTACCATATATTATCTTTTAATGGAGGGGAGTTCGTTAAGGGAGGTCCGAAAAAAAAATCTATCCTTAGAAAAACTCGAAATCGTCTGATTAAGATAAAGCTAGTTAAGTAGGTACATGCAAAACATTTCAAACATCTGACGATTTGAGCGGACGTAAGAAAATGGACGAGTCACAAAGTTTCACAAAAAAAAGCCAATATTTCGCGAACTGAACGTCAGATCTGAAAACTAAGAAATACGTGTTCAATATTTTTCAAAAATCTATCGAATTCTACCAATCACGATCCCCCACGGAGAGGGGTGGGGTGTAAATTTAAAATTTTAAATACGAACCCTACGATATTTCGCGAAATCCACATCAGATCGAAAAACTGCAAAATACACGTACTCAATATTTTTGAAAAATCTATCGAAAGGCACCAAACACGACCCCTTACGGAGGTGGGGTGGGGGTTACTTTAAAATCTTAAATAGAAGCCTTAATTTTTATTACCGGATAGGATTCTTTGTGTAAAAATAAGCAACTTTCATTCGAGAAATTTTTCTAATTATAGATAGATGGCACTATAATCGAAAAAATGATTGTTGGAAATGAAAAATTACATTAAAAAAATGAGAAGTCCCCCACTTTATGAAAAACTTGAATTACCTTTTTTGTATTTTTCGGAAAGGTTTTCGGAAAAATATGTCCACAATAGACGCCATATTCATAGCCAGACAAATTGCTGAGAAAGCACTGGAATATAATACACCTGCAATTATGTGCTTTATAGATCTAACTAAGGCCTTCGATTGTGTTAGATTGGAAGATGTGCTAAGATTGCTAAAGGATAAAAAATCAGCCCAACAAGATGATAAGGATAATTAAAGACATTAATACGAAGAACAGAAGCAGAATAAAAGTCGAGAATGAACTAAAACCGGAAGTAGAAATCAACTCGGGAATCAGACAAGCGGATAGCTTGAGCCCATTGCTTTTTAATTTAGTCATGGACAAAATCATAGAAAACATTAAAGGTACTGGAAAAGGATATAAGATGGTGGAAAAACAAATAAAAATCCTCTGTTATGCTGACGACGCAATCTTAATATCCGATAACGAGGATAACCTACAGCGAATGGCACAAACTTTCAATACAGTGGCGAAGAACTACAACATGAAAATATCAACAGTCAAGACAAAATCCCTGGTAGTGTCAAGGGAACCCATAAGATGCAAATTAGTAATTAACAACGAACTAATTGAACAGATCTCGAGATTCCAATATCTGGGAATCGAAATATTATGTAGTTATGGAGATGTTAAAGAGAGCGTCCGAAAGCAAGAAAATAAAGCCAATTACGTGTCAGGATGTCTGAGGGATGTCATCTGGAGAAACAAAGATATGAGGCTGGAAGGGAAAGTACGCATATACAAATCATGTGTAAGACCGATCATGACGTACGCGATAGAAACAAGATGTGACACTGCAGAAACCAAGAGGATACAGAGAACATCAGAAATGAGAACGTTGAGGTCAATAACTGGGAAAACACTGAGAGACAGAATACCGAACGACAGAATAAGGGATCTCTGTAACATACAAGATATAGTACGGTGAGGAAGACAGAGACGACGAGAGTGGAATCAGCATGTGGCGAGAATGGACATCGAGAGAAAATATATATATTTCTGTTGCTTGTATTATTTTTTGGGTCAGAACTAGTAAACTGAACAAGGCTTCTCTCGTAGCCATGCCCGTTCTAAATCCAAACTGATCGTCTCCGATGATTGTCTCGCACTTTTTATAGATTCTTATCTTATTATTATGAATATTTTTAGGTTATAGCTAGATCTCGCGAAGAAACCGGTTTCCTTAATCTAAGCTGTGGACCAATGGGTATTTGTCATACCGGTTGGCCAGCGTGACAGGTTGACAGCGTTAAGGCTAAAGTCTGATTTATCTTACGACGGGACGTGGACGGCACGAGCCGTTGAACACTAGACGGCGCACGTCCCCGTTGTCGCCTCGTTCCGTTGTACTATAAACTAGCCAATGCTTTTCATATCACAAGATTCTTCAATGTCCTCTGTAAGATATCCGTGATGTTCAAGTCCCGTCGTAAGATAAATCAGCCTTAAACCACCCCTTATGAAATGTAGAATATCCGGACCTTATACAGAGTGGGCCAAACAAAAGAGTCCACCTCGATATTTGGCAGTATTTATTAGATTTTAAGGAGATAGAAAAACAGGTCAATTTTTTATCTAAGGGAGACACATTTTTACGGTACATACATCTGTCATTTGTCAACCCCTTCCCTTCCAGTTCCCCTACCCCTTATTTTTAAATAGGGAATTGGGGTCGTGTGCTAGCTCATTTGAAAGGTTATTCAATTCTCTATTTAGTAATATTAACATTGACATAATCATTTACACAGGGTGTACAAGAAAAATTATTTTGAATTAAATTAATTGACAAAAAAAAGAAGAATGTACGTAATTTATTTAACTCAAAATATTCGGAATTCAGTATTCAGTAATATCAACATTAACATAATTGTTTATATAGGGAGTCCAAGTACAAAATAATTTAAATTAAATTAATTGACACAAAAAGAAGAATTTATGTAATTTATTTAATTCAAAATAAATTCTACTACTATCACAAAACAGAAAAAAACGTATTTTGATAAATAGATCAGTATTGCTTTTCGCTTAATTTCAATGTTCAAGCTGCCACCCATCTGCCTCTGGGTAGGTTGAATATTGAATTTAAGCAACAATGTTTATTTATCAAACAAACATTTTTTTCTGGTTTCTGTCAGCAGTAGAATGTATTGTGAGTTAAATAAATTATGTACATTCTTCTTTTTTTGCCAATTAATTTAATTCAAAATAATTTTTTTTGGACACCCTGTGTAAAGGAATATGTCAACGTTAATATTACTGAATAGAGAATTTATTAGCCTTTCAAATGAGCTAGCACACGACCCCTATTCCCTATTTAAAAATAAGGGGTGGGGGAAGTGGAAGGGAGGGGGTTGACAAATGACAGATATATATGTACCATTAAAATGTGTCCCCCTTAGATAAAAAATTGACCTGTTTTTTTATTTCCTTAAAATCTGATAAATACTGCCAAATATCGAAGTGGACTCTTTTCTTTGGCCCACTCTGTATTATTTAGTAGTAATTCGCGATTTGGTTTGTCATTTGAAATTAGTACAATATACTTTTCTTCTACCATGTCTACGCCAGTGTATATTTAATGTTATACTTGAAAGGTATTTGTAAATCCTTAAATGAAATCTAAATTCTTTCTCGGAAAAAAATTTATCCAGAAAGGCAGCTGAGTGAAATGGGTTGTTAATAGCATCGATTTTTTAAAATAAGTAAACATGTTTTCCACCTACCTCTACCGAAAGTATAATTTTCCGGACCTGATTGTAGGGAGCAAAGTTGTACTTTTCCTCCCTAGGGAGGAAAATATTTTTCCTCCCTAGGGAGGAAAAGTAAAAGCGACGTCATGGTATTTCATTCATGAAATATAACTTATTGACGCCCTGTATAATATCTATTTTCTATTACGAAGTATCTATACATTTTAACGTGTATTTATAAAACATCCTGTATTTTGCAGAATGGTAAAAAACAGTAAATTGTTATTTTGATTTAACAATGTTTACATTAATAATTTGACTTATATTTGACAGTTGACAGTTATATTGTACCTACTTGTTGTTTTAGTTCTAATAAATTTTGTTGGTTAGTTACATAAATAAATTAAGTAAAAATGAAAAAATGACTTGTTATTTGAGGAAGGTGGAAAACCCATATGTATAACATGGGAGTAAAGTGCCTTTTCCTCCCTTGAATGATTACTGCCCTCCGCTACGCGTCGGGCAGTAAACTTCATTCTCGGGAGGAAAAGTTACACTTTCCTCCCTTGTTATACAAATAGCTATTTCGCTGCTTCTAAGTCATTTAACAGTGGAAAAAATCATCTAATATACGAGTATTAGCCCAGTAAATGAACGGGAAATTCGGCGATACAGTGTAATTTTCAGGGGCAACTCCGAATTGCATGAAAATTTGGATTTAGGTTCTACTTACCCTCCACTTCAAAGTTGAAAATGTGCCGTTGGTTACTTTTACTTGGGGGGTGACAGTCACCCCTTCTCGGGGGTGAAAAAACATACGTTCAAGATAAGACCGTAAATGGATAAATTGACTGATTTTAAGCAACTTTTGTTCTATAGAGTTTTTTACGTTAGTCAATACTTTTCGAGTTATTTGCCATTGAAAATGTTGATTTTTCGACAAAAAGAACTACGTTTTCAGACGGTTTTTCGCAAATAACTCAAAAAGTAAATATTTTATCGAAAAAAATATCTTTAGCAAAAGTGTACATTATAAAAAACCCAAAAAAAAAAGTCTAACAATCAAATAAAAACAAAGTTGTAGCTCATGAAAAATACGTTCTTATTCGTCTAATTCCAAATCGAATATTTCAAGGTGAAATCACCGAAAAATTAAGCACTTTTAGGGAAAAACACATTTAAACTTTTTTAAAGTGTTTACAAAAAGCTTTGTTTTAATTGCTAACAAAAGTTTTAGCATTAAAAATAAGCGAGTTACGCTCAAAATAAAGTTGGCCCTCTTTTTTTTTGTAAAAAATCATGAAAATCTCGCCATGTTTAGCTCGCCAAATGAAATTAATCGCTACCGCTTTACAAACAATTTACTTACCTATCTATTTTTATATGATCTGTCAGTCTCACCGGTTTAAAGTGTTTATTTTTGAAAGGGTTATAATTGAGAAAGCTTGAATGGGTCACTAATCACGAGTGTATGCAAATTTTGAAAAGTCATATCTTAACCAATTTTTATCTTACAGAGAAACAAAATGAAACTAGCATATTTATAATAGCAAAACCTACATTTTTTTACTCTTTAAGATTTTTCTTATCACTAATACTTTTTAAGTTATTTTGAAAAAATGAAATTTTTCAAAAATTTTTAGAAAATTTTTTTTTACTATAAAACCAAATGTTTTCAAAAATAAGCACTTCAAACCAATCAAACTTACAGATCATATAAACAATACACATACAGTTAAAATAGATGGTAAAGCCAAACGATTAATTTCATTTAGGGTGCTAAGTAGAGGGAGGATTTCACGATTTTTTTTACCAAAAAAAAGGGGCCAACTTTTTTTTTCAGTGTAACTCGCTTATTTTTGATGCTGTAAACTTTTGTAAAAAACAAATAATAAGCTTTTTTTCGATACTTTAAAAATGTTAATAAGGTTTTACCGAAAAATGCTTCGTTCTTCGGTGATTTCGCGTTGAATTATTCCATTTGGAATTAGACGAATAATAAAATATTTTTCATGAGCTACAACTTTGCTTCTGCTCAATTTGTAGACTTTACTGGCACACCATTTTTTTCGTTTTTTTATAGGCTACACTTTTGCTAAAAATATTTATTTTGATAAAATATCTACTTTTTGAATTATTTGGGAAAAACGGTCTGAAAAGGTAGTTTTTTTTATCGAAAAATCAACATTTTAAATCGCGAATAACTCGAAAAGTATCCCCAAAGAAATCACCCCCTAAGTAAAAGCAACCAACGGCACAAATTCAACTTTGAAGTGGAGGGTAAGTGGAACCTCAATCCAAATTTTCATGCAATTCGAAGTTGCCCCTGGAAATTAAACTCCAAAACGGTCATTTATTGGGCTATATATAAAAAATAATTTTGTGTGGAAAACTGTACAAACATAAAATAATATGGTTCATAAATAATATTAGTCGAGGAAATGAAGCATTTTGGCTCGCAATTTTTTCGTCCAGCATGGATTTACTTGAAATTTTCACAGAAGGTAGGGAATAGTCGAAGGATGATTTTCTATATCATGCCGCTGTACGCTAAGACCTTGGGGGTGGTTGCCACCCCATCTCGGGGGCGGGAATTTTTTATTACATTCTAACCATGTAAATCGATGTAAAAAGTAATTCTAAGAAAAAAATGTTTTTTACAATTTTTTCGTAAAACTAATATTTTTCGAGTTATTCGCGCTTGAAAGTAACAGTTTTTCGATGAAAAAATCGACTTTTTAGAGGGTTTTTTGAGAATACCTCGAAAAATATGCATTTAATCAAAAAAACTGCAGATATCAAAATTGTATCTTTTAGTGACACAAACTAAATTATTTTTCTGTAATATCTTTAAGACCAATACAAACCGAGATACGGCATGTTAAAAGTTAGCTTTTTTGTCAAATGCATAATTTTAAATATTCAAAGTAAAATAACGGAAAAACTTTGCATTTTTCGAGGAAAACGTAAATAACCTTTTTTTAAGTATACATCTAGGCTTTTCAAAAAATAATAATAAAAAGTTTCTAGTCTGAAAATTAAGCGACTTATGATCAAAAAAATGTCGGTACCTGCTTTTCTCTATGAAAAAATCAGTGAAAACAACCCCCTAACTACCCTCCTAATTAAAAATTGGTCTTCACCTTTTTGTAGTTCCTTTTATGTTTGTATTATCAATACACTTAAGAAGTTTGACCTATTTAAAAGGCTTAATTTTAGAAAAACTGGAGTTTAAATAAAAATTAATTTTTTGGAATTTTACATTTTTCACCTTTTAGTTCAAAATATCTTCGAAAATACTGGAGATACAAAAAAATTGATGAACTACTAAATTGTAGCTTTTTTAATAACTAAAATTGCCTTGTACATAGATTTTCATTACAGAGAACAGTTAGCGAGATATAGCTGTATAAAACCTCTATTTACGAGCAAACACCCCCTTATTCGAGCCCTTTAAACCCACCCTAATTAAAAACTAAGGGATCTTACGGAATTTAGTTTATACAGTCTTATAAATCTTTAAAAATCCTACAAATTCATTTTCGAAAAAACTTTTTATCGCCAAAAATGAAGGAGCTATGTTTATAAAACGAATTTTTTTTTTTTCGAAAAGTTCGGATAGTCCGCTTATGGATAATTTTCAATGTATGTATAATACCACAGAACCGGTTCGTATACTGGAAGATGACTAAAAAACTATTTGTATTTGTATTTGTACATATTTGTAAATTCGTTATTTTGTGTAAATAAATGTTTTTGTAATTCTTTAATTCTACTTTTTTTCTGTATAGATCTATTAAAATATCTACTTATTAAAACTGTAATGTTATTAAGGGTGGTTTTTAAGGGTTTAAATATTATGATATTATATCCTAAAGTATAAAACAATCATTATTTAACCAATCAAAACCAAATTTTACCCATATTAAAGTTTACAATATTTTTATATATTTTTGACAATAAGGGGTAGTTTACACCCCTAAAAATAATCAGCGCTTTTAAGCATGATATAGAATATGAAGTACAGGATGAGATGATGCTAATCCCAAATCTTTATGTAAATCGATGCAAGCCGAAATTATTCTTTTATGATAAGTAAATTTATATATAGCTCTAACAAGGTTGGTTTTAAGGGTTGAAATATTGTGATAGTATATTTTACAGCATAAAACAATCATTATGTAACTAATAAGAACCAAATGTTGACAATATTAAAGTTTAAAATGTTATTTTATAATTTTTTACAATTAGGGGTAGTTTTCACCCTTAAAAAACCAAAAGCGTACAACGGCTCAATATAGAAAATGAACTAGAGGGTGTAATGAGCCTAATCCCAAATTTTCAGCTTCATTTCCTCGACTACAATCACTTGATAAAGAAGTCTTTTTCGCTTGTCAATGACAACGAAAAGTTGACGTTTACTGAGTACCCTCACTTTATCGCTCTAGAGTGTTAAAGTTTGAAAAACGCGCGTCGTCAGTAGCAACTATACCATCATACAATACAAACAAATTGAGCATTTATACTCATAAACGTTCGTAGTCCGTAGCAACCATAGATCCACATAATACAAACAAATTGAATATTTAAACTCATAAAGTTAATGATTTAAAAATAGTTTCATTTTATTAAGTGATTGTAGAAAAAATTATATATGTATTACAAGCAAAAAGTGACACAATTGCTTTGGAGTAATTGTCGCGCTCCGCTACACGTCGCGCGGTAACTATGACTCACAAGCAATAATGTATCACTTTTCGCTCTTAATAAATAAATAACTATTTATGACGTGCTCTTATTAAATAGCTTGGTGGGAATAGTTTTTGTATTATTATAAAAGTAGCAAAAAGAGTTATAGATATCTAGTAGAATTACTTTTTCGTTGTGGATCAAGGTAATATTTTTAGTTCTGTCTTTCTGGAATTAAAACAGTTCTATTTTGTAGTCACTTAATATTTCTCTACTGATTTTTGGCTTCACTTACATTTTTTGTTTTTGTAATCTAATACGTTTCGAGAAACAGCCAGGTTTTCGTAAAATGTAATGTTTGTAGAACGCTGTTTGTTGAAATTTATTACATTACAAAAACAAAAAATGTAAAAAACTATAAAGTGACACCAACCAATTGAGTATTTGAACGTAAAATCCTCAGACATATCTATAAAGGTGTACAGGAAAACGAATTATGGCGTAGACGCCATAATTTTGAGCTTTACCACCTTTATAGTGAGCCTAGTATTGGTAGATCTATCAAAATAAACAGGCTGCGGTGGATTGACCACTTAGAGAGAATGAATTAGTTGGGCCGTCGAAACACATTTATAGCCAGAGACCGGATGGAGTGAGAAGAAGAGGCAGACCAGAGCACGATTTAAAAACCAGGTGGAAGACGACTGCTAGTGTTAGGAGTGCGAAATTGGAAAAGCAAGGCGAAAGATAAGAAGGAATGGAAGCTGATTCTGGAACAGGTCAAGACCCACCATGGGTTGTGGAGCCAATGATGATGATGAACCAACTGAGTAACACATAGTGTAATATTCTGCAATCTATTTAATTTAAAATTAATCTACACCATGTACCTGCTAAAATTATGGGCATAATGAAGAAACACCTACCAAATACGTGAGGACGTGCGTTATTGTCGATTAACACGAATATGTCATATCTACTGTGGCTTGCAAATATCAAAATCTGATGTTCTAATATGTTTTTAATGTCAGCTGTCATTCGCCTCATCACCTCCACACGTTCGGTATGTCGGTTCCAAGCAACACCGCTCCATAGCACTATGCCGCCACCACAAAAAGTAACGCTCTGTATGAGGTTACAGCTGGCATACTGTTCGCTAATTATTCTGTAGACGAAATTTTGTCAATCTCGCTTCCATATGGTGAACGAACTTCATCAGAGCTTTAATTATGGTAGTGTTAGTGGCGGCGTAGCGCTAGGGAGTACTATTTCTTAGAAAGAACAAAAAAAATATTTTGAAAACGAAAAAAAACATTTACTTAGAAGAAAACAACGTACTTTACTTAAAAAGCAAGAGTAACTTTTAGTAATAGAATACTTCATTACTTAATAATCTAGTGTCAAAAATGCGTATAAATTAAAGAAAAAATGTTATACGACAAAATAATCGTTGACCTACTCTCAACGGACGCAAATAACCGGTACTCATTTCTCATTTTCGAAATTCGCATTTAATAAAATCAATCCATCTCTGGAAGATATATGAGCGTACCACTTTTTGTTTTTTTTTTTTTAAATATAATCGTTCTGGAGGTATATAAAAAAACTAAGTACAAGACGCTACCAATAATAAAGAGTTCTAGCTTCCTTCTTAGGAAACATTTTCGGACTAAGTGGATTGGGTTAAATTGTCTTAACCCTTTGTTTTCTACTGGTTTCACTGTGAAACCACATACAAATAAATTTTTTGCTACGTGCTACGTATTTGCCTGAAACCACTCACGTTATATGACATATTAAGGCTCCTCATACTATAAAACATTTCGCGCACCACCATTTACGTTCTCGTTATTCCGTTATTAGTTGGTAATAACACGTGTTTTGAAGCCAGATAGTGGTATAGCAATTTTGGTGGTTTTTAGATTATTTCGCTATGGCAGAAAACTTTATTTTTTTATTTACAATGTTAGAAACATTTGTATCTATGAATAATACTTCTTATTACTAAAAGTTTTCAATTTATATTAAGTATATTGATGACATAAAAATGACGGTTTCAACCTGAAACCACTAGGAAACTGGATATGTACCTACTTTCATAGAGAGCATTCCTTTAGATAGCTTCATTGTATCATAAAAAGTAACCTACATTTTATATTATTTAGTTATCAGTTTTTTGCTTGAAAAAAAATCTCTAGTTTCCTAGTGGTATCATGCTGAAACCAGAGCCAATAAAAAAAAATACTTAAAAAAATTAATATTTTTCACTTTTTTGTCTTTTAGGAACCCAATAGAATAAGATTATTTAATTTTTATCTCAATTTTTGATTGTAAAAGTTTTCAGGAAACAAAGGGTTAACATTATCTTAACTAAAAAACTTCGTTTTTGAGGAGAGTTTCTGGACACTGTATATATACCTAACTCCTACATACCCCCATACGGTGTGTTACATACATTTGAAGAGGTGCCACCCTCTATAATTTGGTCCTGATAGGAAATCTGAAACTATACACTAAAAGGTCATAATTATTTATTTGTGAGGAAGACCTTTGCAGACTAGTTTTTAACTAAATTACACCAACACTCTGGCGGCGCGCGGCGTGCGGACATAATCACCAAAATCTTTGATGGAAAGGAGGGTTGAGTGATACCACATTTTAAAGGACGTTTAGCTAACTTTCCAAAAATACCACATACATTATATTTCTTTTCAGTACTTTTGGAATAATCTTGGACTACATAGGTACTCAAAAAAATTTTTAAGAGTTCTGGAGTTCTAACTCGATACTTAATATCTTAAGGGTTTTACTTGATTTTTACCAAAAAATACTCAAAATACTCCAATACCCTAAAAAAAATAAAGGAGTTCAATACTTCAAAAAAATTATAAAGGTCTGAACTCGATACTTAATATCTTCACTGTTTTACTTGATTTTTTCCAAAGAATACTCAAAATACTCCATACTCTAAAAAAAGTAGGTGTTCAATACTCCAAAAAAAGTTTTGGAATTTCTGAACTCGATACTTTTTACCTTTACGGTTTTACTTGATTTTTTCAAACGTACTGAAAAGAAATATAAAGTACATAATATGTGGTATTTTTGAAAAGGTAGTTGAACTACCTTTATAATGAGGTATCACTCAACTCCCCTTTATATTAAAGATTTTGGGGGTTGCGTCCGGCCCCCCTGGAGGATTCCCGTAACTTAGTTGAAAAATGGCCTACAAAATGTTCATGTCAGCTATCTTTTCAGAAATACCACGTCCATTGTATTTGTTTTCAGTACTTCTGGAAAAATCAAGTAAAACTGTAAAGATATTAAGTATCGAGTTCATAACTCCAAAATTATTTTTGGAGTATTGGAGTTTTTTGAGTATTTTTGGAGTATTTTTTTGAAAGAGTCAAGTAAACAGCAAACGTAAAGATATTACCTAAATATTGAGTTCAGTATTCCAAAATTTTTTTGGATTATTGAGTCCAAGATTTTTCCAAAAGTTCTGAAAAGAAATATAATATATATGGTATTTTTGAGAAAAGGTAATTGAACGACCTTTAAAATGAGGTATCACTAAACCCCCTTTCCGTTTAACATTTTGGAGGTTGTGTCCGCCCTTTCTAGAATACTGATGTAATTTAGTTGAAAACTGGTCTACAAAATGTCCCCCCCATAAATAAATTTGACGTGTTTTTGCATGTTTTTAGATTTAATATAGGGAGCAAGTTATATAGGGTGGCACCTTTTCAAATTGACATACCGTATATTGCTTTAACTCATACATTTTTTAACTACATTGATTCTTAGGTACGCATCAACGTATTTCATTTTATTTCTTTGAACGTTTTATTTAATCTGTTCTAAAGGAAGATAAAACCAACTTGCAGTGTACTAAAAGCACTTAACAAAATTACAATTACTCTGCAGAATAACATCAAAGGATCTGATCGCTATTTTAAAGAATCCATCAGGCGAAACAGGTACAGAAATTATAGTCTAGCTAACGCAGGTCAAACGTATTTATTTCCAACGTTGTCAATTTTAAAGCATTCAAACTTTTGTTTACCTTACGTGACTTATTTTTTTTGTCCTTTGCTAATATTACTAGTTGCGGAAATAAAATGAAAAGGTAAACTTGTAAAACAAATGATAAAATAATGTTCGACAAATCTCAGTATACTTATTTACGTCAGTAAATGACAGCAAAAATAGGATATTACCTCCGAATTCTATCCTAATGAACGAATTTTGATGGAATATTGGGAATATGCTCTACTTAGTAGGGTGGTTCAAAAAAAACTTTTTTTTTTATTTCAGATCGCTATAGTGCGCAAAAGTTGTCATTGGTATAGACTTGAAAAAAACACTAATTATTATTTTTTTATTAATTTGTCTTCCGGTCGCCCAATGCCATCGAAGTTAGCAAAAATTGTGAAAAACCTTAATTTTTCATATATTTTTTTAACAGGCCAGATGGTTTTAATTGCGTTCCTATACCATGAATTAACTACTAAAAATATGTAAAATCAATATAAATGCACTTATTATACACTTGTTTCATATCTTCCGGTCGCGCAACATAATACAAAATGAGTAAAATTAGTAGTTTTTGCAAAATTTCAAAGTTTGACTGTTTGGTACAACTTAATCATACGACTTTTAGAAATGGTATAGTTTAATTTAATTACAATAATATATTTAAAATTCAAGCATATAAGATAAATTTTGATATTCAAGTGGAATTCGGTAGCGCAGCTTCGTCAAAAACAGCAGATTACCGAGAAACGAGGCAAAAGTGACGAATGCCAGCGAAGCGCGCGCTGCCACAAATAAAGATACATGTGGGAATACCTCTACAATGGAGTATTTGTCTTCTCCATTACAACGAACTGCCATTCCACCACCTTTTCCAACACTTAGATGAAAATACAACAGGCCCAATAGGATATTCGGACCAATTGGAAAGGCCCTACCTGATTGTGAAAGAAGATTTATTGATTTTAATCCTATTGATTGTGAGATTCTAAAAGTTGACAAGCGTATTCTTAGCAAGCACCAATAATTGTACTTGCTTGAGATATCAGAAGTCATCAAGTCAGGATATTGTTCAGAAGACTTTGTAGTGGGTAAATGATCCTATCCCAACGTCACATTCAAGATGGCTTACTACTGCAAACCGAGTTTTGCGTTTATACATCAGTGTGTCCAACCCTTTTGAAAATCTGCGAGAGATTGTCACATTCATTCTCAAATGTTATAATATGCCTATGTGGTTTGCGACAAAAATAAACCACAAATTCACAGATGGGCCTAGACATGATTACAAAATCATTGAATATTCAAGGTACTTACCAGAAGAGCTTCTTCAAGTTGTTGATCCGGTTTTACAACGGAATGCTTACTTTGCCCATCCCGAAAATTTACTTTTGGCTATGGTAACTACTGATGACAGAAACCATATCCGAGAACTGGGCTTTAGGCGTATCATGAAGGAAAAGCAAGAAATATCTGAAAGTGACTCTATCAGAATCTTTAAACTACCAAACTTAAACTTTGAAGCTAAATAGTATTACGAAATTATCAAATGGAACACCAGTACACTGACTCCCCTGTACTGCTAAGAACATTGACTAATGAAGAGATAAAACAGTATGTGAGCAATGACTTCAAGCCTGTTATGAGTATAGATATTTTGCCATGCCATACTCAGGCAGTTGAAAGATGCGTTAAACTAGTGACCGTAGCTTCAAGTAAAGTGCGTAGACACAGTTCCAGAGACGGCTATATTAGAACCACATTATTGCACCGCTCAGCGATGCCTACGGTTAAAATCAACAACAACTGGTAGTCTTTCACAATCAGGTAGGGCCTTTCCAATCGGTCCGGAAATCTATAGTGCCTATTGCATTTCTATCTAAGTGTTAGAAAAGGAGGCGGAATGGCAGTTCGTTGTAATGGAGAAGACAAATACTCCATTGTAGAGGTCTTCCCACATGTATCTCTATTTGTGGCGCGCGAGCTTCGCTGGCATTCGTCACTTTCGCCTCGCCTCTCGGTAGTCTGCTGTTTTTGACGAAGCTGCGCGACCTAATTCCACTTGAATATCAAAATGTATCTTAGATGCTTGGATTTTAAATATATTATTGTAATTGAATTAAAATATAGCATTTCTAAAAGTCGTATGATTAAATTGTACTAAACAGTCAAACTTTGAAATTTTGCAAAAACTACTAATTTTACTCATTTTGTATTAGGTTGCGCGACCAGAGGATATGAAACAAATGTATAAGTGCATTTATATTGACTTTACATACTTTTAGTAGTTAATTCATGGTACAGGAACGCAATTAAAACCATCTGGGCTGTTTAAAAATAAATTTGAAAAATTAAGGTTTTTCACAATTTTTGCTAACTTCGATGGCATTGCGCGACCGGAAGACAAATTAATAAAAAAAAAATAATAAGTGATTTTGAATAAGTCTATACCAATGGCAACTTTTGCGCACTATAGCGATCTGAAATAAGAAAAAAATTTTTTTTCGAACCACCCTACTACTTAGCTCCTAATTTAAAGTCTATACCACAGTATAAAGAGGGACAGTAAAACCTCTTCCATGTCGGCACTTTGATCTCAAGAAGCAATACCGGCCGTACGCAATTGGTAATTCACCAGTGGTGGATGCGGGTTTTCCCTGTTAAAACCCGTACGTTTCTATGCGACTAGCAATGCGAGAGTGGGGCAAAAGCGACTGGGAACATTGCGCGGTCGCCATGCGCGACTGAAGATTTTACTTCCAATTTTTCGGAGAGTGGTTCTACTGTCCCTTTTTATATTGTGTCTATACTATGCCGATATACGCTTACTATTTTTTAGGAGTGAAAACTACCTCTTATTGTTGCTAAATTGTGTGAAACTAGACATAACGTAAATCACAGTACTTCTATAGTCGAAGCAATAGAGCACTGAACCTCCGAAAAAAAAAACGACAAGACAGATCTTAATAATTCTTTTTGCATTCGATTTGTGCATACAAAAAATGTATTCTGGAAGAGCATCTCAAACAGACAATAAAAAAATTCAGAACTCGTCAATTATCAGCGGAAATGAGTTCAGTTTTGTTACTAGGGGAATTTTAAGGGTCATTGGGACCGGAAGTGACCTCCGGAGTACCTGGTGCCCAGGATACCTACTGTTTACCTCGTCTTCTGGAGTTTTCGGCAAATTTAGTAAAGAATTAGTCAAAAATTATTACTTGGTAGTTTTGAGGTCGCTCACGACGCATATGACATCGGAAGTAATATCCGGAGTACCTGTTGCCCAGGGTACCTATTGTTTACCTCATCTTTTGGAGTTTTCGACAAATTCATTAAAAAGTTAGTCAAAAATCATTAATCGAGAGTTTTTGGGGTCTCTGACGACGAATATGACATCGAAAATGATCTACGGAGTACCTGGTGCGCAGGGTACCTATTATTTACCTCGTCTTATGGATTTTCGGCAAATGCATTAAAAAATTAATCAAAAATCATTACTCGGGGGGTTTTTGGGGTCGCTGAAGACGAATATGATATCGGAAGTGATCTCTGGAGTATCTGGTGCCCAGGGTATTTGCTGTTTACCTCGTCTCCTGGAGTTTTCGATAATTTTGATAAATAATTAGTCAAAACTTGATACTTTGGCGTTCTAAGGGGATTTCAGAAGTTGACCTAAAAAGAGGGTATTCTAGGCACCAGGAGTTAATTTCAATGTCATCTGTTTTTTCAGCGAGCCGCCCAAAAACCCCCCGAGTAATGATTTTTCACTAAATTTTTAATGAATTTTCCGAAAACTCCAGAACGCGAGGTAAACAGTAGGTACCCTAGGCACCAGGTACTCCAGAGATCGCTTCCGACGTCATATTCGTTTCAGCGATCCCAAAAACCACTAAAGTGATAATCTTTGACTAATTTTTTAATGAATTTGCCGAAAACTTAAAAATGCGAAGTAAACAGTAGGTACCCTGGGCACCAGGTACTTCGGAGATCACTTCCGATCCCAGCGTCAAAACGAACCCTCCTAGTAACCAAACTGAGTTAATTTTAATGAGTTCTCAATTTTTTTATTGTCTGTTTGAGATGCACTTTTAGAATGCATTTATTGTATGCACAAATTCAGTTTTTCAATAATATCTCATGGCTCTATGGGTCACATAGTTTCCTGATTCATCCTCAAATCGAATGCAAAAAAGAATTATTAAGATCTGTCTGGTCGTTTTCTTTTTCAGATCTAAGGCCGATTTTAGTGCTTTATTGATTGGCCTATTAGGCTTTAATAGCGTTTGATGAAGTTCAATTTTATACTTTGAAAAAGGATTGTTGGTTAATTGAATAATTTTACCCTTATAAACCACCCCCTTTGATAATAAAATATGTAAAAAAGTGATTTATTAATACCTCAGTTGAATAAATTTTATATCGGTATGTTGGGTCAATGTCGTTTTTCTTTATTTCATTTTTCAACTCTTAAACAACCCCCAACTTTATAAAATAAAAAAGTAATTTGAACATACCATTTATTTATCTCTGTACTTGCATAACATTGACACTTTTTTTGGTATTTACTAGACATATCTTTACATCCCTTAAAAATGCTCATCATGATTGAAGATATAAAAGTAGAGAAAAAATTATCTTTGCAGAAAAAATTATACAAAAGATGACATTTGTAGAAAAATATGTATACAAAATTTAGACATTTAAAGAAAAACATTCGTGTCACTATCTTATTTTTATGTATATCACTGTCGTAATTACCACATATCGTTAGTTCCTTTCTCATCTTTGTCATAGATCGGAGCACTGTTTTAGAGTTGCAGAAAATTATTTATAATATTTCCTGCGGCGCAGGTGATTTAAGCATTTTTGTGGGCTGCAAATATCCATTAGCAATATTTCCTCCCCAATTAATTGAATTGAGAGCTTATTCGTCTAGTCAAATTTGAATTTGGCAATAAACTTTCTTGATGTGCTGATAAAAAGCATTTAAAGTTCTTTTCACTAGCAGAGTTATGTAAAACCAGTAGTCGGTATACTGAGATTCAATTCTCATCTGCTCCAAAATATTAAAAAAAAGTTGTTTGGTTTTATTACAATAACTAAGTTTATTTTAAAGATACCGTAAGGATTCAAAAATCATTTTATAGAAAATTTCATGGACTATAAAACCGCATTAATCAAATCTATTACAAGCTTTAGCTTTTAATATGTAAAGGGTGAAAAGGCAAAAGAAAGGTGATACTCGCGCTACAACTTAAATTAAATTAGTAATATCTCTGAAAGTTTTTGTGCCGTAGTACAAAACAAAAAAAAGCATACTACCTGGGGATCCAGAATCATTATCACAAACGGCAGAGAACTTCTTAAAGCTATAAACGCGGTCAATGCAAATTATCTCACCACAAGGGAACCAACTTACTGGCCCACCGACAATGCAAAAATACCTGATCTACTCGACTTTAATACTGTTAAAGGAATTAATCTTAAATTGGTTAAAGTAGAATCTTGTTACGACCTACCTTCTGATCACTCTAGCTTAATAGCGACATGGTATGCACAAATAACAAACAGTACTAAAACAACCATCACTATACAGTCACAAAACAGATTTGAGCATTTTCAAGACTAAACTAGATGAACAAATTGACGTAAACATCCCATTGAAAACAGAAAGTGACATCTACACAGCAGTAGAAAATCTTCAGAAATATATACAAGAAGCTGCTTGGTATGCTACACCTGACTGCTACCAAACAGAACTTAAAGAACACTGCCCAACTGTAATAAAGAAAATTATTACTAGAAAGAGAAAAATAAAGGAGGAGTGGCTAAGACACAGAACATCAGAGAACAAGACGAAATTAAATAAAATCACCAAAGAAATTAAGCTACAATTGCATAATATGAAAAATAATAAAATACAAGAATGCCTTACAGGCTTATCAGCAAAAGCAGATAGTGAATACTCACTTTGGAAGGCCACAAGAAAAATCAAACACCCGCGACAACAACTACCACCAATACGGAACCCAGAGGGAAACTGGTGTAGAAATAATAGGGAAAAGGCCGAAGTATTTGCAAATCACCTCACTGATGTATTCCAGCCATATCCCATGGAAGATGGTGACACAGAGGAAGAAATAAATGACTTTCTAGAATCGCCCTACCAAATGGACCTACCTATACAAAAAATCACCACTAAAGAAGTTAGAAGTATTATCCAGCATGAAATCAATCCAAAAAAAGCTCCAGGGTATGACCTGATCAACGGGAAAGTACTGCAGCAATTAACATGCAAAAGCCTGAAAATGATAACGCAAGTATTTAATGCAATATTTAGGCTAGGGTACTACCCAAAACAATGGAAAATTGCTCGAATTACTCTCATACCTAAGCCAGGGAAAAATAAAACTCAGGTGACTTCATACAGACCAATAAGCCTGGCTACCCGTTCTATCAAAAATCTTGGAAAAACTTCTCCTTAAACAATGATTTTTCCCAATTCTAGAAGAGAGCAAACTAATTCCCCATCACCAATTTGGGTCCAGAACACAACACGGAACGACAGAACAGGTACATAGACTGGTAAAACACATCAGAAACGATCTAGAAAATAAATGATATTTTTCTGCTGCATTCCTGGACATTGGTCAGGCCTTCGACAAGGTATGGCATGCTGGTATGCTCTTTAAACTAAAGAAAAACCTTCCCCGTCCTTTTTATCAAATCCTAAAAAGCAGTATTTCCAACCGACATTTTCCAGTCAAGCAGTATTCGCGGTGTGCAAGTACTTGGAGGCGATACGAGAAACGATCGTGCGAGAATAGCGGAGAAATATTGTAACTTTCTTAAATAACTCATTGTCAATCGAAATTGTCAAATTGACCTATATTTCATATCTACTGTCAATGATGAAGAAAAATTATATACAGTGGAACTTGGATATTACTGCCTCGGTAGTTACGTCACCTCGGTTGTAATGTCAATTTTTAATAGGTCCGGCCAAAAACTATTCGATAACATTATTAAAAACTTGGTTTTAGCGGTAAAAATAAAGTAACCCTCGTCTATAGCGTCATAAAATTTTACAGTAGGTTGTTGTTTTTTTCATTTTATGAAGAATAAAGTGAAATGCGTTTCCAGCTTTGCGACATTGCTCCTTCCAAGAATGTGAGAAAGGCCCATTATCCCTTTGTGCACAGTTATGTGAGCTTGGCAGTTTATGATTTCTTATTATTTGTCAGTGCCATAATAAAGAGTCAAATTTTCTGCTGTAATAAAATTTAATTTTTTTCTACATCTTTTATAACGTCACTCTGATATAGCGTCATTTTTTTACTGGACCCTTGAATGACGCTATAACTAAGTTCCACTGTATGTATTGCTCCACAATATTGATGATATGCAATTATTATATAAAGGTAAATGTAATTAATTGTATTTTGTTTGCATTACTGCATTTTAATAACTAATTTTATTTACTACATACAATTGTTTACGTTTTAATAAGATAACCTGAATATTATTTTTTCTTCTTATTATTTTTTGGACTATGGCCTTGAAAATTATCCAGCAACCAGGACCATATGATTGGCCAATATAATTAAAAGTGCGAATAAAAGTGCAGAGCGAAGAAACCAGGTGTCGCTTTTCTGAACTTGCACGGTCCCAATAATGAATACACAAGCCTAAGACCAATAAAAGTGGGTGTACCACAAGGAAGTGTTTTGGGACCAATATTGTACTTGCTCTACACTGCTGACCTACCAACAAGTAACAGAACAACGTGTGCAACTTTTGCTGATGACACTGCTGTACTAGCCTCTCACCATTATCCAATCACAGCATCCAGAACCCTTCAAAAGGACCTTAATAACATCCAAGAATGGCTTAATAAATGGAAGATATAGGCAAATGAGAGTAAATCCACCCATGTAATATTCACCATGAAAAAACAAACATGTCCATCTGTAACTCTGAATGAAACACAACTCCCACAAACCGATACTGTCAAGTACCTAGGAATCCACCTTGATAGGAGATTAACTTGGCAAAAGCATATTTTCACAAAAAGAAAACAACTAGGAATTAAATTCAGAGAAATGTACTGGAACATCGGTCATTAATCTCAACTATCACTTGAAAACAAACTGCTGCTATATTAAAACCAGTGTGGACCTATGGTTTCCAACTTTGGGGAACAGCCAGTCAAACAAACATAGAAATACTGCTGAGATTCCAGAACAAAGTCCTTATAACAATGCTGAATGCCCCTTGGTACGTACCAAACTATGTGATAGAGCAAGAACTCAATGTACCATCCATAAAAACAGTAATAACAGAATATTACAAAAAATATAAGGGGGTAGAGGGGGCTCCTTAGCTGTGGTGAAAGCAACCTCTCTAAGAGAAGGAACTCTGAAATCAAAGCGACGAAAAAGGACTATGAATTTTGGAACATGGAACGTTCAAAGCCTCTCAAATAAAATGGATGAAGTTATATTAGAGCTAAAAACATGAAAATGGACATCGCAGTGGTGACAGAAACTAAGAGGAAAGGCCAAGGATCACAGAAATTGGGCTACTATGATCATTTTTATAGTGGAGTTCCAAAACACATAAGAGCTCAACAAGGAATATCGATCTTCATACGCAGAACATTAAGAAAGCACATAACATCGTGGGAAGGAATAAATGAAAGAATGATAAAGGTCAACATGAACATATATGGCTATAGAATAACTATTTTGGGAGTATATGGTGTAAACGAAGACGCACTGGTAGCTAACAAAGATGAGTTCTATGAACAGCTCAACGATGAAATCGTCAAAATAGGAAATGCCAGAGAAATTATATTATTAGGAGACCTAAATGGCAGAACAGGCAATAAAAAACAGGATGACGTAGTAGGCAGATACGGCGAGGAAGTACTCAACAATAATGGAACAAGAATAATTAACATCTGTAAACAGAACAATTTAAGAATTATGAACGGCTTCTTCCAGCATAGATGCATTCATAAATATACTCGGACCCAACCTACTATGAACCAGAAAAGTATAATTGATTATCTTTTGATAAAACAACGGAGTCGAATGAAAATTAACGATGTAAGGGTTTATAGAGGAGCAACATGCGGCAGTGACCATCATCTTCTGAAAGCGGAAGTACTGTTCTCCGGAATGAAATCTCAAAAAAATCTAAATCCACGAGAACAAGGAGGAAACAAATTGGCACCAAAAAAGAAATACAACCTAGAAAGATTACAACAAACAAGCATAAGAACGTTATACGAAAAGCGACTGGACGAGAAACTGAAAGGACAATATACATTTATAAATACGGAACATCTTCATACACATATAACACAATGTATACACGAAGCTGCATATGAGGCATTGGGGGAGTACAAAGACAACATAAGAAATAAACCATACTGGTGGGACTTAGAAATAGCCACCGAAATAGACGATAAGAGAGAAAAGTACCGGAAATATATGAGTACACAGAAAGATTCCGATAAGGTTTTATACAAAGAAGCACAAGCAAGAGTGCGGAAAAAAATCACACAGAAGAAAAACGAAACGTGGACAAACAAATGCAATCAACTTAACGCCTATATAGGGGGGACAAGAAACACAGAGAGTTGGAAATTCCTTAAAACGTTGAGAACAGATACCAAAAGGGATATAATAACACCGATTACTCTGGAAATGTGGGATGGCTATTTCAAGCAGTTACTAGTAGAAAATAGAGAAGATTTTATTAAAAACGAAGATCACGAAAGTTTCAATGACATTGTCAGTGGCTCACCGATTCGGTTAAGACTGGAAGAAGTACGAAATGCATGCAAATCCCTAAAAAATAGAAAAGCGTCAGGGCCTGGCGACATAGCACCAGAACTGCTCAAATACGGTAGCAACACCCTGTATGAATACCTAAGAGATCTATTTAATAGATGTATGAATGGCGAAGTCATACCAAAAGAATGGCAATTGTCTGTAATTTCTACAATACACAAGAAAGGCAGTAAAAATATATGCGATAATTACCGGGGAATATCTGTCACAAGCACCATCAGCAGAGTTTACGGAAAAATTATCAAAAATAAAATAGAAGAAGAATACAAGGACTTAGAGGCCGAAGAGCAAGCCGGTTTCCGCGCTGGCAGATCCACCACTGACCACCTATATTGTGTAACACAGTTAATAGACAAACAAATAGCCTACAATCAAGAACTGCATTTAGTGTACATAGACTTAAAAAAAGCATACGATACTGTACCACAAAGTAAACTTTGGGAAGCCCTCGAAAAAACTAACATCAGTCTGAACCTCATTAAAGCTGTAAAAAATCTATACCAACATAATATAGCAAAAGTTAAGCTAGGCAAGGAAATCTCGTCAGGATTTGAAGTGAATAAGGGTCTTAAACAGGGCTGCTGTCTATCGCCGACACTATTTAAAATATATTTAGAGCAAGTTTTGAAATCCTGGAAAAGGAAATGTAAGAATATGGGTATACCGCTAAATGATGATAACATGCTATACACTCTATGTTTTGCGGATGATCAGATTCTTATGGCCCAGGATTATCACGATATTGAATATATGACCCGAAAAATCATAGAAGAGTACCGGAACTGGGGTTTAGAAGTGAATACCAAGAAAACGGAATATATGTGCGTTGGAGGTATACAGCAGGATCTAGCGTTGGAAAATGAAATAACTATTAATCACTGTCAGGAATATAAATACTTGGGTCTTACAATTACACAAGATGGAACGTTGGACAAGAATATCCAAGAAAGGTGCACACAAGGAAGGAAAGCTATCGCATTATTGAACAAAATCCTATGGGACCAAAGTATCTCCAAAGAAAATAAACGTAACATCTATAACAGCATTGTTAAGAGCATTATAACATACAGCAGCGAAGTTTGGCCACTTAAAGAAAAATCCGAAAATATGCTCAGAACAACTGAAATGGACTTCTGGAGAAGATCTGCTGGTATATCAAGAATACAAAAAATCAGAAATACAAGAATATTGGAGATAATGGATGTAAAGCATACAATAATGGACGATATAAAAACAAAGCAACTAAGATGGTTTGGCCACGTACAACGTATGGAAGAAGACAGATTACCCAAGCAAGTGCTACGATGGGCACCAAAAGGACGGCGGAAGAGAGGAAGACCTAGGAAAAGCTGGATAGAAGGAATCCATAGGGAAATCGGAGAAAGAGGCTTGAACGAAGACATGTGCTACGATCGAGAGCAATGGCGATTGGGAATCGGAAGACGTCGTAGAACGTTATAAACCGATTATATATATATATATATATATATATATATATATATATATATATATATATATATATATATATATATATATATACAAAAAATATACCAAGAGACTAGATCTCATCCAAACGAGTTAGCCAGCAACCTCACTGATGACCATAATGATATACGACGCCTAAAGAGATTCAAAGTAGTGGACCTAGCAAGAAAATTCGAATAATCTGTGATAATTAAACTTATTTTAACTTGTTTTAATTTAATTTATGTAAAGAGGCTGATCACTGGACCTCCCTCTACAGAACAAATTTTTAATTTTTGTCAAATAGTTTACCTATTGTTCCCAGTTAAGGACAGATTGCAAATAAAACATTTTCAAAAAAAAAATAAGAAGATCGCTTAAACATTCTATTTATTTAAAAAGAAGTACCTCGCGTACTTTTCATTTTTAGACGTAAAAATATTAAGAATGCAATTTGTTTAGGGCTCTATTCTCTTGTTATCTTTGCTATTAGAGAATTTCATTGGTTAATAATAGAGCTGTGGTTTGAATTTTTCCTAGTTTAAGAGAGCCAATTGTACCGACAATTCGTTTTAAAGGAATTTCATTTTACTGCGGGGTTTTTGTATGCGCTTCGAATGTCACTTCACAGGCTCTATTTCTGCAGTTTTTAATTCAACTATATTCTAGTTTGATATGAACGTAAAAATAAATTAGACTTGTTTTAATTTTTGAATTAGATACAGCTGATATTAATTCTTTACAGTGGCTTTCCATTGGAAACCATTTTCTTTAATTAATTTTTCTTATTTCTACAATTTTCCCTTCCGTTAGGTATACGATTTTTTTTATTCATCTGCTGTTAAGAAAGTTATGACAGCCAATCCTACCATGTCTTTTTGTATACAATATTTTAAGAAATTATATATGTAAAAAATCTAGGAATTTTATATGTCTTTTTCTTATAGTCTAAGAGCTGGGAGCGGATTTTGTGCGTGAAATATGGAAAAACTATACGGGGATATGTTGAATTAGTTGTGTACATGACTTTCACCAACGGCCGGAAACCAGAGTTGGGGCCGAGGGTAGTTATAAGGGGTCAAAGTCGCGGATTTTATTATTTTTTTTTATGACGCTCATGATCGAGATAGTGCACCAAAATTTGGGAATAAGTAGGTCATGACGTACCTAAGTAAAATCTCTAGGGGCTCAACGCTGCGTGGCCGACAAAGGGGTGGGGGTAGGGGTGAATATAAAATATATAAGGGGTTTTTTGCGACGTTCGTGATTGAGATAGTTCAACAAAATTTGGATATAAGTAGACCATGCATAAATAATTAAAATCTCCAGAGCCGGAAACCAGAGTGGCGAATGAAGGTAGATATAAGGGGTCAAATTTCCGTTTTTTATTATTTTTTTTGTGACACTCATGATCGAGATAGCGCGCCAAAATTTGGGAATAAGTAGGTCATGACATAACTAAGTAAAATCTCCAGGAGTGGAACGCTGCGTGGCCGACAAAGGGGTGGGGCAGGTGTGAATATAAAAAATGTAAAGGGTTTTTTGCGACGTTCGTGATTGATATAGTGCACCAAAATTTGGGAATAAGTAGGTCATGACGTACCTAAGTAAAATCTCTAGGGGCTCAACGCTGCGTGGCCGACAGAGGGGTGGGGGTAGGGGTGAATATAAAATATATAAGGGGTTTTTTGCGACGTTCGTGATTGAGATAGTGCAACAAAATTTGGATATAAGTAGACCATGACATAAATAATTAAAATCCCCAGAGCGGGAAACCAGAGTGGCGAAGGAAGGTAGATATAAGGGGTCAAATTTCCGTTTTTTATTATTTTTTTTGTGACTCTCATGATCGAGATAGCGCGCCAAAATTTGGGAATAAGTAGGTCATGACATAACTAAGTAAAATCTCCAGGAGTGGAACGCTGCGTGGCCGACAAAGGGGTGGGCCAGGTGTGAATATAAAAAATGTAAAGGGTTTTTTGCGACGTTCGTGATTGATATAGTGTACCAAAATTTGGGAATACGTAGACCATGACATAACTAAGTAATATCCCCAGAGGCGCAAACCAGAGTAGCGGACGAGGGTAGTTATAAGAGGTAAAATTCGCCGTTTTTATTATTTTTTTTTGTGGCGCTCATGATGTAGATAGTGCACCAAAATTTGGGAGTAAGTAGGTTAAGACGTAACTAAGTAAAATCTTCAGGGGCGGAACGCTGCTCTGGATAGAAAGGGGTGGTAGGCAGGGGTGAATATAAAAATTTATGGGGTTTTTTTTGCCGTTCGTGTTCGAGATAGTGCACCAAAATTTGGGAATAAGTAGATCATGATATTACTAACTGAAATCTCCAGGAGCGGAAAGCTGCGTGGGGGACAAATGTTGTGCCGGGTCACAAAAAAATAATATACACTGCGACTTTGAGCCCCTAAAACTACCCTCATCCCCTACTCTGGTTTCCGGCTCTGGGGATTTTACTTAGCTAAGTCATGGTCTAGTTATTCCCAAATTTTGGTGCACTATCTCAATCTAGCACGTCGCAAAAATCCCTTTATATTTTTTATATTCACACCTACCCCCACCCCTTTATCGGCCACGCAGCGTTCCACCCCTGGAGATTGTACTTAGTTACCTCATGACTTACATATTTCCAAATTTTGGTGCACTATCACGATCATGAGCGTCACAAAAAAAAATAATAAAAACGGCGATTTTGACCCCTTATAACTACCCTCATGCCCAACTCTCGTTTCCGGCTCTGAGGATTTTACTTAGTTATGTCATTGTCTACTTATTCCCAAATTTTGGTGCACTCTATCAATCACGAACGTCGCAAAAAAACCCCTTATATTTTTTGTATTCACCCCTGTCCCACCCTATTGTCGGCCACGCAGCATGCCACCCCTGGAGATTTTACTTAGTCACATCATGAGCTACTTATTCCCAAAATTTGGTGCACTCTCTCGGTCATGAGCGTCACAAAAAAAAGTAATAAAAACGGCGATTTTGACCCCTTATAACTACCCTCATCCCCAACTCTGGTTTCCGGCTCTGGGGATTTTACTTAGTAATGTCATGATCTACTTATTTCCAAATTTTGATCCACTATCTCAATCACGAACGTCGCAAAAAAACCTTTATATTTTTTATATTCACCCCTACCCCCACCCCTTTGTCGGCCACGCAGCGTTCCGCCCCTAGAGATTTTACTTAGTTACGTCATGACCTACTTATTCCCAAATTTTGGTGCACTATCTCGATCATGAGCGTCATAAAAAAAATAATAAAATACGCGACTTTGACTCCTTATAACCACCCTTGGCCCCTCTGGGGCTAATAACTCTGGTTTCCGGCCGTTTGTGAAAGTCATGTACACAACTAATTCAACAGATCCCCATATAGTTTTTCATATTACTTATCACGCACAAAATCCGCTTCCATCTCTCCGACTATTATAAAGGCTCCTTTTTATAAACTGAATGATAATTTTATTCGTTCTGCTAAGTTACAAGCATGTATTTTACGTTTAATTTATAAATAAATTTTATTATAAACCAAAAATCCAGCTATTCATCATGCTGTGGCGAATAGATACCAAGAAGTACAAAAAAGTGTACCCTTCTATGAACAAGCTAATAGATACTTAACCGATTTTAATATTAAACTACAGCTTGGCAAACTAGGCGATTTTGTCCATTCGCGTAGAAAAATATGTGGAAACGCATTCGGTGAATTGTGTTGCTATTGACTTTGCATCATAGGTGGAACCGTATATTTGACAAACTGTACCTCCTATGTATCCTACCTTCTTCTTCTTCTTCTTCTTCTTCTTCTTCTTCTTCTTCTTCTTCTTCTTCTTTTTCTTCTTCCTGCTACCTTAATAGGCTCGCACAGTTTGTCACTCCATCTCTTTCTTGGTCTTCCTATACCTACTCCTTCGGTCTTTTGGTGATCTGTCCTGTCCTATCTTTACCAGTCTTCTTTCTCCTATTCTGATTATATGGCTATACCATTATTTTTTCTTTTCAGTGCCCAGTCATTTGTGTTGTCTATATTACAGCTTCGCCTGAGGTCTGTGCTACGTTATCTGTCCCATACTGATTTTCCTGTGATATCTCGGACTATTTTCATTTCACACGTTTCCAGCCGTCTTTTTGTCCTTGTGGTGTCAGGTCTTGTTCCCGCAGTGTAAGTCATAATTAGTCTAACTACTGCCCTATACGTCTTAGCATTTTTTTCTGTCCGCAGATGTGTGTTGCGCCAGATAGTGTGTTTAAGACATCCTGCTATTCTGTTGGTTTGTATCTCCATAACTTAGTACTCCCAGGTAGTTGGTACTTCTTTCTTACTGGATTATTTTGGTGTCCACTTCCAGCTTGCATCTTATTGGACCTTTAAAAATAACCATACTTTTTTTTTTGTTTGGTGATATTATCATGTTGAACTTTCTTGCTGTTATATTAAATTTATATAAGTCTCTGAAGGTCATCTTCACTCTACAATAAGTATGGCATCAGCTGAATAGCATACTACAGAGATAATTTCTTCACCCATTCTGTACCCTATACTCAGGATTTTATTTTATGAATAATTTCATCCATGATGAGGTTAAACAGCAGCGGGCTCAATGAGTCTCCTTGACGTATGCCTCTTTCCACTGGTATCAGCTGTGTTAGTTTGTTATTAATTCTGTCCTGTATGTGATTTCTACTGTATATTTGTTCGATAGTCTTGAATATCTGATGGTATGTTTCGTTTATATAACAGGTGAATTACGTCAGTCTACACGGTCGAAACGATTGTTTATCCTACCTGTGAAATAAAATTATGTTTTCCTTATGCTATGCCCTCTCTACTTGGCAACCTTAAACATACAGAATATACAAAAATAACGTGATTCCAAATTTTTTAATCCTTTATGTTCTCACACAATACAAAAAGACCATGACATATATACGGAATCCTCTATGACCATAAAAGAAGTAGGAGCAAGCTTCTTGACATCATATGAACACTTATCTATAACACATCTGTAGATGCGACATCACATCTATAAATTGTCTCTTAAGACACGTACGTATTTCTACAGCAGAAATATTTGCCATAATTTAAGCCCTTACCTATATTTTAGAAAGAAGCTCCCAAATGTTTTATAATATCTGGCTCACTTAGCTGTATGACATCAATTTCTGTACAAGGAGAAGTTAGTTTTTTGCGGTTTCCCAACTTCATTGCACAATTATACCTGTTCGTCCCGAGGAAATAGCCGCAAATAGTTTCTCACACTCGTACACTAATTGTCCATGCAATGTCGAAAGCCACCTCCTGACCGCCGACGAGGACTGCAAGCATGCCTGTTACAATGTACAATGATTTCTAGGGACTGTGGTCGACAGCAAAGCACGGACAGTACACAATCTCTTCCAATTCACCCTCTCTTCTCTGGTTATGATAGTCTGCACAACACTTTGCCCCAGCGCTTTTTCGGACTGTTTGCTTTTGCGGCCTACACAAACATATTCAACAGCAACCCCTAAAGAGGACCGCAATCCTAAACCAGGACAAAAAATGTATAAATCCTCACGAAATAAAGAATCCTTACCCTATCATAAATGTACATTACAGTGAGACATCAATTTATCATCTTTATTTCTCGTTCAAATATTACAGCAGATTAAGTTGGTCTAGCTACTAGCTAGGTCCACAGTAACTAGTACAGCCGCATCAGTGGACAATCAAACGGTTTATTTACATTTAAAACCTTACTTAAAAGCAAAATTGCACGATGTTTTGCAAAATTAATGGAATAGACATGATACAAAATTAATAGAAATAAAATCTTCAGTCCTGCCCTGGTACTCCTGGCTTTCAAAGTAACAACATCAGGCCCTTATATCAGATCACAGATTGGGACACACGGCTACAACACATTAATCATCATTCTCTTTGCCTTATCCTTATGCGGGGTTGGCTTCCCTAATTGCATTTCTCCACACAATTCTATCTTGGGTCATATCAATGTTAATCCCCTTTACCACCATGTCCTGCCGTATCGTCTCCCCCCAGGTCTTCTTTGGTCTGTATCTCCTACTCCTTCCAGGAATCTGCACTTCAGCTATTCTTAGTATTGGGTGATTAAAGTCTCGACGTTGAACATGACCAAGCCATCCTAACCTATGCTCTCTCATTTTGGCATTAATTGGTGCCACAACTAGACTTCCCCAATATACTCATTTCTAGTTTTATCCTTCTTTGTCACTCCACTCATCCATCTAAGCATTTTTATTTCCGCCACATGCATTCGTTGTTCCTCTTTCTTTTTCACGGCCCAACATTTAGTTCCATACGTCATAGCCGGTCTTATGGCTGTTTTATAGAATTTTCCCTTCAGCTTCATTGGAGTTTTTCTGTCACACAACACACCACTCGCTTCTTTCCACTTCATCCATCCAGCCCTAACTCTACTGCATGCACTTCCATCTATTTCTCCATTACTCTGTAATACCGAGCCTAGGTACTTAAAACTATTGCTTGTCACAATAATTTCACCTTCCAAAGATATCAGTTTATTTGTAGTAACTCCATCTTTAAATGAACATTCCAAATACTCTGTTTTTGTCCTACTCAGTTTTAAACCTTTTTCCTCCAGAGCTTGTCTCCACTGTTACAGTTTTTGTTCTAAGTCTCTTTCACTATTTCTTATTAACACTACATCCTCAGCATACATTAGGCACCATGGAATGCTACCCTGTAGTTTCGCTGTTATCTAGTCCAATTTAATGAGAATAACCGAGCCTTGGTGCAATCCTACTTTCACCTGAAATTTATCAGTCTCTCCCACACCTGTTCTAATACTAGTCGTTACTCCCTCATACGTATCTCCCACAATCTTTACATTTTCGCCACGGACTCCTTTCTTATTGAGTGCCCACCACAGAATCTCTCGAGGAACTCTATCATATGCTTTCTCAAGATCAATGAGTACCATAATATGAGCGTTGGTCTCTTTATTCCTGTATTTTTCCATGAGTTGCCTTACAATGGAAATTGCATCTGTTGTTGATCTGTCCTGCATAAAGCCAAATTAATTATCGGATATTTCGGTTTCTTCACGTATCCGTCTATCAATTACTCTCTCCCATATTTTCATGGTGTGGCTAAGTAGTTTTATAGCCCTGTAGTTTGTACATTGTTGTATGTCTCCCTTGTTTTTGTAGACAGGTACTAATATACTGCTTCTCCATTCGTCTGGAACTTGTCCAACTTCCATAATTCTATTAAATAGACCTGCTAGCCAATTTATTCCTGTCTCTCCCAATGCTCTCCATACTTCCCCAGGAATGTCATATGGTCCGACTGCTTTTCCTTTCTTTAATTTTTGAAGCTCTTGAGCCACTTCCTCGTTTGTTATTCTGGTAACCGTTGCTGTTACTGTCTCCGTTAATTCCACAGGCTGTCTGTGAAATTCTTCATTTAATAAACTGTCAAAATGCTTTCTCCATCTCTTTTTGACATCGTTTTCGTGAATTAGTATAGGATGTCAAAAAGAAATGGACAAAGTATTTTAGGCTACAACACATGAATATTTGTTGTAAATAATAGTGGGACCAATGTGTTCTGTTTGTGAATGTAGAAGCACATTTTGATCGACTGTTCAAGGTAATTAGTTGATAGACTATATTACCTTCCAAAAATATTTAAAAACTTCTAGAAGAATCTGTATACATAGTTGTTTACTTAGTAGAATTCTTAAAATCCATAAACTATTTAACAAAATTGGATACAATATATCTTCTTCGTCTTGTAGTACCGATCCGTTTCGGATGTGGGCGACCGAGTGGGTAGTTAATGGCTTTTTTTCTTTTTGTATTCTCAACAAAATAACCTGATTAGTAACGTGGTCGGTGTAAGATACCCATCTCCGTACAACATATATAGGAAAGTATAAAAAAGGAAAGTATAGGAAAGATATAACATCGTAGTAACCTGATTTTTATGGGTATTGATAACTCAAAATGGGAGTACAGCAATGGGAAATAGCTGCTCAGGATCGACAACAATGGAGGGAAATAGTAAACGCGGCCAAGACTCACATAGAGTTGTAGAGCCAAATGATGATGATGATGATTGGTAAATCATACCATCATCAAATATTTGAACAGCTTAGCAACTTTTGAAATGCATATCTTGCTTTCTCTATCCTAGATTTGATTTCTAGGGAATGGTCCCAATTTTCATTAACGTTCGTACCAAGGTAGGTGTATATTTTTACTCTTTCTATTTGTTGACGTTCACAATGCTTCGACCAAATTGCTGTTTCTTCTTAGAGATCATCATCCATTTTGCTTAGCGTCAGCTAAACTGGATTGGCTAAAATTGGAGCTAAATACAGTTGGATTAGCATCCAACTGTCAGCGAATACCACGGTGTAGTCAATACACCAATACATCAATTATTACAATACTACTAATGTTATATACCTAATCTGCAATTGATATTTTGTATATGTTTACGTAGGTATGTAATATTTTTGTTAATTACTCTTTTATGCTTGTTATCCTAGTAATAACCCTTAGCGGTTAAAGCAAAATGAATTAAAAAAAATTGTATTATCATCTGTTTTTGTCTCAGTTGCTTTAGATTGATTTTATGCCAAATTATATAATTGAAATCTCGTTTCCAGTCATTATTAAAATTGAAGCTAGGACAAATAATCCCCGGACAAATAATCCCGGACAAAAAATCCCCACAAATTATCCCCGGACAAAAAATCCCCGGACAAAAAATCCCCACAAAAAATCCCCACAAATAATCCCCACAAATAATCCCCGGACAAATAATCCCCGGACAAAAAATCCCCACAAAAAATCCCGGACAAAAAATCCTCACAAATTTTTTTGGACAAAATATCCCCACAAATAATCCCGGACAAAAAATCCCCAAGAAAATTTTTTGCTACCGAATAGTTCTCTAAAAGTATAGCAATCGCCATGAAACCAGTTTTCGGCACGAAAATAATGATTAGCGATTAAAATTAAGCATACATTGTAATTTCGATTACCAAATGTCGAATTCCAAGTGTGAGTTTTTAAAAATCGTGGAAGATATGGGGAATAAGCTAAAGCTTTGGGAATCATGTTGTACTTATTGTCTATTCGTGATGATAACTGCTGGTCCAGAAAACGATAATCTTGATTGTAATGCAAAAAATTCTGTTCCTTTTTGTAAGTTTAACGTCAAAAATATTTAGTCATCCTCATCATCAATGGCGTTATAACTTTTCCACCTTTTTTTAGGCCGCCAGACTGCATCTTTCCACCGTTTTCTAGGCTGCCAGACTGCATATTTCCACCTTTTTCTAGGCAGCCCTACAGACCTTCTCCCATCTGGCATCTCCCCGAACAGCCATGTCTGGTTTGATTTATGGATACATTTTTAAAGTTTTTTTATGGATGCACACAGATCCTTAATTACGTTTTCTGAAAACCTGATATCGAATAGTAATGCCCATAAATTTGTTCCCAAAACCAACAAGAAAGTCAAAATAATCGAAAAGCTTTGAATAACTTTCATGGCGATGCGTGGAACGGATTTTTACATTAGTATAATCAAGATTATTGTTTTCAGTATAGTTATCAGTTATTATCATGAATAGACAATGTTTTGAACAGAGTTACTCAAAGCAGAGTGATCAAAAGATTTAAGCCAATTACAACATGATTCCCACAGCCTTAGCTTATTTCCCATATCTTCCACCATTCACGGCAAAACTTTTAGAGAACTATTCAACAGCAAACATTTCTTAGGGATTTTCTGTCCGGGATTATTTGTGGGGATATTTTGTCCAAAAAAATTTGTGGGGATTTTTTGTCCGGGATTTTTTGTGGGGATTTTTTGTCCGGGGATTATTTGTCCGGGGATTATTTGTGGGGATTATTTGTGGGGATTTTTTGTGGGGATTTTTTGTCCGGGGATTTTTTGTCCGGGGATAATTTGTGGGGATTTTTTGTCCGGGATTATTTGTCCGGGGATTATTTGTCCAGACCCCTTAAAATTATCTCAAGCATGTTACCTAAAAAAACTGAAAATATTCACTTTAAATATAGTCATTAAATAAAAATTGCCGGAACTTATTTTTTGGGCCATAAAATTTGGGTTAATAAAATTTTGTGAAACTAAACTATAATTAAAAATTGCAGCCGGTTACAAAAGAATAATTCTCCTCAAACGATAAGCCAACCCGCACAACTTCAACATCATTCAAGTTTATTAACTAACAACAAATTAATGTAGACGACAAAACAAAATAGAAGAATTCTATGAAAAATTGCAGGCTAATCTTAGTATGTACTAATTTTAACGAAGCATTCGACAACACCACACAAAATGACAACTTAAGGGACATGTTGGTAAAAGTCGGCAAAGGTGAAAGAAGTGAAAGGGAAGACCGATTAATTAAATTCCACCATTATAAAAATGGATTATTTTTGATGTGTCGAATTACCTAAACCTGTTGTTTGTATGTTATAGCATTTTAGTGTTTAACAATATCACTGTAATAAAAGTGTTGCTAGACAGGTAAATTGTCACTCTTTACCGGGTGTACCAATCTAACTGTATTTTTTTCTCAAAGTTCACCATACCCTGTGCAATATTCTAGCATTTATAAAATATTGAAATTAAAACACAACTATAGCCTCAGGTTTTCTTAATATACTATGTTTTGATTTATTCGCTTATGTTGGATAATAAAAAAGTTAGGCACAAAAACAACTAGCCATGTTCCTCGTCAATACAGGGTGTTTCTAATATTAAATTCTAACAAACTTTAAGGGGTAGTTCTGCATGAAAAAATAATGACAGTTTACTTGATAAACATATGTCCGCAAATGCTTCGTTTCCGAGATACGGGATGTTGGAATTTTTCTTACACACTTCTTATATGTGAAATACGGCGATGCCGTGCAATTTTCTGTGTCACCACCGAATTGCATGAAACTTTGGATTTAGGATTTTCTTACAGTTCACTTCACTTTTGGACTTGGCTGCTTTTACTTGGGGTCAAAGCCACTCCTTCTCAGGGGTAAAAAAACAAAGATTCAAAATAAGTCCGGAAAGTACTGTTCGGAGAGAAAAACTTTTTTCTATAAAGTTGTTTCACTCAATACTACAAGTTATTTGCGAGTGAAAATGTTTATTTTTAACAAAAAAGCCACGTTTTTAGACGATTTTTCGCAAATAACTCTCAAACAGTAAGTATTTTATTGAAGAAAAATATCCTCATCAAAAATGTAGCTTATAGCAGAAAAAGAATACCGTGTATGTATGAAGTAAACCAGTAGAAGCTAGGTTGTAACTTATGAAATTTAGGTTCTTATTCGAGAAATATATATCAAAACTTATCAAAAAAAGTGTTTAAAAAAGCTTTATTTTGTTTTTTACAAACATTTTTTGCATTAACACTAAGTAAGATACGCTTAAAATAAAATTGGTCCTTTTTTTTTGGTAAAAAAAATCGTGGAAATCACCCTCTAATTAGCATCTCAAATGAAGTTAATCGTTTCCGCTTTACAATTTACTTTACTTTTATATTTATAAGATCTGTAAGTTTCACGAGTTCAAGGCGCTTATATTTGAAAGAGTTGTAGTTCAAAGGGCTTGAACGATTCACTAATAACTGTATACAAACTTTAAACAGACATATCTTACCCAATTTTTTTCTTACGAAAAAAAAAAAGAATTGCAAACCTTATATTTCTTTACTCTTCGTAATTTTTCCAACTTGAATACGTTGAACATTGATGCTAGAATCTTACAGCTTCATTCAAAAGAGTTTCATTTTTTGGTTATTTCACGTTGAAATATTTCATTTGAAATTTAACGAATAAAAACCTACATACTTTTCATTAGCTACAACTCTGCTTTTACTGGGTCTACAAATTTAATACAATACTTACTTTTTGAGTTATTTGCGAAAAAACGTCTAAAAACGGTTTTTCTTATTGAAATATGAACATTTTCTTCCGCAACTAACTCGAAACTTATTGACCTAGTGAAAAACTCTATAGAATAAAAGTTTTTTAGAATTAATCAGTTTATTCATTTCCGGATAATATAACGCACGTATTTAAAAGCGTACGTTTTTCACCCCCGTTAAGGAGACAGGGCCGCGTTTAGGTCAATTGACGCCCTAGGCAATTCTCTAGTAGCCGCCCTTCAAACATGTACCACTTTTGCGAAAAAAAATTACAGAAATTTTTATTTAAATAAGAATACACTAAAAAGGGATTTAAACTACGATGTTTATATACCTATAATAGAAAAAATTGTCATTCCAGTTCGATCAGATCAGAGACTTCTTTTCAAAAAAAAGACTTTTCAAAAAAAAAATTATTCTTGACAAAATCGACAAATGGTTAACACGTTCTCGCGTCATACTTCATACTTGATGGGAAATTGTTTTTAATTCTTGACATTTTCGAAAATGACCTTACAGCGGACACGTTGGCAACTGGGAAGCACAAATAAATGTGCAAAGCAATGTCAAAATTAGGGAAAATATCTTTCAATCCACTTCGTGCAGTCACTGTAGGTTTTTACCTCCGATTTCGAACCTCCATCGATTTTCATGAAAATTTGCGCTTTTACCGTGCTGGTGAAAACTACCTGTTTACGTGGGGGTGAAAAAAATAATACCATAAATCGATAGAGAGACAAATTCCAAGCAAAATTTGTTATATAAAGTTATTAATATAAATCAACACTTTCTGAGTTACTAAGGATCAAAGATTTTAGTTTTTCGTAAAAAATGCATGTTTTTAAAGCTGTTTTTCACGTACAACTCGAAAACTGTAAGCTTTTACAAAAAAGTTATTATTACCAAAATTGAAAATAATAAAAAGCTGAATACACTCCTCATTTAAAGAACTCAAAGTGAGTTATGGGTAATTGAATGTATATTTTTTCGACAAATACTCAAATCTAAGTATTCAAGCTTAAATAACGGGAAAACGATACATTTTATAAAATATACCTGCTAAGCACTTGTCAAAGTACTTCGGAGTACCTATCAAATGAGCTCCAGTAGAAGTTAGAGCATTGCAGCAAGTTATGATGAAAATAAGAGAACCCTTTAGAACTTTTTAGGAAAAAGTGAAAAATAAAACATACGCCATTCCGACAAAAATCAAAATGTATAGTAATCCTTACAAGAATTTCTTTATATTAGCATAAGTAATGACCAGTTTAGAATGCATGTATTTCAACAATTTTTACCAGTTTTTAATGCATATTTTTGAAAAAAGATGTAATTTTAAAAAATCATAATTTTTAAAATTATCGTCATTTTCGTTTTCTTTTGATAATAACTCCAAAAAGACTCAATATACGTAAAAAGTGATATATGTATAATCAAATTTTAGTTTTTTCTGTATCAAATAGATTACCTTTTTACTATTTCTGTAAGGTAAAAAATAACCGAGATAGAATCGTTTAAAGCTTAAATTTTGTTGCGATAACCATGTAACCGGGGCCATTTAACCTTTTATTTAAAAAAAATAAGGGGTTTAAAAGATTAAATTCAACGTGGTTTAATGGCCATTAATTGGCCATATATTTAAAAGAGTTATGGAGTTATTTAAAAAAATATAATTTTTGGGAAAAATTTTTAAAAGATAAATTTTGGAAAATATTTGGTGCATAAATTTTAATGCTATCAACTCGTTCGGGGTCTCATTTGATAGATATTCTAAGTACTTTGACAAATGTTTAATAAGGTTATGTCATAAAATGCATCATTTTCCCGTTATTTAAGCTTGAATACTTAGATTCGGGTACTCACCGAAAAAAATATACATTCAGTTACCTATAACTCACTTTTAGTTAATATTAAAAGGTTTTTCCAGTAAGGAGTTTATTTCGTTTTCTAATAGCTTTAATTTTGGTGATAGTAACTTTTTTGTAAAATCTTATGGTTTTTGAGTTATTTATGAAAAATCGGCAAAAAACATGCATTATTCTCACGAAAAATTAAAATCTTTGATCTTTAATAACTCAAAAAGTGTTGATTTATTTTAATAACTTTATGTAACAAAATTTTGCTTAGAATTTGTCCCTCTATCGAATTCTGGGGATATTTCTAATAAAATAATTTTCAGCATTGAGAAGGGGTGGCATTCACCCCAGGGTAAAAGCGCAAGTTGACACCATGTCGCCCTTGTTCCTTGAGATATTCTCTAACCACTCACCAATTTTCATGCAAATCGATGTAGGTTCAACAAAATTGGAGGTGATAGCTCATATCCACCTTCAGTGACTGCAGTAACTCTTTTTTAAATATTAAGATAATGTCAATTGGTGATTTTATTGTGGTATCCAAATGACCCTTTAAGTGAATGCATTCATGTATGAATGATGTATCTTGGTCGTCTTTATTTTGTATTAGAGTTTCAGCTTCTTTATTAATTTCTTCATTGCTTAATCTTGGCAAATCTGTTAATAACACGAAAACGTTGATAAGTCGATAAGATTCCAGACGTATATTAAGGTATCTTATCAGAGTGTCGATTATAACATAGATTGTGTGGATTTTCAGGTCATCACTAGCTGAAAAGTTTAGTTCATCATCGGCCCCCTCGTCAAATTGAATTTCTCTTTCTTATTTCTTTATATGTTTTATTTGGGCACAATTTTTGACTTCCTTGCGGTAAAGTAATTTGAAAGACCTTCATACTCTTTAATGACAGAACCTAGATCCATAATTTTTATATACAAATATTTTTTGTACAGTATTTTTGCCGCCCTCTTATACTGTGCCGCCGTAGGCAACTGCCTATGTTGCCTAATGGATAAAGCGGTCCTGTAAGGAGAGGCTTTCAGTCCCAAGTAAAAGCAACCCTGGTCCCAAGTTCAAAAGTGAAGTAGAGGGCAAGAGGAAGCTAAATCCAAATTTTCAAGCACATCTGTCGTGACGAGGAAAATTACATTCCAAAACGGTCATCTACTGGCCTACGTACTAATTTTCTTGTACGAATGCACAAAATTGTTTCAAAAATAATACAGTTTCTTTATTTTTGTATATTTTTATCGTTTAATTACATTTAATATCATACAATGTATTAACTCACAGCTTTTAGTTATTAATAAGGCTATATAGTTCGAAGATTTACTCCACACTTACCTCCCAACAGGTACTAATTAAGAGCAATTGTACGGTTAAAAATGTGAGCCCTATATTTGAAACTGGAATATTTATTTTTCTATAACCATTGGGTATGGTGCATAATATGAAAGTTAAGATATAATTACCCAGTGCTTTTGTTTATCATATCAAGTTGGTCAGATCGTATCTCTGTATGGAAATGGAGTATCTCTGATGTTATTACAGGTTCACATCAGTATCGTTGGTAACATTAAAAAAATAATGAGTGTAGAGAATTGAAATACCATTTAGAACAAGAAGAATTACTTTTTTTATATATCAATCTAGACTTTTTTGGAAATAGAATGTTGACCACAATAATATTTTTTATATATTGCGTTTATTTAAAGAACAATTTTGAAGATAGGAGGAATAATCTCACTAGAAGAAGAGAGGGAAATTTTTAAATAACTTACATAATTGATTTACTTAGTGTTATCTTATTGTCACATACAAGTCAAGTGTTACTTAAACCTTTAGTTACAAATTTTTTTCATCAATAAATGATATACATATAGTAGGTCGTCGACAATCCGAAACTTGGTAATCCGAACGTTCGTTAATCCTAACGCAAAAAAATTATAAAATTAAAAAATATGATCGCGGACCGAATTTTTGAAATACATACAATATATTTGTTTGTTATGCAGGTGTTTTATTCCTTGTAACTAAAACGTATGTACATAGTATGTACTATTATGTTCTCTATTTTCTCTCTGTTAAGAGATTGATCAGCATCTTATTAATTTGATTAATTAATTAAATATTTATTTACTACTCATGGAAAAAAACCAAAATTTAATAAAACTTTTCAATAAAATTTATTCTCAGGCCTAATTGATTTTAAAGTATTACCTTTAGTTTGTGGCTTCTAGTATTTCTCGTTGCTTACTTCATCCAGGACAAAACAAGGAAAATAAATGTACTCAAAATCATGTAAATTCTAAAAATAATATTTATTTATATGCTATACCATAAATATACGATTCCAAATGTATGCTAAAACTCAAAATTTTGTTGTAAAAATTTCTTATCTAATAAATTAATCTTTACTTCTACTATCTCCTTTTTTTTAACAAATTTTCCTTTAAAAGTTTTATAGACCAATAAGGATCTGTGAAAAAACGTCTATTTTTGGATGTGTAAGGTGGCATTCGGATTTTTGCAGATAAAGTTAGGTGACACCTTCAGTAATAATAATTGATTTATGCTCCTTCTGAAATATGCCCGGAACATTAATATAAAAATAAAAAAATATTTAAAAATTTCGAAAAGCGTCGATTTTTTTCTGTTTTCTTTGCTTATAACTTTAAAACGATTCATTTTGGAACAAAGTCGTACAGAAATAAAATAAAGATAATTGAATTTTGTATGACATACGACTGGTCAAAAATGTCTTAACGTATTACCTTTTCTGCAATATAGCAATAAATCCAAAATAAGGGGGCAAAATACGCCTGTTGTTATTCAATGTTTTTAACCACTTTGGTGGCACTTAGAACCTTAGTAAATCGCTTAGAAAATTCGTTGTAACATTACCAAATTTCATTAAAATCGACCTAATAGACTTTGCATAATAAATTTGCAATCTAAATGTTTTTAAAAAAGTTTAAATTTTTAAAATCTTTCTGAACAAAAAGTAGACCATTTAGAAGTTGTCTAATTTTTTTCATATAAAGAGGTGCTCTACCTATCTAATACACTTTACATAATTAAAATCGGATTATTTAAGGGGCCTCAGCAATGTTTTAAACTTATAAACAATTTTTTGGCTAATAAAAAAAATAGCTTTGTTTAATAATAAAAAAATTAATTTTTAGCAATGCAAATAATTAAAACCAGTATAATTTGACTTAAACTTTTAAATGCTGCCTGCAGAATTGCTATTTTATTTTTTAATCAAAAGTTATTCGCGTTCAAAAATTGCAATTTTTCGAATTTTTGAAAGTTCCACTGCGTTTACCTCGAGAACTATGCATCCTACGAAAAAACTTGTAAGAACATTTTTTGCTTAGAATTACCCAAGAAATACAAAAAAATGTTTTATTTTGCGAAAAATCGATGTTATGTAATTCCTCAAGTTCTTTGTTTATAACAATCTTATCGACATCCGGATCAACTGTTACCCAAAAAAATCGTGTACTACGGGTCAAAAAATATATAAAAATCTTGGGTAAATAAAGGAGCCCGTAGCACCCCCTCCTGGCAACAGGACTAATTTGTTTACAAACCAAAAAATTGTTTATAATTTTAAAACATTGCTGAGGCTGCTTAAACAATTCGATTTCAATTCTGTAAAGTGAATTAGATAGGTGGAGTGCTTCTTTATATGTAAAAAAATTGTCAAATCTTTGTACTTCTAGTTTTTGTTGTGCAAAACTTTAAAAAATTTAAATTTTTTAAAAAAGTTTAGATTGCCAAATTATTATTCAAAATCTAGTAAGTCAATTTTAATGAAATTTGGTGTACGGCTTTAGCACATTACAAAAATTTTCTAAGCGAATTAGGAAGGTTCCAAGTGTAACCTAAGTGATGGAAAATTAAGGACAGGCTTGTTTTGCCCCCTTATTTTATATTTATGGCTATTTTGCAGCAAGGGTGATAAATTAAGACATTTATAACTACTCCCATCTCATAGAAAATTTAATTATCTTTGTTTTATTCCTATACGACTTTGTTCCAAAGTGAATCGGTTATAAGCAAAAAAATTAGAAAAAAAAAACGAAATTTTTTGAAATTTTTTGAAATTTTTAAATATTTTATTTTTTTATTAATGTTCCGGGCATATTTGAGAAGGAGCATAAATCAATTATTATTAACGAAGTTATCACCTAACTTTATCCACAAAAATCTGAATGCCACCTCTCACATCCACCTAAAACAGATCCTTACTGGTCTATTAGTAGACTGTTATTATTATAAAAATAAAAGAAATTTTAATTTACACCTTTTTAAATAAATTACTTATATCTTCTACGAATTTATGAATGAATTAATTATGCTGTAAAATTGTCAAATTAAAACAAATATGGTATGTAATATAAAACAACCCTCTCCTTTTTACAAATGATCTGACTAACCTTTTTTATCTTCCATACTTCTTATCATGGATTGTGTTGTCCTTGGTTCCCCCACACGTGCTCCTTTGGACGCTGCGACTCTTCTTCTCTTCCAACTGCTTCACCAGCAAACAGCACTCGCTCGAAATCTCTCCTCAATTTGGTCTCTGGCTCGATACAAACAATATCAATCTTTATAGTTCCAAGATTTTTTTCTCAGCTCGATATCTTGTGCAAAATTGATAAAAGCCGGCTACTCGTTCCAGACAGAAACTGGAATCTATTCGGACACGAGGAGATTTTACTTCTCGACTTGATCTGCTTGTACGGCCACCAAATTAACCACTTCACACAAAATCACTACTTTCTGAACTGGTATGTTCTCTTCAGATCTTAATTACACAGTAAATCTTTTTCCTTAATCCATCTGAGTCTCCAACACTCTACTCCCCTCCATCAGTCTCCTCGCCAATCACAAGCATTCTCTCTACACATTACATCCCTACTTTACTTTCTTAAAAACAAATAGTGTTGTATACAAATTTTCCATCTTGTAAAATTCCAGGAGATACCAAAATTAACTTTTGTCTTACATGCTAGAAAAAATCCTATATTATAAAAATAAACACTTTTGTTTATTACCGTTTTTACTTTCTAGGAAGCATTTAGAATTCTTCTATTGTTCACGTCAAACGCAAATACATCCACTTCCTAAAACCGATGGTAATTTAGTCCTATTGTTCTTGAATTGTTAAGTCCTTTCGTAGAATCTTAACCACTAATGTTTTTCACTTTCCACGAAACACTGCTTAACGACTAAAATATATTATTTACAAATTTTGGCCATATACAGGGCGATGAAAAGTTACGATCTTGTGGTCTGGGATATAAAATGAATTTGCTAAATTTTCCCCATAAAAATTATACATATAACAGTACATATGTACTATTAGACAAGGCGGAAACGGCGGGTTCGTTGGGAAAAATATTCCCATGAGATATTTTTGCATAATCACATTCGTGAGTCATCCCAGAATATGGATCAAGAAGTCGCCCACGTGAAAAGTGGGCCAATTTTTTTTTAACAATTTTTTTTTAATCAAATTGCAAAAATCAATGTTTTTTGGCCCGGACTATTTTTTTTAGGTTTTTTTGGGCCATTCTGGACAAAAAAGCTCTCCTATAATTTTTCTCTAAAGTTGATCTTTTTCGAGCTATAAGCAATTTAAAATTTGAAAAACGCGAAAATGGCCATTTTTAAGACTTAATAACTCAATTAAAAATTATTATTATGAAAGTCAGAAAGTGACTAAATCAAAGTTTAAAGTCGCCGCTACATGATCCTGAAGAAATCTGTGTCATTAATTTACGACTAAGCTGTTATTTTTAATTAATAAAAAAGAGCGGTTAGATCATATTGACGCCGCTGTAAATGTGAGTGCGAGTAAGATGCACAATTGGACTGCTGGAATGGCTTCTCTCTCGCATTCAGAATTTACAGCGGCCGCACACGTGCATGGCGCTTATTATTGTTACTTAAAAATAACAGCTTAGTAATAAAATAATGACAAAAATTTCTTCAGGATCTTGTAGGGGGGGCTTTAAACTTTGATTTAGTCCTATATTGACCTTCATAATAATAACGTTTAACCCAGTTATTAAGCCTTGAAAATCGCCATTTTTCGTTTTTTTCAATTTTAAATGGCTTATAAGTCGAAAACGATTAACTTTAGAGAAAAATTATAAGAGACCTTTTTTGTCCAGAATGGTCCAAAAAATTAAAGAAAAATTGTTCGGGCCAAAAATATTGATTCTTGCAATTTGATTAAAAAAAAATTGTTAAAAAAAAATTGGCCCACTTTTCACGTGGGCGACTTCTTGAACCTTAGTCTGGGATATCTCACGAATGTGATTATGCAAAAAAATCTCATGGGAATATTTTTCCCTTCGAACCCGCCGTTTTCGCCTTGTCTATATGTTTATGAGCTTTGTATGTATTTTGAACATATGTTCGATAATCCCAACTAACCCTGTACCAATTGATTCGGATTATCGACGCTTTACTGTACTTAAATTTATTAAGGTTTTTGTGGATGTCTAAGTTTTATATCTAGCCTTCCAGATACCCTATTTCGTGGGTTTTTTGCAAGTTATGTAATAGTAGGGGAGGAAAGTATGCTAAATATGCAGTCACTCGAGCGTTTTGGTGACCTATTGGGTTGTGATTATAAGGTCCTAAAATCAAAAAAAGTTAAGTAAAATTTTTCATTTTAGTGGGGACTTTCCGTTTTCTAATTTAATTTTCCATTTCCAACAATCGTTTTTTTCGATTATAGAGCCATCTATCCATAATTCGAAAAAATGTTTCCAATAAAAGTTGCTTATTTTTACGCAAATAATCCAAATTTACAATAAAAAATGGGGCTCCTATTTAAGATTCTAAAGTAACCCCCCACCTCACCTCCGTGGGGGGTCGTGTTTGGTACCATTCGATAGATTTTTCAAAAATATTGAATACGTGTATTTTGCGCAGATTGTCGATCTGATGTTTATTTTGCGAAATATCGCGAGATTTGTATTTAAAATTTTAAATTTAACCCCACCGCTCTCCGTGGGGGTTCATGTTTGGTATGTGTCGATAGATTTTTGAAAAATATTGAACAAGTAGTTTCTAGTTTCTCGATCTGACGTTCATTTCGCGAAATATTCGCTTTTTTTTGTGAAAGTTTTTGACTCACCCATTTCCGTACGCCCCGATCAAATCGTCAGATTTTTGAAATATACACTCTTTTGCATGTACTTAACTTACCTTATCTTAATCTGACAATTTCGAGTATTTTTAAAGGTAGATTTTTTTCGGGCCCCCTGAACAAACGCCCCTGTGTTAAGAGCTAATATATGGTAGAGGTACATCTTCAGGGCACCAGGTTTCTCCCCATATGATAATCTGACGCGCTCGAGTAACTGCAAAAATCCTCGCTTGAGCTCCCTTACCATGACTAATATTAGTATTCAGTAGAGTATTGTGGAACCCTGGAACATAATTATACTTGCGAAGGAGTATGTGGATTCATATCGCACACCTAGATCTAAAGAGAGTTAAGTCAAAAATATGTGAAATTGAGTTAAGCTCACCATTTAATTCCCTGTACGGATACCTATCGATCAATAAAAGAGATTTAAAAATATGTGCAAAATTCAACCCTAGATGGAACCTAGAGTCTCTTTTGTTGAACGAGCGAGCCAGATCCCACTGCGCATAAATGGGAACAATGCTAGATGCAATCAGAATTACAAGCTGAGTGCAAGTGTCCTCCGTAAAAAGTATGGAGTTATTTTGAGTTGTACCTGTTTAGTTGAAATTTGAAGCAGTATTATTTTGAGTTGTCACCTTTTAAATGGTTAGTGCTAATTACAAGGATACAACAATTTGAGTTAAACCTGTATCGCTGGCAAGGTAAGTAAATATTTTATTTTTATTTTTAGTTGTTACCCTACTCTTGAAACATTTTCGATATTGTGGTTGTGACTGTTTTGCTGAGTCGTATTTGATACTCCCTTTTTTCTGTAAAATCTTATTAAAATTAAACTTATTTCGTTATTGACGATTCGAGTTTGTAGGTCGTAGAACAGTTTAATGTTTATCTTACCACTAACACTATTGGTTCCTCTTTTACTTGCCAATTTTTCAATTTGGATCCCTTTAGATGGTTTCTGACAAATTTATCTTTACAACACAGCCAAACAGATTAAATAAGTCTTTTGTGGGCTTTCTAAATTGATTTGTGGCACATGACTCTGTCAGTTAGTAAAATAAACATTGTATATTTCAGGAAAACAATGAATCGCCGGCGATTGTTAGTAAGTATTGTAGAAGAACAGTATAAATAAAATATCACTCCTATAGCTTCTAGTCAACATGCAACCGTGGAAGATAACTTGAAGATGTCATTAAGTGATAGTTCTATCCAAAGAAACTCATGCTGTTTTGACACCGGTTAATACATCTATCCCTAGCACATCTAAACAGCAGCCCCGGACTATTAAATTTCACTTATTTGGAGCGATGAAAGTGATATTGACAACTAAGATAAAGATCCTAATTTGCAATTGTTAAACAAAAATGCGCACCCACCTAAGGTCGTACCTTCATCATCATCGGTAACTTGATCCAGCAGCAGCAGCTCCTGTGCATCGGATACCGAAGATGATAGTGACAAAGTTGGCCCAGAAGGTGTTATGGTTCCTGAAACTGCTACTGAGATTGAGATAGATAAACTACCCTGTCAAAATCTAAAACACTAATTCTAGCAAGAATGGTTGGACCACCCTGTGGAGACAAATGTCGCCTAAAATGCAAAGATAAAGTGGCCAAGATGTCGAGACAACAGAACTTTGATGAATATTGGGCACTCGGTGATCTTTGAAAGCAAAAAGAATTCTTAGTACGCCACTCGCAACAAATAAAGTCTAAATATCGGTACTCAAGTACACACAATTTTAGAGCTCTCAACAATCCTTTTTGCTTTGGGAATAATGGATCCAAAATACAAATATGCAAGGCATTTTTCAAATAAACTCTTGATTTGAGCAATAAAGCGGTAAAAACAGCATATTCGAAGAAAACAGAATTAGGTATTATTCAAGCCTATTTAAGAAGAAAACAATAATCACCATCCAACCAAAAAGTCACTTCGTTCTAAATAAATAAACAATGCCTCTTCAAAAGAGATGCAACTACAAACTTAATTCACCAACACAGGCTCAACTCAAGTTAGTATAACAAATATAAATATATTAATAAGCAAAAGGGAAATAATTCAAAAATATCGATTTTTAGCCTCAAAAAGTATATTTAACATTAAAGTACTTCAACATAATATTCTGGTGTATAAATAAAGCAAACCATAAAAACAAAACACTCCCGCAGTGCACATGGACACCGAAAACAGTTTTTCGTGTTGTTTAAAAAAGTGCTTTTTTGACTTAACTCTCTTTAGATCTAGGTGTGCGATATATCTAGGTTCAAAAATCAACCAAGGTAATAGAGTAACTAGTAGAAACTAACAGAGGTAATACAGAGTGATTGATTAGTGTGATGAAGCTTAGAAGATCCGCTATAGTAAGCAATAAAACTTAATAATAAGAATTATAGCCAGCTTTGAGCTTCACATTACAAAATTAGTTAGAATGTTACAGGGTGTTCGATTGTGGCAACAATAGTGGCAGACCAAACTTAGGTTTTTTTTAATGGATCACCCTATATTTTATTTTATATTCGAAATCTGCTTAACTTTTATATCACAAAAGTATAAAGGTTTGTTATTTTATACGGGGTATTTACAAAGTTATAACCAATTTTATATGAAACTCGTAATAAGTTCAACTCACTGTATAAATAAAAATAAGCATAATAGCAAGTGATTATAGATGCCCTACTTTTCTATGTATTCTCAAAATTTTCAGAAATGATTGATATTGCTAATTTTCTTTATATCGAGTAAAGGGTGAGTGAAAACGCCAAAATGTCAAAAGTACATTATTTTCTCAATAATTTTAAATGAAACACCCTGTATTTTCACTGTCGAAAAGTACCATTACCGTACTTTAATATTGTATGTAACACTCCCTATGCCTAAATTATTAGTTTTCGAGATATTTTTATTTTTCAGAGCAAATTCTATTAATTAGGTGTCAAAATTTTTCCAAATTTTGAAACATTGCCGCATTATGTAAACTCAATAACGACTGAGTTATTGCTCTTAAAAGACGGTTATTTTCGAAGAACCTCGAAATGGAGAACTTTCAATCTCAAATAACCCGAATGTGATGCAATTTTTGGGATAACTTAACAGACATCTTTTAAAGTTCATTAACAAACCTTTCAAATAAGCTCTGACAAAAGCTTTTTGCATAAGAACTGACTGACTTATGACGCAAATAAAGTAGCTCTCTGCTTCTTTCTTTTTGAAATGAAACAATTAAACCTTCGTCAATACAATCTTAATAGAAATGAATAGCTTCCACTTAAAAGTAACTTGATTTAGTAATAATTGATACTATATATGTGATTTGACCAGTTTGGAACGATTAGTTTAGAAAAAAAATAGTTGATTAAATCGAACATGATATTTTTATAATTAAAAAAATGTAAATTTTTCTTAAAAAAACCTAAAAGTATTCATGATACCAAAACAAAAAAAAAATGAAAATTTTCAGTAAAAGGAATCCTACAATAATTAATATTTGAAACGTTTTTTTTTTATATTATAAATACTTTTAGATTTATTTAAGAAAAATGCACTTTTTTAAAAATTATAAAAATGTCATGTTCGATTTAATCAACTTTTTTTTCCAAACTGAGTAATCAAAACCGGTCAAATCACATTGCTCGTATCAATTACACCTAAATAAAGTTAACTTCAAGTGGGAAGCTATTAATTTCTATTAGGATTACAATGATGAGGGTTTAATTGTGACATTTCAAAAAGAATAAAGCAGAGAACGACTTTATTTTCGTCACAAGTCAGTCAGTTCGTATGAAAAAAACTTTTGTTAGAGCTTATTTGAAAGGTTTTTTCATGAGTTTTAAAAGATAGCTCCCAAAAAATGCACAACATTCGAGTTATTTGAGATTGAAGGTTCTCCATTTCGATGTACTTCGAAAATAACCATTATTTAAATAGCAATAACTCAGCCGTTATTGGGTTTACATAGATTTTTCCGATGCGAATCTCTTTGATTTTTTATTAGCTACAATTTTGTTTTTAATGATTTTTTCTATAACATTAAAATTTTGGTATTCATGAAAAACGGTTATAAAACGTGAGTTTTTTCAATGAAAAATGAAGAGTTTCAATTGCTAATAACTTGGAGAATATATGAACTTTGCAAAAGAATTTTATAGAATAAAATTTACTCAGAATTGGTCAATCTATTGCTATCCATAGTTATTTTAATTGAAAAAATTTCATCAACTAGATGGATTTGTTTTCACCCTCAGAACAAAAACGAGCTTCGGCGTAGGGTAGATTTTGACAAAGGCTATAATTACTACTTAAATCCAAATTTTCAGGGAAATCGTCCTTGGTTCTCAAAATTCCATGAGAAGATGGCTGTTGATTGGACTATATTCGATGCGCCCTAGCAAGACGAAAACAAATATATATTTCCGGTTTCTTGCTTGTCTGTCCGTCCATCTGTCTCTCCGCAAATATGACTCCTATGTTATGAGAATTGAAGAATGATAAATGAGGAGTTGAGTGAGGGTTTGTCATAAATAAGTGTGTAGTTAAATGCCTTTCTGGTCCACATCAATTAAAACTCAGTTGTTCAGATAACATTATATTTAAATCGAACAATCAGTGATTCAACCATAAGTTGTTTACAATAATAACGCGACCTATCCTAGGGAGCGTTCGAGTATTACGTAAGGCGATTTTTGAAGATTTTTGACCCCCCCCCTCCCCTACGTAACGCACTATAATTCGCGTTTAACTATTACGTAACACAATTTTTGAAGATTTTTCACCCCCCCACCCAATCTGCGTTACGTAATACATGAACATGACTTGAACGGTCCCCTAAACGTGAATACTTACTAACTACAATAATAATATCTTTCTCGCCCGGGTTAATGTTTATATCACCTTTAAATGACAATTCAATGACACACATGAAAATTCAATGTTACTCGCGGTTATTGAATCCAAGAACAGATACTACCTCGATTAATGACTTTGAATGAGGTTTAAACATATTTTATACAGGATGTTCTATTTATATTACAGGTTTATAGCTCAACGATAGTACTAAAGGTGAGAAATTTAATCTCTGACTTCCAATTCTAGAGTTGCAACCAGAAGTACTATTTTAAAATCAACGACATAGTTCAAGTGATATATTATTCGACGCGTCCTAGCAAGACAAGAATAAATAAATACTTCCAATTTTTATATCACTTCCAGTTAGCAGGTGTAACCGATAATGCCAGATTATAGTCGCAAAAGTAGTACATATTTATGTGATATATCAATATCATCGCTTAATAAAAACTCGAGCCCGAATATTTAGTTCCCGGATATTTAGTTCCCGAAAATTATGACCAGAAGTTTGGCAAAACTGACTCAAGATTAGTGAAATCGTATATCAAGCGACGCAAAGTTACACGAAGGGTTCAAATGTCGACTTCCGATTCTACTTCCGGTCATATTGGGTGAAAACCTAGGACTTACAAAGTCTAATTGCATGTTTTTAAAAAATTAAATTATGTATGCTAATTTTTATGTAGGTACAGTGGAATGTCGATAACTCGGATTAATCGGGACCACGGCCGATCCGGGTTAGCCGGAGAATATGGTGAAAATTAATAAAATACGGTATGCTTACAGATAAGCTCCGTTATAATTGAAATACGACTGTACTACACACAATACGGTCACAATCGGAACGATGTTATGTTATTTAAGAACAGTGGAGACTAAGACCATTGTTTAAAAAATAATTTTTTAAATATTCTTTTAGTCTTTTTTAAACAATGCTAAGATGGTTTAAAATAAATAAAGGAATAACAGGTGCCTGTTGTCCGATAATTCGAGACAATGAACGCCGTGTGCCATGAGTCATTTTTACTATCGTATAGTTCAAATTACACAAATACCCATTATCTCTCAAATCTTATATTACATACATTTTTATTGATGAAATGTTTTTCTGATGATAATCGGTCCGGGTTAGCCGGACTTGCGGGTTATCGGGGGCCGACTTATCGGGGTTCAACTGTAATTTATTTTTTAATATTCGATGTAATCACTATTCCGATTTAAATAATACTTTTGTCGTATTTGGCACGGGCGGGAGTTAATTTTATGACAAGAATAAATTGACACTAAAAATTGACCATTTACATGAAAAACTACTAACGAACAAAATAAAACCAAATACCATTAATATGCCTTCTCATTAAAACCGGGCTATGTTGTGTATAATAATATGTAAGCCGATTTCCGGACAACATTGGGTACATTTCAATGATACTATTTAGTTTTCTGGTTTCACTAAATACAAAGAGATGGACTATTCAGTTCTTGCATAAATTATACTCCTGAATAATTGCTGGTACCTCCTTCTGTACGCAATTACTACTATTTATTATTAAAACTAATGATAGATCTACGAGAAATATCTGGGTTAATTTAATTACATTTACATGCTCGTTATTTCCGAAGCCACAAATAGATCAAATAACGTGCCTGGAGGAATAAAGTCTTCATTTCTATTCTAGTATTTGATAGAAGGTAAAATTTTGAAATATTTCAACCGGTCTGGCCAGAGCCGTTACATACAACACTATTATTATCGGAATTGGAAGGTTCTTTACCGCAAAAAAACGTTAAATGATAGTAATTTTAGTTTATGTTGGCCCAACCTGGTTTTTAGTATTACTTTTATTAGAGCATTTCGTGGGTAGTACTTAGCACAAAAGGAGCTCAAAAAGTTCACTGATAATGTTTTAGTATGTATTTCTTGCTCATTAGTGTAATGGATGTATTGTCTAAATTTAAATAAATGCGAACGTGTAAATATAGATATTACTTATTATTTGTCAGACTAGACAATTATTTTAATAGAAATAAATGAATAAATAATTTGTTTACACTTTATAAGAAAATCGCGTTTAAAAAATTTTTTTGCACGATTGATCATTTTTGACTATTTACCGTGACAGATTTTACGTCAGTAGGTGACATTTACTAGCAACTCGACGGTAAGTAATCCAACTCGACGGTAAGTACTCCAACTCGACGGTAAGTACTCCAACTCGACGGTAAGTAATTCACTTACCGTCGAGTTAAAAAATCCCTTAATTTTAATTTACTTTTGAAAGAATAAAGAAAACTAACGAATTATTTATTAATATTGAAACTTATGGTACAATTTGTTAAATTATTTAATGAAATCCCACTTGTTTGGGCTGTGGTTTCACTTCTAACAGAAACTCCTGCAGAATCGCATACATTAGTAGTATCCAACATTTTTTGTGGAAAAACTTGGAAATATCAATGCCATCATAAAGAAAAACGGTGGATTTAATCATTGAATATTCTGCCCAGAGGCTTCCAGGAGCTTTCAACTGCATATGTCTTTGAACGAAATATGCCAATAGAGTCTTTTCTTCGATTCTTAAATTCTTGCCTTCGCACCATTTTTTAAAACTTTGGTAGGTATATTGATAACGGATTTTGGAATTTTCGGGAATAATTGCGGAACACCCTTCTTCCCAAGCCCGTTCAATTTCTTCAAATTCACTTTCGCTCATATTTTAATTTATAATAATCAAAATTGTACTTAGTCCAGAAAGCCACTGCGCATCCGCTAGAAAAAATATTCTAATTCGGATTTTTTGCACAATCTTACTCAAAAAGTACTCCTTTTAACAAATTTGCATGTTGCCAGGACCAAAAGGTGGTCAAAAATTTTTTAAACGTTTTTTTTTGTTTTTTTTCTAGAATAATTTTTTTTGCATGAAACAAAGTTTTTTTAGGTTTTTTGGATCATTCCAAACAGAAAAGGTCTTTAGTGACTTTTCTCTAAAAATGATAGTTCTTGACATATAAGCGATTAAAAATTGAAAAATTGCGAAATTGGCCATTTTTAACCCTCAAAAACTATGTGAAAAACTAAAAATTTGGATGTTGCCAAGGTAGCTAAATATTCTTTAAACATCGATTGATAAAATCCCGAAAAGTTTTTTGCAATACAATTTTCAAAACTTCTTTGTTTTTTAATTGCTAATCAAGCGTGCGCGATACTATTTTTCACCGACAGTATGGTGCAAATGAAAGGAATAAATTCGTTATTTCGTAAACCGGCGACTTTAAGGAAAAATCCCAAAACAGGTCGATTTTTATTTTTAAGTAATGATATTGTAGCATATATGGTATACTAGTGACGTCATCCGTCTGGGCGTGATGACGTAATCGATGATTTTTTTAAATGAGAATAGGGGTCGTGTGGTAGCTCATTTGAAATATTTTTCAATTCTCTATTCAGTAATGTAAACATTTACATAATTATTTATACAGGGTGTCCTTCTACTTCTTTTTTGTCAAATAATTTAATTTAATAAAAAATTTTGGACACCCTGTATAAATAATTATGTAAATGTTTATATTACTGAATAGAGAATTGAAGAACCTTTTAAATGAGCTAGCACACGACCCCTATTCTGATTTAAAAAATTATCGATTATGTCATCACGTCCAGATGGATGACGTCACTAGTATACTATATATGCCACAATATCATAACTTAAAAATAAAAATCGACCTGTTTCGGGATTTTGCCTTAAAGTCGCCGGTTTACGAAATAACGAATTTATTCCTTTCATTTTCTCCATACTGTCGGTGGAAAATAGTGTCGCGCACGCTTGATTAGCAATTAAAAAACAAAGAAGTTTTGAATATTGTATTGCAAAAAACTCTTCGTAATCTCATCAATCGATGTTTAAAAAATATCTACCTGCCTTGGCAACATTCTAATTTTCAGTTTTTGAAATAGTTTTTGAGGGTCAAAAATGGCCGATTTCGCAATTTTTCAATTTTTAATCGCTTATATGCCAAAAACTATCATTTTTAGAGAAAAGTCACTAAAGACCTTTTCTGTTTGTAATGATCCAAAAAACCTAAAAAAACTTTTTTCCGTGCAAAAAAAATAATTTTAGGAAAAAACAAAAAAAAAACGTTTAAAAAATTTTTTACCACCTTTTGGTCCTGGCAACATGCAAATTTGTTAAAAGGAGTCCTTTTTGAGTAAGATTGTGCAAAAAATCCGAATTAGAATATTTTTCCTAGCGGATGCGCAGTGGCTTTCTGGACTAACTTGAAATTATTGACAACTAAATAAAAACTCAATTCTCCATTGTTGTTATGCACCCTAGTTACTATCTAACAACCAAAGTATCTATCTTGATAAAATGAATGAAACTAGTCAATATGACGAAAATGTTTAATTTTATAATTTATAATGGTATCAATCGTGCAAAAAACGTTATAAGCATGTCGAACGTTAAGGGTAACCGATCTCAGACAATAATTGGAGTCGTAGCTCCGCTGCTCCTCCAAACAATTGTCTTCCATCGGTATAAAACCCTTACCGTTCTCCATACTTAATATACTATTAAAGTATAGTGGTACCTAATCTATTTTATATTATAAAAACACCTTCAGTTCAAATTATCGTATTGCTCTTTTTATGCTTTATTTCCGGCATCTCCTGATTCTTCTTAATTTGGGCCAAAGCCCTGTTCCTTTTTACAACTTGGGACTAAAGCAAGAATCATATTATCATGCCCGCACCGTTCCGGCACGTAGCGTAGTCTCCAAAAAACCTGATTTTACAAAGAGTTGTCTGATTCTATACGCTCCGGACAGTATGAATTTCTCATATTTAAAACCATTAAAATCAATATTTTTCGGAAACGAAACACTACGTGCCGGAACGGTGCGGGCATGATAATATGATTCTTGCTTAAACCGTCCAGCTGTCGTACCATCGTTTTGGAGTTTTCCCAGGTGGTTATGATCTATTGGGTTTCTCAATTTATCTGTGTGTCTCTCATTGTCTGTTCTACTTATGTTGTTTCTTCACTCCCTGCCTCTCGGACTAGCCCATCGTATGATATCACGAATTACGGATGTTCTTATACTTATATGCATGTGCTTGTTCCTTCAGATAATGTCACGTAGGTATTCAAATATCATTGTTGCTCTGTTAGTCTGTACTTTGACTTTCTCCTTGAGGTTTATTCGACGCTGTTAGCAGTGTTGTATATTCATAACTTGCTCAACACTTGGGTTGCTTGCCTATAAATTACATCTCATAGGTTATCTGTTGATCGTGGGCGATTTTATCTTCTCTATAGATATAATGTGAGCTCCACACTGTCGCCGAAGTCGATCGAGTTTCAACAAGTACGAGAGTGTAGACGGCCACATTGTGCAACTTTGTCTCGCTTTTTAGATTCAGAAAACCTAGAAAAATCATAGGTAGTGGTGTCATCAAACCGAAGAGTGAAACATGAAAAGGTAATCAGATAGTAGGAAACCGGACTCTATGGGTTGGCATTGCACTGGACCTGGTAATTGAAGTACGGTATGCGGCAAAATAAACAGTACTGAAATTCATATGCCTCAAATTTCTATGTGTCAGATGCCGAAACGTACTGAGTAGTTTTCGAACGTTGTTATAATCTATGTGAATGTCGTGTTAATGTTAGGTGCTCCAGAATAGTTCTCAGTTTTGCAAAAAAAATTTTTATTGTAGAGTACTATTTTTGGTCATACCGATAAACGAAAACGATCCAAGCTTAAAATCAACAATGGTTTCAGCAAGACGGGACAACCTGTCACACTGCCAGGGAGTCTCTTCGAATAGGCACTGCTCGATCATTTTGCGAGTTGCCACTTACCAGAACTAATGCCATCAGATGAGTACATATTTTATGGTGAATGCTGAAGGAGTCAGAAAAATCCTCCGTCTGACATTTCGGAATTGTGGACTAGAATTAAAGATTTTTTTCGTGTAAGAGGCACTGGTGGATCTAGAAATATGCCTTAGGAGGGGAAATTTGCCTTAGGGGGAACTTCCAATGAAAAACCAACAAAAAGACATAAAAAATATTAACTCAGATTATATAAAAGACATAAATAATAATTTATAGGCATTCAGTTTCCTTAATTTTCCTAACTAGCTTGTTTATTGGGCTAAATTTGTCGTTCTGCGGTTTTAGTTTCATGTCATCTAATATATTTTTATGTTTGAACAATTATTTTTTTAATTTTGGACCTTGAGAGGGAGGGAAATTTCCTCATTTTCCCTCTCCGTAGATGCCACTGGCCAGAGGACATCTTTAATATCTGTTTTATCGGGAACGTGCGTCATCATGAATAATGTTTGCAAGGCTATATTGTATACTAGATATATTAATAATCATAAACATTTCAATAATAGCCCGGGAGGTAGTGTCAAATTTAACCGGAGCATTTTAGCATGGCTGTTTTCTTTTTATTTAGTTAGGTGTTCCAAAGCTTATTAACAAATGATGTGTCAGCTGGCCCAAAACCGGGGATTTTAGCCAAAAGAAGGTAAAATGTGAAACTTAATGGATAAACGCTACAACTTATATGTCAAATATTTATCTCCTTGACTTATGTGTATAATAGACAAGAGTACCTAGCTACTGACTTTCACCCAGACGACTCGGGTTCAAATCCTGGCCCTGAAAATCTTTTGTGTTTTTAAAATTGACATTTTGATTTGAAAAATAATTATTTTTTTACGTTTTTATTATTTATACGACACAATATAAAAAAGTGTGTATGTCTTTTATAGAATCGTAAACTATGCATTGATCATAATAAAATGATAATATCATAATATTATTATGATTGACCTCCTTAATAAACAAAGTTGTTGTACATAATCCCCTAAAGCTTCCTTAGTTAGTACGACCAAAAGAATACGACCCCAAGTGAAAAAGGGGGTTGCCCCCCACCCCCTTATTTACGCAGTCACCACAAAAACAATATTGTTTATTAGAAAAAATTATACGCAATATTTTTGAGTTTGAGTATTTTTTGGCTCTCTGGTAATTTTTAGGTATTTAACTTTTAAACATTATTTTTTAGTGCTAGGGCGGTACGAAGTTTGCCGGGTCAGCTAACAAAAAAATATTCTTGAACTATGTAGTTTGGCAAAGATTAAAAAGTATAAATCATTAATTTATGAATTTTAGATTGTAAGAAAATAGCGTCAGCTGAATATACAGGGTGTTTCATTAATAATTGTCCATATAGTAACTGAAGAAACCTTAGCACAAAATACGAAGATTTAACCTAAAACAGTTAAATAAAATGTGGTTCCTTACTGAGTTACAGGGTGTTTTATCTAAAAATTTAAAAATTATTTTTGCTCAGCGTTTTAAAACTATTTGACGTATCCTTTTCATACTTAGCATAAAGTACGACTACTAGAAACCCTACTAAATTATGATAAACAAATGTTTCTAGCTACTACCAGAGGCGTACGACAGGGGATGGTGAATGGTTGACCCTTCTCAAATTCTACGCCACTGAAGAAATTACTATTTAAGTGCCATTTTTAGATTCTCCAATACTTTCTACGTAAATAATGTACTCTTTATTTGTAACGATAAAGTCATTAGTTTTCGAGATATTTGAAGTTAAATATGAAACGGCACAGTTATTTTGATTAATTTATGATATGATTCATATGATTAAAATTTAAAAATTATTTGTACCCAGTACTTTAAAACTATTTGGCGTATCCTTGCCATACTTGGCAGAGAGTGTAGGTACTATACACCCTACTAAATTAAGATAAACAAACGTTTCTAGCTACTACCAGAGGCGTACGACAGGGGATAGTGGCTGGTTGACCCTTCCCAAATTCTACGCCACTGACGAAATTGCTATTTTAGTGTAATTTTTGATTTTGCAATACTTTTTATGTAAATAATATACTCTTCATTCGAAACGATAAAATGATTAGTTTTCGAGATATTTGAAATTAAAAATGAAGCGACACAATACATTAATCAAAATAACCGTGTCGTTCCATTTTTAACTTCAAAGATCTCGAAAACTAATGACTTTATCGCTACGAATAAAGAGTATATTATTTTCATAGAAAGTATTGGAGAATCCAAAAATTGAACTAAAATAACAATTTCGCCAGTGGCGTAGAATTTGAAAAGGGTCAACCATTCACTTTCCCCCGTCGTAAGCCTCTGGTAATAGCCAGAAACGTTTGTTTTTAACATAATTTAGTAGTTTGTATAGTACCTATACTTCCTGCCAAGTATGAAAAGTATACGTCGAATAGTTTTAAAATGCTGTGCAAAATAATTTTAAAATTTTTAAATAAAAAACCCTGTAACTCAGTAAGGAACCACATTTTATTTAAGTGTTTTAGGTTAAATCTTCGTATTTTGTGCTAAGGTTTCTCCAGTTACTATATGGACAATTATTAATGAAACACCCTGTATATGAATAAATGCAGAGTTTACGATTCTATAAAAGGCATACAGACTTTTTTATATTGTGTCGTATAAGTAATAAAAACGTGGTGTTATCAAAAAATAATTATTTTTCAAATCAAAATGTCAATTTTAAAAACAAAAAAGATTTTCAGGGCTAGGATTTGAACCCGAGTCGTCTGGGTGAAAGCCAGTAGCTAGGTATTCTTGGCTATTATACACGTAAGTCAGTGGGATTAATATTTGACATATAAGTTGTAGCGATTTTCCATCAAGTTTCACATTTTACCTTTTCTTGGCTAAAATCCCCGGTTTTGGGCAAGCTGACACATCATTTGTTAAAAAGCTTTGGAACACCTAACTAAATAAAAAGAAAACAGCCATGCTAAAATGCTCCGGGTAAATTTGACACTACCTCCCTGGCTATAATCATTTCAGTACTGTTTATTTTGCCGCATACCAGTTAGTAGTTAAATAAAAAAAACTTATAAATACAAAAACACATTCACGGGGTATGTGAGGGAACTATACTTGAGGATGTTTGCCTCACTAGATTAAACACTACTAATTCACACCAGAGTTTTAGGTACTCAACAAATGACACAATTTTTTTAAGCAAGGTAACCCAGATGTAACAATCGGTTGTGTAACAAATCGTTACAAATTAAAGAGGGTGCACAACACCAAGGCCCAGGGTAAACTTCTTGACAACGGAATATTCAGTATCTGGAATAATTTGGATCAAAACACCATATCGGCAAACAGCTATAATAACTTGATCGTTTTTTATTTTATTTATATGACTGGATCACTTTAGAACCGCATTATCCATTGTTTCATAATTTTGTATCTTAATAATTATTGTAACTTTATCATTTTTATTTGTTTTTATGAATAATAGGAGCTGGTTCCTCTACTATTTTTTTTTTATAATAATGGTAATAATAATATTATTTTTATTTTTATTATTTTTATAATAAGCTGAGTTTCGAGCTGTATAAAAGAGCTTGAATTACTTAAGTAAGACCCTGTGATATCAAACATTTTGATCCAAAATACTTTTGCACTGTTCATTTCTGTAATCGCATTGATTGCTAGTTTGAAAAAGGTGCTCTCTTATGTTCAAGCTGCCAGGAAATCTAAATTGCTTAATGTACATTTAAGTACTAGTTGAGTTCACACCGAGACTAAAGAGTTTTTATCCCCGTCCTTTTATTTCCAAGGTCTAGATTTAGTGGGTCACAAATGGATTTCCGGTGATGCCATCGTTTCGTATATTTCCTATCTTTTGATAGCAATTTTAGTTTGTCAGATTTAATCTGAACTTAATGAATATTTAAGTAACATGTAGAGTAACTTTAATCAATTTATGTATGAAAACAAATGAAACAGATAATGCAAAGTAGCATATTTGACAAAATTAGTATATTCTTCAGTTCTTCTGAAAGCACATCTAAGACAGAATTTTAAATTACACGCAGAGTCAGTATAGTTGCTTATTGCTTCATTTTAATCAATTATTGCGTATTTATAGTCTTTGAAAACCTCTGTCGCCAACAGTTTCTGAACAATTTCGTGACACCATTTCTTACAAATTCTAAAAAATAAACCTACCAATAAATAATTCAGTTTTTCTTAAATTTATTATTTTTTTCTTTGATTTTATTTTATTTCTTATAATTGTTTTGCATTATATACATTAAGTACGCATATTAATCTTAATAGTTTGACTGATGTAGTGATTTGATATAATGTTGTAACGAATTTGTGTCCCTTATAAATATCTGAATAATATTAGCCATAAACAGCAACAATTGGCATAGAGTATACAAAATCCGACACAAGATATACAAATCCAACGAGGAGTGCGACAGGGTTGCATCTTATCACCGCTATTATTTAATCTGTATTCGGAGTCTATGTTCAGAGAAGCGTTGGACGAGGTCCAATGTGAAATTAAAGATTAGCGGAACCAGCATAGACATCACTAAGTAGACCGATGATACCGTCCTAATAGCAAGCAACGCACAAGGACTACAAACGTTTGGTTTACACTTAAACGTTTCCAAAACTAAAGTTTTAGTATCTTTAAAGACACCAATAAACGTATATTTGCATACGAAGGGATAAACGATAAAGCAGTTTACGTCCATAAAATATTTGGGAACAAATATTAATAGCCAGTGTAACCCAAAAAAGCAATCCTATCAAGAATCGAACCAGAGAGGAAAATACTCATGAACATGAAAACATTTTTTATAAGATCGGACCTTAGTCTCGAGTTCACAATCGAATGATCAGATGTTATGTGTTTTCTGCCTTGCTCTATACCTGTGAAAATTGGACAATGGACTGGGAGAAAAGAGAATATATGCAAGTAAAATTTAATAAAAAATTTTTGTTCTTGTATAAGGTATATTAGTTTAAAAAGCACCTATAGGGCTACAAACATAGAAACAAAATGTTTTCGCTCTCAAGAGCATCATCAGTGTTACAAGAACATGGTGAGCTACCCAAAAATACAAAGGTTGAAACGTTTTAAAAATAGACTAAAAGTCTCATATAAATATAAACATCATAAAATCCAAAGGATGAATAAAATTCCTATGGATGTGGCTTTAGGTCAATATTTATATGACTCTCACACCTGGTAAGTGGGTTAATTAATTAGGTAATTGTGTTATAAGAGGTGACAGGCAAATGAGGCAACTTTTACATTTGAGGCAATTGGTATACCGCCAGCTACAGGAAATTCTTCCTTGTGGAGAATATATGCCTTTGAGATGTATATAATATACAGACGGATGCTAAGAATTCCATGGGTACAAAAAGTTTCTAATATGTATTGAGGTATTTCGACTCATGAACAAACAAAAGGAATTCCTTAGAATAATCAAAGAAAGAAAAATACAATATTTGGGCCATGTGTTGAGAGGGGAAAGATATCAACTACTTCAAATCCTATTGGAAGGTAAAATAGAGGGTAAAATATCAGTAGCAAGACGCCAGTAAGGAGGGTAAAATATCAGTAGCAAGACCTGAGAAGATAGTTTGACCGCTCATCCGCAGAAATTTTTCGTGCAGCTGTTTCCAAAGGTACAATAATTGCCAACCTTCGAAACGCGACGAGAACAATAATAAAAAGAAGGTTAAGATTAATTGGTGCCCTATTTGTCTTTGTAGTCTCGTAGTATGCAGTATTTCTTGTTTTTTTTGGTTAAACAGATCTTTTTCTGTTGTTCATATTCATCCCATAATAACGCTCCCGATAATGATCAACAAGGGGTCGCGTCGTATTGTTCATGTGTTACGACCGCTTCATTATCGTCCAAAAACACTTTTTGACTGTTTCACAATCAAAAAGTGTTAAGCATTTCTAAGTTGCGCATGCGGCATGCTAATAATTTCTCTACATGAACATTTATGTAAAAATTAACATTATCGCCCCTATTTGGTTGATTTCTTTTCGGTTTTATCTACATCGATTTATTACTTCTACAAGGTAATTTTTCGGTCAATAATAAAAAATAAAGTACAATGAAATTAAAGTTTATGCTTGATTAACGTAGTTGCGAAAACCTTATATTAAAATCTTAGTTTTAATGTAATAAAAATAATTTTATTAAGCTACATGTAGTGTTGCCCAAGTGCAAGACCAAGATGAGACTTAGAAAGTCTTGGTCTTGGTCTTGCGACAGTACACCTGGTCTTGGTTTTGGTCTTGGTATTGCGCTCCAGGTCTTGGTCTTGGTCTTGGTCTTGCAGCAAGAGTCTTGCAAGTCTCGCAGTTGCCCATTAGCCTATTACATATCTTAGAACTAGAAAAACGTAACAGAGTAGGTCAATTTTAAGCTTTAATATCACAGCCATAGTAAAGACCAACCAAATTAATAAATATCTAAACAACTGACACCGGGTGGGGTTTGAACCTACGATCTAAGCGATCCTTGTCTATATTCCAACTAACCAAAGTTTATTAGGATCTTACGTATTTTTTCGAGTATTTGCCATTGACAATGTGTGATTTGAAAAGAATTCAATTCTGTGACAGATGTGCACAATATGAAGGGTCAAAGGGAAAAAGGATAAATGTCAATTTTTGGTCATTTTGAGATTGTTGTACAATCTGTTAGCTTAGAAATGGTACTATCAACCTATGAATGGACAAGGGGAAATAAATATGATAATCGTCTTAAAATCACGTCACAAGATTGGACGCAAGGGGTAAAAACAATGAATATGTAACTTTATTTCTCATTTTACCGAAAATGCTTGCAGATAGACATTAATCGTTCTTTCCCCTGGCCCTTCATATGTTAACGCCAGTTCTCATTTTGGTACCGAATACCAAACCGAGAATAATAAACTTCTCCAAGAAATTAAGGCACCTCTTTAAAAATAGGTCATTTTTGATGTCTCGAATTTCCCAAACCTGTTGTCTGATTTAAGTGATTTTTTAATATTATATAGCCTTATTCGTTAACAATATCGCTGTAATAATATTGTTGCTACAAGTTAAATTGTCGTTGCATAGGTACCCGATAACTTATCGGTACTAATGAGTGTACCAATCAAACCGTGTTTTTTTCTCAAAGTTAGCATCATCCTGTGGAATATTCTAGCATTTATAAAATACTGAAATTAAAACCCAACTACAGTCTGATATTTTTTTAACATTTTGTTTTTTCATTCGCTAATGTTGGATAACAGAAAAGTTGGGTATTTTAACAACTAGCCCATGTTTTTCATCAATACAGGGTGTTTTTAAATAAGTATGGCAAATCTTAAGGGGTAATTCTAAACAAACAAGTCGTTTTACCCATATGCGCGCCAATGGTGAATATTAAATTCTTAATTGTATGTCAAAAATGCGTAATAACTACCTCTTAAAACCCACCAAATTTCATTTGCATATTTCAACCGGTTTTAGAGCAATAAATCGTCAGTTTGTAAGAAAAATTTTAACACCCCCTGTTTCGGAAACGAAGCATTTGCGATCATACACTTATAAAGCAAACTGTCAAATTATTTTTCGTGCAGAATTACCCCTTAAAGTTGGCCATACTTATTTAAAAACACCCTGTATTGATGAAAAACATGGCTAGTTAAAAAAGTACCTAACTTTTTATTATCCAACATTAGCGAATGAATCAAAAAAACAAAATGTTAAGAAAATATGAGGTTAGAGTTGGGTTTTAATTTCAATATTTTATAAATGCTAGAATATTCCACAGGGTGATGCGAACTTGGAGAAAAAAAAACACAGTTTGATTGGTACACCCGGTGTACAATGACAAATTTACCTGTCTAGAAACAATATTATTACAGCGATATCTATACAGAATAAGGCTATACTATTATCAAACATTAAAATCAAATAAATAAAAAGTCAAATTATCAACCACTTAAATCGAACAAGTTTAGGAAATCCGAGAGACCAAAAATGACCCGTTTCTTGGAATAGTATAAATCAACCAAAGAGCATAACAAAAGAACAGTCGATTGATAAAACAAATGACCAATTTAATTTAACTACCTACAGAAAAAACTGCTATAAATGTCCTTTTGTTTTTCATGTATTTTACTGTAAATATTTCTTTGTTGAATGCCTCGTAGACTAAATATTTGGGTATTTGGTTACACGGTATAGCCACCACGGCATTATATATGTTATAGTCTGTCTCCTTATCGTAATCACACTCGGTAAAAAAAATATACATATTAGTCTTATTATTCTATATATCGATATGATTTTTGTGTGTTTAAATTCCTAGAAAACTAATTAAGGAAAAAAATGAACTACTTATTGTAGGTATATTTTTTATCAGCATAATATGACATATTTTTAAAAAGTTTCAATACATTATATTATGTAGGTCTGGATCCCGAGTATGGAAAAAAAATTGATTAATAGCAAGCTGAAAATTTTTAATAGCTTAACGGTGTCTAGTCGGATATACTTTGATATATGGGAACACTAGAACAGGGGCAGTTTTAATTGTGGAACAGGTTAAAAATTTGGAACGGTCAGACTACGAAAACGGCACATTTTTTTTGTCCGACAGAATAGACTTAAACTCTCCGAACAGAGATTAAACTCTGATGCAAAAATCAGACTGCTCTTTTTCACCTGTCATAATTCCTGTCATTTGACATATTCTACATGTTCCACTCATTAAAACCCCCATTTGGTGATAAATAGCAGTCTGATTTTTGCATGAGAGTTTAATCTCTGTTCGGAGAGTTTAAGTCTGTTCTGTCGGACAAAATACATGTGCCGTTTTCGTGTTCTGACCGTTAAAAATTTTTAACCTGTTCCACAATTAAAACTTCCCCTGTTCCAGTGTTCCCATATATCAAAGTTTGTCCGACTAGATACCCTTAAGCTATTAACAAATTTTCAGATTGCTATTAATCAACTTTTTTTCATACGCGGGATCCAGACCTATTAATTTATGAATGGAGGGCGGCTATTCTCAAAACCTGGACAATTAATTTCAGAACGAAAAATGTATGTTTGTTTATGGTATTGTTCGTAAGGCGCATAAGTCCAATTTTACAAATTTTTTTGCTTCTCATAGAGTACCTACCTAAGAATATACCCGAACTAATATACTATATAAAACTACCCTCGGTTCTAATTGCAAGACGCAAGAGTCTTGCAGGCTTAGTTTTGTTCTTGCTCAAATCTTGCACGGTAAGTCTTGGTCTTGGTTTTGCTCGAATTAGGCGGTCTTGGTCTTGGTCTTGGTCTTGCGAAAACGCAAGAACAAGACCATGACTGATTTTGGGCAACACTAGCTACATGCAATCAGGGAAATAAAGTATAAATTTTTAAAATTATTCATGGAAATAAATAAATTTTAGCATGAAATTGCCTATGTCCTCTTGTTCCTTTCCTCGTCTCTTTTAATTTTAGGTTATTTTTGATTTTTCTATTATTTCCATGTTTGGAGCTTGCATCATCTTTGCCTCCTTCGTCATTCCAGGGTCTATCTATTTGTTGTCTCAAATGGCAGCAAACTTCGCTTCATATTTTCAGCAGGCATCTTACAATCTTTCTATTCGCTTTGGATATTAGTATTTGTTTTGTTACTCGATTATTATCCATTTTGTTTTTACGTTACTTTTATTTTGTCTGTATGATTGTCTTTTTTCACTCATTCAATAAATACTGTTTGAAGGTATTTCCTTGTTGGACATGGTCTTTTCGCCAATGAATAAATCAAACGGCGAAATCAGGAGCAGATATAAATTTTTTTAGGGGAAAACGGTAGCTGAATCATCTTTGGATAAAGGTGCAAAATGTTTTTAGCATATTTTTTTTATGTGTAGATGCTAACCAAGTTGCACCGGCCCGCGAGCTCTTTGTTGTTATTCTTAAGTCCCATTTGTGTGTTTTTGTCTTTAGAATTTGTACTAACTTTTATGTCTTACTTTATCAAATACTTTTAAGCTATCACATACCCATGCATCTTTGCTCCATCACATTAAAAGAAAATAAAACCTCTATGGTTCCTAGTCCGTTTTTGAACTAAAACTGACTATCACCTATTCCTTCTTCCACTTTTTTTATTTATACGACCATGTCTTATTTTCAAGAATAATTTAACAACACGACGTTATAATGTTATTGTTCTCATAAAAGGTGAAAACGGCGGGTTCGTTGGGAAAAATGTTCTAATGAGATTTTTTTGCATAATAACATTCGTGAGACATCCCAGAATAAGGTTCAAGAAGTCGCCCACGTGAAAAGTGGGCCAAATTTTTAAAAAAAATTTTTTTTAATCAAATTGCAGAAATCAATATTTTTGGCACGGACAATTTTTGTAGGTTTATTTGGACCATTCTGGATAAAAAATGTCTCTTATAATTTTTCTCTAAAGTTGATCGTTTTCGAGTTATAAGCAATTTAAAATTGAAAAAAACGAAAAATGGCGATTTTAAAGGCTTGATAACTCGGTTAAAAGTTATTATTATGAAAGTCAGAAAATGACTACATCAAAGTTTAATGCCCCCTACAAGATACCGAAGAAATTTTTGTCATTATTTTATTACTAAGCTGTTATTTTTAAGAGCAAACAGTAGCGATCAACAGGTAGCAACAAACGCGTTCCAAGATTGCGGCTCTAATTTTGAATATTTTGTCGAGATATTTGGCACACATATTCGTAATATAATAAAGAATAGCGGTACAGAGCCCAATTTCAGGAATATGTTATTATGTAGAAATTACTCTATAACTAAATAAAATATTGAAAAAAGGAGCCTGTACCGCCATTAAGAAAGACAAAAAAATACACTTTCTTCAAATAAGATTTTTTTATAACAAGAAATCGAACGTCACTGACTTGGCAACATTTCGCGCCTATGTGATAAAAATTATTGTTTTTGATAGTATAAACGTCACTGTCAGTATCGAATTACCGACGCACTGTTGCCTCACTTTTGAAAGTTCGCAGAACTTTCGCATCTTGGACCGCATTTGTTGCTACCTGTTGATCGCTACTGTGTGCTCTTAAGTAATAATATTGAGCGCCATGCACGTGGTAGCCGGCCGTAAATGCTGAGTGCGAGAGAGATGCCACTCCAGCAGTCCAATTCTGCATCTTATTTGCACTTACATTTACGGCCGCCTACCACGTGCATGGCGCTCAATATTATCATAGGCGTAACCAGGGGGGTTGGGGGTTATAACCCCCCATTCGGATGTACTTTGAGCTCTATACGCTTAACACCATACCCCTCGGCCCCTCGGAGACCTTCCAGTAGTTGTAACCCCCCTTTAGGATTATCCTGGTTACGCCTATGAATATTATTACTTATCAATAACAGCTTAGTAATAAAATAATGACAAAAATTTCTTCGGGATCTTGTAGGGGAGGCATTAAACTTTGATTTAGTCACTTTCTGACTTTCATAATAGTAACTTTTAACCGAGTTATTAAGCCTTGAAAATCGCCATTTTTCGCTTTTTTCAATTTTAAATTGCTTATAACTCGAAAACGATCAACTTTAGAGAAAAATTATAACATACCTTTTTATCCAGAATGATCCAAAAAACCTACAAAAAAATTGTTTGGTCCAAAAATATTGATTTTTGCAATTTGATTAAAAAATATATTTGCCGACTTTTTACGTGGGCGACTTCTTGAAACTTATTCTGGGATGCCTCACGAGTGTAATTATGCAAAAAAATCTCATGAAAATATTTTTCCCAACAAACCCGCCGTTTTCGCCTTGTCTATCTGTATTTACTTCAGTCTTTCTTTAGCGTTTATATTTTTAGGATCAGCGCAAAAGGTAGAGTGTAACCATTGTTTCAGTATATGTGCTCTTTTGTATATTGCGTTAAAGGTTTCATCATTTATGAATTATGGACCTTATGTCTAAGGTTTCATCATTTATGGATTTTAAGCTATCTACTGGGATTTGCTCTGATTTTACTGCTTTACCATTGTTGTTGTTTTCTAATGCCATTTTAATTTTCACTTTTAATATCTTAAGACCACACCATCTCCTACTTTTAATTTCATCTGTTCTGTTCCATTGTCTTTGTTTCACATTTCCAATTATAAGTTCCAGTATTTACTGTTCTCTTTTTCTATTTTTAGGTGTTAATTATTTTATTTATTTGGGTTTGAAAACAACCATATTATTTATCTTTTTTCGTATTCTTTTATTCCCACGCACTCTTCTTTGAACCATTCTTCTTTAGCTTGTTAAATTTTGTATTTTATTTGTTTATCTAGATTTTTGTACATCTTTACTTTTATGTTGATGTCTTTCTTTCATTAAATCTAAAATTTCCACCATTCCATTGTTTCTTTTTGTATGTGGTTGGTATCTGAATTTCTTTTTTACTTTAATGTATTTCCGTCTATTAATAATGTTCTTTAACATTAATAATTAATCTATTATTAATTCATCTGTGAGACGTTGTTTTATAAGTGGGCTCCTTAATTTACTTGTATCAATTTGTAGGTATATATGTTTTTCTTGGTTTATTATTTTTATTTTGAGACTAATTTTGGTCTTTGCTAAGTTGTAATCTGATGCTATGTCGGAACTCGGATATGTTTTGCTGCTATAATTGCGTTCTTGCATCTTTGTCTAACTAGTACAGACATAGTCTATTTGGTTTCTTACGATTCTCTCATCTTGATCTACTGGTATCTTTCACGTATACAGTCTTCCCATTCGGTAGTTTAAACAAATTCACTATAACAAAATAATTTTTTGGCACAATTTCGATAAGACTATCACCCCTTTCGTTACTATTTCCCAGACCGTATCCTCCTATATACATTCTTCTACTTTTACTTCCCCCACCTTTGCGTTAAAATCTCCCGTTATAATTGTAACATCCTGCGTTTTAATGTATTTTAAAATAATGTCTAATTATTCTTCGTAGAAAGTTTCAACATCGCTCTGAGGTTAGTCTGTTTACTCTTTCACTTAAAAAATGTATACTTATGATTTAATTATATTTTATTTTTCCAGACATTTGAAAAGATATACAGTGAACACTTAAAGGTTCGCATAGATTCATTTTTTCGTGACTGGGAGATTTTACAAATAGATCCCGAAACGAGTAAATTTTTTATTTTTTAATTATAATTTTTTGGCATATATATCATACTAGTGACGTCATTAATCTGGGCGTGATGACGTAATCGATGATTTATTTATATGAGAATATGGGGTCATGGACTAGCTTATTTGAAAGGATATTTAGTAATATCAACATTAACCTAATTATTTATACAGGGTGTCAGAAAAACGTTTTGAGTTAAATTAATTGACTTTTAAATTTCAAGCTACGACTCATCTCAGCGAATTTAATTTAAGCGTAAAATGTATTTTGCGCTTAAATGTATTTGTAAATAAGTAAAATGTATTTTGCATTAAATAAATTACATATAGGTATTCTTCTTTTTTCGTCAATTAATTTAATTAAAAAAAATTTTAAGACTGCTTATAAATAATAGGGAACTTGCATAAAATTTTAAATTCGAAAAAAATGTTATAAATCGCCACAGAACATAATTTAAAACATGTATCAACGATAAAAAAGTTGTTTTTGTGTTCCGTTTGGCACCTAAAACGATTATCAATTCAAATTAAAGCAACTAGCCCAAAACGAGTCGTGACGTAATAAGGTTAATGTTTACATTCTGCACCAACAAAGTAAACAAAATTGTATATAATTTTAAATTATACATTATAAACGTCAGTCGAAAATACAGTTATGTGACGTCACAAGTGTTTTTGATCTTTTGAGCTATTCATAGAAAACTTGTACTTTCACAAAATGGTTTTATTTTTCATATACCTTCTTTCCTTCGTTCCAACAAACTGATATATATTATTACAATGACATACGATAATAATGTCATTAGAATATAAATATTTTCCCCTTATTGCGCGACGATGGTCTGGCCAAATACCCAAGTAGGTGAAGACCAATAAACTAAAGAAGGAGAAGAAGAATATACCAAAATATAACCATAAATATAACCATATAGTTAAACTATGTGACGTCACGGGTCTTTTGAACTATTTGGCTATCGCAGAAGATTCTAAATTTATATTTCTAAGTTATTATGAGTTTTTGAAGCGTGAAATTTTGGAAATCTCATTTTTAAACAAAACTGAACATTATTACGTAATAAAAAAATGTGTAAGTTCCCTATTATGTTAATGCTTATACTACTGCATAGACAATTGAATAATCTGTCAAATGAGCTAGCACACGACCACTATTCTGATTATAAAAAATCATCGATTACGTCATCACGCCCAGATGGATGACGTCACTAGTATGATATATATGCCAAAATGAATGGCATAATTTAATAATACAAATTGACCTATTTCGAGATATATTTCCAAAATCGCCCATACACGAAAAAATGAATTTATGCGAACTTTTACGTGTTTACTCTATACATATAATAGTAACAGATTGCAGATTCAAAAAATTGTGTTGACAATTTAATATTCACTTGCAGGCAAGCGGTTCATTCAGATGCAGGTCTTATTGTCATTTTCTACAGAATACAACAAACATAGAACAGCTGGGGGCAAGTTATGCTAAAACAGATAAACAAAATGGTTTAATAAATTTTTGTATAGTAAGTGAAAACAAATTATACAAATATAAGTAAACGCGCCACAATAGAGTTTCAAAATTCAAATTGTATCGAAGTTACTCTTTTGTGGCGCGTTTTACTTCAAATTTAGCAAATATTATGGAAAAATCTTTTAAAATAAAACTAGAATTTTGTTTTGCATTAAAATGAAAATACATTTTCGCGCCACGTAATATTCATATCAGATATTTTGTAGCTGGAATATTGTATGCGCCACTCATTTTTACGGCGTTTAGCGGTTTTTTATTCTTGTATCAGGAGTTTTTCAAAGTTATTTATAAATTAAATGTATAAAGTTAAATGCAATGTTTCTCGATTACATGTTAAGCTTTATAAATAGTCGCCTTTGTCGCATTATCTCCCAAATGATCTAGTGTCCATCGAATGTACACTAGATTTTTTTTCTATTCGAAATAGATTGAAAAAAAATATTGAATTGGCCGGTAAATGAACTCGAATTGCCCGTTGCCAGATCAAATTTAGCGTCGTAACCACTGCAACTACACAAACCATTTAGGAAATAATCGTTAATTGGATTATACTTTTGTAGCTTAATAACTTCTAAACGGCTTAACTGATTTTTATCACTAAACATGAGTGTGAAACGTATTGACAAGTAATATCTGATGAATCTGAGGTCAAGTATGATAACTGAAGCTATTACAGGAATTATTGAGCTTGGAAAACCGTTTTTCCCATAAGAAATAGATTTGATCATACTTAGGAAGCCTATAGCTTAAAAATTCGAATTTTCCCGGATATGAGGTATACGCCGTTAGATTCGCCTAGAGTCCTTCTACAAACGCTCAGGCTTGGCGCAATTCGTAGTTTGAAATTTTGAGTAATTGTCGAAAAACCAAAATTTTCAAAGTTTAGTTTTTCAGTTTTTCGGCTATACTCCGTGTGCTATACTTTCGAGCCGTGTGTATGTCTGATCCTGGCGGCTTAGACATCATTTTAAAGCTTAACTTAATACTATTGATTTGGTGTATTTGCGGTTTTTCCTGTCTCTTCTTGAACTGAAGATATTAACCCCAAAAAATATGCCATTTTGTACCTACCAAGTCCTATAGCTGCCTTATGGGTGGTTAAAAGTCACAAACTACATCGGTTCTGAATCGGCCCTGACCCCCTCTTCAAACACAGAAAAGAATTCAGATCAGTTTAACTTTTCCACATACATACAGCTGGTTCCTAAAAAAACTGATAAGTCTCTTAGTAAGTTTTGATCATTTTGAGCAGTGTATGATTGATCTGACATTATATTATATTTATCCACAGAGAACGGCAGTTCTCACCAGTGGCGCACAACACCCCTACATGCGACACTATATATACACGAAATTTTCGATTTTCTAAACCTGACTGAATTGAAAATTGGGCCAAATCCCATCTTAAAGTTTAGGAAAAGACTCGTCCATCCATATGTTACTTCTCCATTTTGGTCCAAGGGTGTGGATTTTACGGCCCTTCCCATTTAAAGCCTGTTTTTCGTTCTCGTGCGGCTTCTGATAGAATAGATCATTACCTTTCCAACGCATGTTTAATTTTGAAAATCGGTTATACCATTAAAAAGTTATCGAGCTCAGAAATATGACTTAATTTTTATTTAAAAAATGGAAAATGTTTGTGGATATGTATGTATGTATGTATGTATGTATGTATGTGTGTGGAAAAGTTAAACCGATCTGAATTTTTTTTTCTGTGTTTCAAGAGGGTGTGAAGGCCGATTCAGAACCGGTCTAATTTTTGACTTCTGACTACCCGTAAGTTAGCTAGAGGACTAGGTAAATACAAAATAGCATATTTTTGGGCGTATATATCTTAGGTTCAAGGAGAGACAGGAAAACCGCAAATACACCAAATCAATAGGGTTGAGTTAAGCTTTCAAATGGTGCTTAAGCGATCAACCTGAGACATACACACTGCTCACCATAGCCGAAAAACTGAAAAATTAAACTTTGAAAATTTTGGTTTTTCGACAATTACTCAAAATTTCAACCTACGAATTGCGCCAATAATTGAGCGTTTGTAGAAGGACTCAGGACGCGTCTCACGGTGTATACCTTATATCTGGGAAAATTCGAATTATTAAGTTCTAGGCTTCATAAGTATGATCAAATCTATTTCTTATGGGAAAAAACGGTTTTTCAAGCTCAATAATTCCTGTAATACGTTCAGTTATCATACTCGATCTTGGTTGCATCAGATACTACTTGTCCATACGTTTCAAATTCGTGTTTAGTGATCAACATCAGGTAAGCCGTTCAGAAGTTATAGAGCTCCAAAAGTTTAATTAGTCCAGGAACTGAAATTTTTCACTTCGCAATTTTTACAGAATGGATAGATTTGCTTAAAAATTTGACAATAAGTAGTAGATAGTCCAAGGATCAAAATCTATATGATGCCGAACGACGCTTTTACCATGGGGTGGTTGCCACCTCATCTCGAGGGTGGAATTTTTTTTTATATTATGACCGCAAATGCTGGAAAAAATATTAATTATAAGCAAAAAATGTTCATTATACATTTTTTTGATAAAATTAATAGTTTTCGATTTATTAGTTATCGAAGCTGTTAGTTTTATATCGGAAAGATTACCAGATAACGGCAGTTCTCGCCAGTGGCGCAGAAATAAACCCCCCTACACGCGACACTATTATATACACGAAATTTTCAATTTTCTAAATCTGACTGAATTGAAAATTTTGCCAACTCCCATCTTCAAGTTCAGAAAAAGATTCACCCATTCATATGTCAACCATCCATTTTGGTCCAAGGGTGTCGATTTTAAGGCCCTTCCTATTTAGGGTCTGTTTTTCGTTCTGGTCCCCAAAACTCCCAAAAACTTAGAAAATTTAAGTCCAACCTTTGCGGCTTCTAACAGTACTGATCGTTACCTTTCCAACGCATGTCTAATTTTGAACATTACCAGAGAACGGCAGTTCTCGCCAGTGGCGCACACCCACACCACCCTACACGCGACACTATATATACACAAAATTTTCGATTTTCTAAATCTGACTGAATTGAAAATTGGGCCAACTCCCATCTTAAAGTTCAGAAAAGACTCACCCATTTATATGTCAACCATCGATTTTGGTCCAAGGGTGTAGATTTTACGGCCCTTCCTATTTAGGATCTGTTTTTCGTTCTCGTCACCAAAACTCTCAAAAAGTTTAAAAATTTGTCCAACCTTTGCGGCTTCTAATAGAACTGATCATTACCTTTCCAACGCATGTCTAATTTTGAAAATCGGTTATACCATTCAAGCTTAGAAATGTGTTATAGAGCTTAGAAATGTGACTCAATTTTTATTTAAAAAAGGGAAAATGTTTGTGGATATGTATGTATATGTGTTTGAAAGTTAAACCGATTTGATATTTTTTCTCTGTATTTAAAGAGGGGGTCAGGGCCGATTTAGAACCGGTGTAGTTTGTGACTTTTGACCATCCATAAGCCAGCTATAGGACTTGGTAGGTACAAAACAGCATATTTTTTGGGGGTATATATATTCGGATCAAGAAGAGGCAGGAGAACCGCAAATGCATCAAATCAATAGTCTTGACTTTCAAATGGTGTCTAAGCCGTCAGGATTAGACATACATACGGCTCAATATAGCCGAAAAACTGAAAAACTAAACTTTGAAAATTTTGGTTTTTCGACAATTACTCAACATTTCAACGTACGAACTGCGCCAATAACTTAGCGTTTTTAGAAGGACTCAAGACGAATCTAACGATGTATACCTCATATCCGGGAAAATTCGAATTTTTAGGTTATAGGCTTCATAAATATGATAAAATCTATTTCCTCTGGGAAAAACGGTTTCGAAAGCTTAATAATTCCTGTAATAGCTTCAGTTATCATACTTGACCTTAGATCCATCAGATACTACTGGTCAATACGTTTCAAACTCATGTTTACTGATCAAAATCGGTTAAGCCGTTTAGAAGTTATTAAGATACAAAAGTATAATCCAATTAACGATTATTCCCCAAATGGTTTATGTTTATGTAGTTGTAGTGGTTACGACGCTAAATTTGATCTGGCAACGGGCAATCCGACTTCATTTACCGGCCATCTCAATATAGTTTTTTTTCAATATATTTCGAATAGAAAAAAATCTAGTGTACATTCGATGGACACTAGATCATTTGGGAGATAATGCAACAAAGGTGACAATTTATAAAGCTTGACGTGTAATAGAGGAACATTGCATTCAACTTCATACATTTAATTTATAAATAACTTTGAAAAACTCCTTATACAAGAATAAAAAAACCGCTAAACGCCGTAAAAATGAGTGGCGCATAAAATATTCCAGCTACAAAAGATCTGATATGAATGTTACGTGGCGCAAAAATGGATTTTCATTTGATGCAAAACAAAATTTTAGTTTTATTTTAAAATATTTTTTCCATAATATTTGCTAAATTTGAAGTAAACGCGCCACAAAAGAGTTTCAAAATTCAAACTGTATCAAAGTTACTCTTTTGTGGCGCGTTTACTTCAAATTTAGCAAATATTATGGAAAAATATTTTAAAATAAAACTAAAATTTTGTTTTGCATCAAATGAAAATCCATTTTCGCGCCACGTAACATTCATATCAGATCTTTTGTAGCTGGAATATTTTATGCGCCACTCATTTTTACGGCGTTTAGCGGTTTTTTATTCTTGTTATGACAGACAAATAATAAAATTAACAAACAAACAGCCATTTTTTGAGGTTGAACAAAATAAGTTATCTACAAATTTTAAGATTTGGCAGTGACAGTGACAGTATATAAATGATAAGTATTTATCCTTCAAAATACACTGCTCAATTTTCTACAAAATACGCTATAAGAGTCGTATCAGTTTTTTTGGAACCAGCTGTACATATCGAACTTTTTTCCTTTTTTAAATAAAAATTGAGTCAAATTTCTGAGCTGGGTAACTTTTGAATGGAATTACCGATTTTCAAAATTTTGCATGCGTTAGAAAGGTAATGATCAGTACTATCAGAAGCCGCAAAAGTCGGAGTTAAATTTTCGAAGTTTTTGGGAGTTTTTGGGACGGGAACGAAAAACAGATTCTAAATGGGAAGGGCTCCACACCCGTGGACCAAAATGGATGGCTGACATATGAATGGGTGAGTCTTCTCCTGAACATTAAGATGGGGGTTGGCCCAATTTTCAATTCAGTCCGATTTAGAAAATCGAAAATTTCGTGTTTATATAGTGTCGCATGTAGGGTAGTGTGGATGTGCGCTACTGGCGAGAACTGCCGTTCTCTGGTAATGATTAATAACATCAAATTTGGACAAAATAAGTTTTCTATAAATTGCAAAAGAGCACTGTAGTAAAATGCCTTTTACAGAAATAGGCTTTTATTCACATTAAACTTGACATTAAAATGAAAAAGTGGTCAAAAACTAGAAGACTATTATTTAATGAATTTTGACAGAATTATAAGAGAACTTGAAGGTGTAGTGAGAACTTGAAGGTGGGTACTAATGGTTTAAATGTTCCAAACTTGAAACGTAAATGAATTTCTGTTTTACAATTAACTGAAAAGGGTAATGGTAGGGGAGCCCCAGCAGGGATCCTGCGCGTTACTCGAGCAAGTCAGAAAATCGTATGAGGAGAAACCTTGTATGCTGTAACTGTATCCCTACCATATACGGACTCTTAATACAGGAGCGTGTGTTGGGAATAGTTCGTTAAAAAAATCTATGCTTACAAAAACTCGAAAACGTCCGAATAAGACAAGAAACGTTAAGTACATGAAGAGCAGTGTATATTTCATAAATCTGACGATTTGGGCGGAGCGCAAGAAAATGGGTAAGTCAAAAATTTCACAAAAAGCGAATATTTCGCAAAATGAACATCAGATCAAAATACTGGAAAATACGTGTTCAATATTTTTCAAAAATCTATCGAATGATACCAAAAATGACCCTCACGGAGGGGTTGGGGTAACTTTAAAATTTTAAATAGTAATCCTGACCGCGATACTTCGGGAAATAAACACCAGACCGAAAAACTGAAAAATAGGTGTTCATTACTTGTCCAATATCTATCGAATGGCACCAAACATTCCCCCTTCGCCCAACGATGTAAGCTGAATCTGAAAGAGGAACCCCCATTTTTTATTACAGATTAGAATCCGTTACGTAAAAAGAAGCAACTTGTATTCAAAACATTCTTTCGAATTGTGGATAGATGGCGCTATAATAGGAAAAGACTGTTGTCTTCTTCTTCTTCTTTTAATAGCACCATGCCCTATTTCTTCTGTTAGTCTCTGCTGCGATCCGAAGCTCTAGCTCTCGTACCATCGTTTTTTTGGGTTTTCCTATGACCCGTGTTGAGCTGCCCCCCCCCCCCACTTGCAAAAATGAAAAAACAAATAGCGCTGATTTATGAGCTATTAAAAAGCTCTCATGTTCCGCAAATTAAAAATTTTGAGCTCGTTTCACTGAGCAGGAATTTAATGTTTTAGTGGGGGGGGGGGGGCGGGTGAGTCAGCAGTCAGCTTAAGACTTAAAAATAGGAATATTGAATGGATTTTTGCGGCAGAATTACGAGCTATTTATGAGCTCTTAAAATTATATAGTTTCGATTTTTGAGCTCATCCCCTTCACCCCCAAACAACCCTTTAATTGATTTAACTTAAGAGAAAATGCTGAGAAAACTTAAAATACATCGTATTGCGAATATAACTCCTATAGCTTATATATTCTAAGAATAAACTATTAAATCACGTGCATTTCGATTATTGAGCTACAACCCCTTCGCAAGAAAACTACCCCATCTTCGCGGCTTAAAAAAGAGTTGTACTTAAAATGCATTAAATTAATTATTTGGCAACTACATATCATTTATTAATTTATGAGCTCCCAAATTACGCGCATTTAGATCAGTAAATTGCAATTTACTTTGTATAGTGCAGTCACTGAATGTAAAAATAAACGATTACCTTCAATTTCGGTGAACCTTCATCGATTTTCACGAAAATTGGTCAGTGGTTAGAGGATACCTCAAGAAACAAAGGTGACATGGTGCCACCTTGCGCCTTCACCTTGAGGGTGGATGCCGCCCCTTCTCGGGGGTGAAAATTATTTTATAAAAAATAACTGCACAAATCAATGAAAGGACAAATTATAAGCAACATTTGTTATATAAAGTTATTAAAATAAGTCAATACTTTTTAAGTTATTAAAGATGAAAGATTTTAATTCTTCGTGAAAAAAATGAATGTTTTAAAGCGGTTTTTCGTAAATCACTGAAAAATTGTAAGTTTTTACAAAAAAGCTAATAGTAGTTTAATTCGTAAAGCTTATATTCTAAGAATAAACTCTTAACTCCCGCGCATTTCGACATTGAGGTGCAACCCCTTCGTAAGAAAACCATCCCATATTCCCGGCTTAAGAGGAAGTTGTACTTAAAATAATTTAAATTAATTATTTGGCGACTACATACCGTTTAATAATTTATGAGCTCGCAAAATATACGCATCTCAATTATTGAATTGCAATTTTCTTTCTATAGTGCAGTCACTGAAGGTTAAAATCAACTGTGACCTGCGATTTCGGTAAATCTCCATTCATTTTCACGAAAATTGGTGAGCAGATAGAGGATACCTCAAGAAACAAAATTAACAATAACAACTTGCGGTTATAGCCTGAGGTATATGTCACACCTTCTCGGTGTGAGAAAATTACTTTATTAAAAATAACCCCACAAATCGAGAGACGGACAAATTCTAAGCAAAATTTGTTATATAATGATATTAAAATAAATCCATACTTTTTTAGTTACTAAAGATCAAATATTTTAATTTTTGTGAAAGAAAATGCATGCTTTAAAGCGATTTTTCATAAATAACTCAAAAACTGTAAGTTTTTACAAAAAAGCTTTTATCACTAAAATTGAAGCTAATACAAAATATAATAAATTGCTTACTTAAAAATAATGTTAATTTAAAGTAATAGTCTAAGAGCTGGGAGCAGATTTTGTGCGTGATAAGTGATATGGAAAAGCTATATGGGGATATGTTGATCCAGTTGTGTACATTACTTTCCCCAACGGCCGAAAACCAGAGTAGGCGCCGAGGGTAGATATAAGAGGTCAAAGTCGAGGTTTTTATTATTTTTTTGTGACGCTCTTGACAGAGATAGTGCACCGAAATTTGGGAATAAGTAGGTCATGATGTAACTAATTAAAATCTCCAGGGGCGAAAACCTACTTGGCCGACAAAGGGGTGGGGAATGGGTGAATATAAAAATTATAATTGGATTTTTTGTGACGTTCCTGTTCGAGGTAGTGCACCAAAATTTGGGAATAGGTAGACCATGACATAACTAAGTAAAATCCCCAGAGCCGGAAACCAGATTGGGGGACGAGAGTAGTTATAAGGGGTTAAAAATCGCGGTTTTTATTATTTTTCTTTGTGACGCTCATGATCGAGATAGTGTACCAAAATTTGGGAATAACTAGTTCATGATGTAACTAATTAAAATCTCCAGTTGCGGAAACCTGCGTGGCCGACAAAGTGGTGGGGGAAGGGTTGAATATAAAAATTATAATTGGGTTTTTTGTGACGTTACTGATCGAGATAGTGCACCAAAATTTGGGAATAAGTAGACCATGACATAACTAAGTCAAATCCCCAGAGCCGGAAACCAGAGTGGGGGACGAGGGTAGTTATAAGGGGTCAAAATCGCGGTTTTTACTATTTTTTTCTGACGCTCTCATGATCGAGATACTGCACCAAAATTTGGGAATAACTAGTTCATGACGTAACTAAGTAAGGGCGAACGCTGCGTCTCCGAAAAAGGGGTGGGGGCAGGAGTGAATATATAAATTATAAGTGGTTTTTTGTGACGTTCGTGATCGAGGTAGTGCACCAAAATTTGGGAATAAGTAGATCATGACATAACTAACTAAAATCTCCAGGGCCGGAACGCTGTTTGGGTATAAAGGGGTGGTGGGTAGGGTTGAATATAAAAATATAGGGGTTTTTTGTGACCTTAGTTAACGAGATAGTGTACCAAAATTTTGGAATAGGTAGATCATGAAAAAACTAAATAAAATCTTCAGGGGCGGACAAGGGTGAATACGCAAAATTTTTGGGTTATGCTCGTCATCGAGAATAGTCCGAAACTTGCACAATTGATTCATTGTAGAATCAAAATCCAAAAGGGCGGATAACTAGGTGGGGTCAGCTAGCTTTGTTAAAAACGTTGTCACATTATTTTCATAAAAAATGTAGAGAAAATATTAAAATTTCTTATATTTTAACAAAATTTTTATTTTAAAAATTCTTTATAAAATTGATTTAACCAAATAATTATAATTATTGTTCTCGAAATTTTTATTATTAATTGATAGAAACAATGATGAAATTAGACAAAATTCATGGTTTTTCATTGGAAAATATAATTTTTTTTACATCTACAAGTATTAAGAGGCTACATCAATGTGTCATTAATATTAATTCAATATTAATTCAATAATATTAAAGTTTTGCGAACCTTTGGCAAGAGTGCGTCGGAAGTAGGTGACACTATCAAAGACGAAAGCACAATATTGTAATAATAGGCATTGTGATAACGGTGACTATTTCTCTATGTTGCCAGATGTTGTCAGTTAAGTTCGATTTCTTGTTATAGATAAAAGATTTTAGTAGTTCCAATGTGACACAAAATCTAGGCATGGGATAAAAAGTTTATTCGAAAAAAATGTAATTTTTGTTCTTCTTTTATTTAATTATACTTAGAGTAATTTCCACATACTAACGTATTTTTCAAATTGGGCTGTGTACCGTAATTCTTTTTAATATATTACGTATATGTGTGTCAAATAACCCGACAAAATATTCAAAACAAAAGCTGAAATTCTGAAACGCGTTTTTCGTCTTGATGACGCGCTGATGTAGCCTTTTAACATATATACAAAAATTTACTTAAAGATATACTTTATGCAATACATATAATTACATTAGTCATCATCACCGCTAATATAATTATCATCAGACTCGTTATTATCATCATTTTCATCACTTTCACACTCAAAATCAAGCATCTCATTTTCAGACTCATCATCCCCTATAACAATATCTCGAATAGATTCTGGCAACTGTGGCCCTTTAAACCAATTTTTATAGGAATTATCATCAGCGAGTTTCCATCCATAATCAGTAGGAATTAGTACTGTTGGAACTGATTTATGAGCATTTAGCCAAATATTTGTTATATATTATGTTCTTAAAAAGTGCTCATATAATACAACTTTACAAGGTGGAAAACTTGAGGCATCAAACTTTTTAAGTTTTTTCTTACAAAATGGTTCATCGACATCATTCATCTTATATTGACGGTTGAATAATTTATATCGCATAGAACTCACATCCCGAGCAACAATTTTTTGTGGGAGCTAAACTATATAGTTGACAAATAAAAGTTTCTATAACTCTAAAACTTCATCTGGATCTTGATCAATATTTCCAAGGGAATAAATTGCTTTTTGGTATATTTCTGACTTAACCAATACATTTAATGGTTTTTTTCCATTTTCTATATAAAGTAGGGTTATAATCGCAATCTGTTAGGGCGTGAAAACCTGCTAAAGCTTTGCATAATATTTCGCCATAATGTTTATAAATTTGACAAACATCAATGAACTTTTTTTCCCTGCTACTCCACTTTCAATCCAAATTTTTGAGTTACTTTTTAAATTATGCATATTGCTTAAAATTATGAGAATATAAGTATCTGAACATTTTACTGTAATATTGGAATCTTTTTGAATTTGACAAATGTAAGAAAACAATTTTGGTGTCAGCCTCTTCGTGGGCAGGGCAGCTGAAATGAGGTACCACAAAACTTTTCAACATTCCCAACAGCACTAACTAAAAATGTATGACATTCGTAGAAATTAACGACAAGTTTTGTCTGTCCAATAAAGGGTGCTACATCTTTTTTTCCCCAAAATGTTAAGAAAAATTTCAGCAACGCTTCTTTGAATTTATTATTACGCAATTCTTTTAAGAAATCTACAGGACGTTTTTGATTTGGACGTGTAATATTGAAACTGCGCTCAGCTTCATTGTTACCCCTTAAACTTCTTTCATAATTTTTGATTGAAGGCTCAAAGTATTGATCAAAGATTAAATGAATTTTTGAAGCATTAGTATTGGTTATTTTCTTTAAAATTTTTTTGCTATGTTACCAAATATTTGGGGTATGTCGACAAGGCAATGAAGAAGATAAAAACCGTCTATTACGTCAATCTCAGAACAGGAAGGTATTGTACCATTTGAAATAGGGATGGTGGTTGTGGACAAAACACCGGTTTTCGGTTATACCGGTTTTTTTACCTACGGTTTAACCTGCCGGTTATAACCGGTCAAAAAACCGGTTGTTCCAAAAACCGGTTTTCAATTTTTTTAGTCATGGCCAATACCCAATAGGTTACATTTACATTGCGCTTTAGTTTGAGATACTCCATTCGAATGGATATCAGTCCATATCAGTATAACAATCAGTCATCACTGTTGTGAAATCGGTTTCAGTCAGCTTAAAATTTCTCATTTACGCGCGGGGACGAAAAATTTTCCCATTTTTTCTGTGAATTCAGTATTATCCGCTTTTTCACCAGTTATAACTTTAGAAAGAAAAACCGGTTATAACCGAGACTAAAAAAAACAACCGGAAAAACCGATTGTTGCTGAGGAAGAAAACCGGTTTTAAGTTATAACCGGTAGGTTTTTCCCATCCCATATTTGAGATATGTAGACACTCAACTAACAAAGATTTTTTGGTCTTGCAAAAATTGTTCCATCCATTTGGCACATAGACATTGGAACCGGTGTTACTGGATAGGTCAGAGCTTTTTCTACATCTAAATTATTAGTTAACGATATAGTATAGTATAGTTGATCCAAAAGATGGCATAACCCAGACATACAAAGTGAAAGTTATCCTTCAACACCAAATTGTTCTATATGGTCCACACAATGTCCAGAAAAAAGTCACACCATTTTGAGCGTCGGGTTTGGGGGGGGGGGGAGGGGGGAAAAATCGGTAAATTCGTAGTTTTTTAAGTTTTTTGCCAATATTTCTAAAACTATGCTTTAGCGTAAACAATGTTATATACAAAAATGTTATACATGAAATTTAAAACAAAAAATGTTCTATACATAATTGTTATAAAATCAACGGTCCCAGAGTTACGGAAAGTGAAATATCGCGGTTTTCGATACTTTTTATATTTTTTGGGCAATATTTATGATATACCTACACCAAAAACCCAGACATCTAAAGTGAAAGTTATCCTCTAACAAATTTAATGTAGAACAATTTTGTGTAGAGGATGGTTCATGCTAAACCGCTTAGTTTTAGAAATATTGACGAAAAACCTACAAAACTACGAATTTGCAGATTTCTCCCCCTCTCCTCCCCAAACCCGACGCTCAAAATGGTGTGACTTTTTTCTGAACATTATGTGGACCATATAGAACAATTTGGTGTTGGAGGATAACTTTCACTTTGGATGTCTGGGTTTGGGTCCAACTATACCATACTAATATGCAAAGTAACCGACCAAACAGGTCCCTTTGAAGTCTAACTTCGTGCACCTTGTTGTTTACAACGATTTTACTTAGTAATGTGATGTCTACTTATTCCCAAATTTTGGTGCACTATCTCGATAATGAGCGTCAGAAAAGATATAATAAAAACCGCAACTTTGGCCCCTTATAACTACCCTCGTCTCCCACTCTGGTTTGCGGCTTTGGGGATTTTACTTAGTTATGTCATGATCTACTTATTCCCAAATTTTGGTGCACTATCTCTATCAGGAACGTCACAAAAAAACCCCTTTTAATTTTTATATTCAACCCTGTCCCCACCCCTTTGTCGGCCAAGCAGCGTTCCGCCCCTGGAGATTTTAATTAGTTACGTCATGGCCTACTTATTGCCAAATTTTGGTGCACGATCTCTATCAAGAGCGTCACAAAAAAAATAATAAAAACCGCGATTTTGACCCCTTATATCTACCCTCGGCCCCCACTCTGGTTTCCGGCCGTTGGGGAAAGTAATGTTTGTACACAACTAGTTCAACATATCCCCATATAGTTTTTCCATATTACTTATCACGCACAAAATCCGCTTCTATCTCTCCGACTATAAGTTATAGGTAATTAAATTTTTCTGCGACTATTTAAATCTAAGGATTCAAGCTTAAATAACGGGAAAGAGATGCATTTTATGTAACACTTACTAAATACTTGTCAAAGTTCTTAGAAATACCTATCAAACGAGCTCCAGAAAAACTTGATTGCATCAAAATTTATACTCCAAAAATTTTTCCAAAAAAATGATTTTTTATTTTTGAATAACTCTGTTAATTTTTATGATATCGGGCACATCCAACTATTTCAAAGGTAATTTCAAGAGCTATAAAACTGTATTACATTTAATCTTTCAAATACTTTATTTTTTAGGATAATAGTAAAGGGCTTCTGTTACATTGTTCTCGTAGTAAAATTTATCCTTATACATTTCTATCTTCGTTATTTTGATTCATACAGAAATCAAAAGACAAGTAAAATCTTTGCTAATAAAAAAACTCCAATTTCGTTATCTATCATTTTTTACGTGTATCGAGTATTGTTGGAGTTATTATCAAAAGCAAATAATTTACGAAAATTTGAAAAATTTTGACTTTTTTAAATCATATTTAAAATAACAACTCCAACAATACTTTACTTTACTTTAAGTACAACTCTCTCTTAAGCCGGGAATATGGGATAGTTTTCTTGCGAAGGGGTTGTAGCTCAATAGTCGAAATGCGCTTGATTTAAGAGTTTATTCTTAGAATATAAGCTATACGAATTAAACTACTATTAACTTTTTTGTAAAAACTTACAGTTTTTCAGTGATTTACGAAAAACCGCTTCAAAACATGCATTTTTTTCACGAATGATTAAAATCTTTGATCTTTAATAACTTAAAAAGTATTGACTTATTTTAATAACTTTATATAACAAATGTTGCTTACAATTTGTCCTTTTAATGATTTGTGCAGTTATTTTTTATAAAATAATTTTCATCCCCGAGAAGGCGCAATGTGGCACCATGTTACCTTTGTTTCTTGAGGTATCCTCTAACCACTGACCAATTTTCGTGAAAATCGATTAAGGTTCACCGAAATTGAAGGTAGTCGTTGATTTTTATCTTCAGTGACTGCACTATACAAAATAAATTGCAATTTACTGATCTAAATGCGCGTAATTTGGGAGCTCATAAATTAATAAATGATATGTAGTTGCCAAATAATTAATTTAATGCATTTTAAGTACAACTCTCTCTTAAGCCGGGAAGATGGGGTAGTTTTCTTGCGAAGGGGTTGTAGCTCCATAATCGAAATGCAAGTAATTTAATAGTTTATTTTTTAGAAAATATAATCTATAGGAATTATATCCGCAATACGATATATTTTAAGTTTTTTCAGCCCTTTTCTCTTAATTAAATCAATTAAAGGGTTGTTTGGGGGTGAAGGGGATGAGGTCAAAATCGAAACTATATCATTTCAAGAGCTCATAAATAGCTCGTAATTCTGCCGCAAAAATCGATTCAATATTCCTATTTTTAAGTAGTGGGGGGCTGACTCAGCCCCCCCCCCACTAAAATATTAAATTCCTGCTCAGTGGAACGAGCTCAAAATTTTTAATTTGCGGAATATGAGAGCTCATAAATAGCTCATAAATCAGGGCTATTTGGTTTTTAATTTTTGCAAGTTGGGGAGCCAGCTCAACACGGGTCTTCTTAATTTCTCCATAAAAAAATATGAAGGTTTGGTATGTTATACAGGGTATTTACAGAGTTATAACCAATTTTATATAACAATCGTAGCAAGTTCAACTCACTGTATAAATGAAAATAAGCACAATAGCAATAGATTATTTATGCCATATTTTTTTATTTATTGTCAAAATTTTCAAAAAATGATTGATATTGCTAATTTTCTTTATATCGAATACGGGGTGAGTCAAAACGCAAGTACATTATTTTCTCAGTAATTTTTAAATAGAGCCCCCTGTATTTTATATCACTATCGAAAAGTACCATTACCGTACTCTAATTTTTATATAACATTTCTTATGACTAATTTTATTTGTTTTCGAGATATTTTCATTTTTCAGAGCAAATTAATAATTAAGTGTTTAAATTTTTGCAAATTTTAAGTAAGCCATGACTTAATTAACAATTTACGATTACTGATTATCAATCCGGTAATCAATGTAACAATGTAGCAAATTAAGAAAAAAAATTATTTATTAATTAATAAGTTATACGAAAAAAAAAAACAAAAACACAAAATACAATATTTTTAAAACAATTAAAACTACTTTTGTATGCAAATGTAACAATATAACAAATAAAGAACCAAAAATAATTTATCAGTAATAAATTTTACAAAAAAAAAGAAAACAAAATACAACGTTTTTGAAAAAAATTAAAAGATACTTTTAGTAAAATATTTTAAATATTTACTTACATAAGGTGTTCAAAATTACCAAGCACATTTATGCACCTCTAAAAACGATTATTGATTGTTTGTACGAAGCATTTGTAGATTAACACTTCGAAATACACTTTGTATTCTATTTTTCATGTCATCCCTTGTTGTTGGAGGTATTTATAAACTTTCTTAACGTAACCCCAAAAAATGAGTCCAGTTTAATAAATGGGTGGGTGGCCACGCTACTGGTCCATTTCTTTCAATTCATCTATCAGAAAATTTGGAAAAATTTGGACACCTAATTAATAATTATTCAAAAATAAAACGGGATAATACCCGAAGGTTGGCTGTATACCATCTAGTTAAATAAAATTAACATGAAGTAAAACTCCCTAGTGTAGTTGGTATATTTAATAAAAATTATAAAAATTTTTAAAAATCCAAACGGATTACGTTCGAAACGTTTTCGGACTTATCAGTCCATCATCAGTGAACTCTCTGTCCTTGCTAAATAGCCACAATGCCAAACACTGGTCAAGATGTATGTTCTAACTACATGGTGGAATCTGATCTACAATTTGGCTTACATTGGATGCCAACGGATTAGTACTAGGAACATGATGCTTCTAGTTCAACTTCCTTCTAAATCATTGACAGTTCAAGTTCAACTTCCTTCTAAATCATTGACAGACTAAACGTAGTTCAATGTAGACCTAATAATAAAAAAAATCTCTTAATTAATGGAGTAGAGCATCATGTTCCTAGTACTAATCCGTTGGCATCCAATGTAAGCCAAATTGTAGATCAGATTCCACCATGTAGTTAGAACATACATCTTGACCAGTGTTTGGCATTGTGGCTATTTAGCAAGGACAGAGAGTTCACTGATGATGGACTGATAAGTCCGAAAACGTTTTGAACGTAATCCGTTTGGATTTTTAAAAAATTTTATAATTTTTATTAAATATACCAACTACACTAGGGAGTTTTACTTCATGTTAATTTTATTTAATAATTATTCGCTCTAAAAAAATTAAAATATCTCGAAAACTTATAAATTTAGACATAGAAAATGTTGTATAAAAATTAAAGTACGGTAATGGTACTTTTTAATAGTGACATAAAGTTCAGAGTATTCCATTTAAAATTATTGAAAATATACTTGCGTTTCGACTTACCCTGTATTTGATATAAAAAAATTAGCAAGAAAATTATTGTCGAAATTTTTGAAAATTTCGACAATAAAATAAAAAAAATATGGCATCAATAAACCATTGCTGTTGTGCTTATTTTTATTTATACGGGGAGTTGAAACTTGTTACGATTTTCATATAAAATTGGTTATAACGTTGTAAATACCCAGTATAACATAACATACCTTTATATTTTTGTGATGGAGAAGTTAACAGGATTTCTAATATAAAATAAAATACAGGATGTTCTATTTAAAAAAACATAAGTTTGGTCTGCCGCTATGTTATCGAACACTCTGTAACATTCTAACTAATTTTGTAAAGTGATCGTTGGAAATGTGAAGCTCGAAGTTGGCTATAACTTTTGGTATTAACTTTTATTGTCAACTATTACTATAACGGATCTACGGAGATTTATCACACTAATCAATCTAATAAACTAATAAGTTAAAAATCATTTGAACCTAAATAGATTTTTTGATGTCCAACCACTACAATTATACAAGATGTGAATGTTGCTACAAAATTATCTAATAAAAACATTATTTTATTCTTCTTCTTCTTCTTATATTAGGCCTCTTGACCTGTTCTTAACCGACTTTGAGCTTGTATTCGTAGCTGTGATGTGGACTGCCAGCTATCTCGCCACCTTTTAAAGAACCTTCCTATTGGTATCTTGCCTGTTGGCTTTCAATAATTTTATTTCTATCGCGTACGTCATGATCGGTCGTACACATGATTTGTATATACGTACTTTCCCTTCCAGCCTCATATCTTTATTTTTAAAAAGCATTACAAAACCTTATTTTTCAAGAAAAAAACCATCGAGGAGAGTCCAAAAATATAAAAAATATACATGGTGTTCAAATTATGATCCTATCTATGTTCCAACTTTAACCTCTATGTATGTATCCTATAAATATAATTTTTTAACGTTTTATGATACTCACCTCCGGTCAACCGTTGTTTGGCAACTCAGGTCGGGCATGCAAATGCAATCTGTTTGCCTTCGAAGACGTCTTAAGGTCATTTGTTCAGCGGACGTCATCGTCATTAGGAATATTGATAACAAGACGCAAAACGCTACTATTTTGTAAGACATCATATTTCCGCTTATATTTAGAAATATATAACGACAGCTGTAACAGTATTTATTTATAGTTTCGTACTATTGATTGGGTTATTGTTCTTGATATTATCACCACACAAACTTTATAAATTTTTTTTATTACATTTTATGTTGCAAAATAATTAAATTACTTTAGAAATATAGCAAACGAATTTTGGGAGGAACTGAAGCATTAATTATATAGATTTAGACACTATAGATTTAGGTCCAGTTTGTATTTAAAGGTTATAGAGGAAATAATTATTGTCTTTTATATAACTAACTAACTATTACTAGCTAAAAAATATCTGGCCGTACAGATAAATGTAAATTTTCGGAGGAGCAAATACGGAAAAAGATAATGGTTGCTAACAAATCATAATTTTCTCTGTTACAGGTGTTTGGATGGATCCAAAGACATCCATAAGAAAGTTAACCCCGAGTAGTCGCGCTCACTTCTGTAACGTGAATGGTCGCGTGTTACATTCTATCTCAAAATACGAATTTAAATACGAATTTACAACAAATTTTTATTTTATAGTATTTTTATTTACTTGTTATTTTAGGAATATTATTTCTAACAATTATTAACTTCGGATGACCAAGCGGGGGAAATTGTGACCCCAGCGTATGTTTTTCTTTAATAAATTCAAAAGTATTTTCAATTTTTAACTCATTATTTTTTTGTTTGACTTTAATATCATTCTAGATATCCTCATATTTTGAAATAAAAAAATTCCCTATATTTTACGAATAAAAAATATATTCTAAAGTTGATGTTTAGTAAAATACCGTCTATTATGTGTAATTCCAAGCAGTTTTACGCTAATGCCGTCGACTTTGCAAAGTAACAAGACACTTACTCAACATACACACTACACATGACACTAATACTCATGTTGTGACTGGCTGAATAACATAAAATCCATGCCATAAAAATTAAAAAAAAAAACTTCCATTTTTGTTAAGTGTCATTTTTTACATTTTTGACCTGGGGTCATTTCCCTGGGCTGGTCATCGGAAGGTTAAAGCTAATTGGCTCTCCCCAAAGCCATAAATTCCACAAAAAGAAGAAGAGGAAAAAAAAGAAAAAAATTCTGCGCATTACTACACCTTTCCTTGAGGCACTTACGAATTTTTTTCAAAATTGCAAAAATTTTCATCAAGTTATCGCGAAAAAGGATAAAATGTGAAATTCTATCCAACGGCGCGACTACTCGCGGGTTAAGTTCAAAAAATATAAAACCATCATACGGCCAATACTAACAAATGAACTAGAAAAATGGATCATGAGAGAAAAGACAAAAAGCGGTATTAACTTTTGAAAGGAAGGTATTGAAGGTATTCCATATTGGGACCCATCTTCGACAATGGTACGTGGAGAATGAGGTTCAACCACGAGCAACCTCGTGCCACAAGCAACCAGCGCAAAGATTGAAGAGCCAGCTTTCCTTATAAGAATAGATAATAACCGAACACCTAGTAGAACGCTTAATGCAACTATAGTGGAACGGCGGATAATATTAGAGAGACCAAGGAAAGGGTGTATAGGCGAAGTGAAAACCGATGCTAATGCTGCAATTTCTATACGACCTTTCGGTAGTCCTAATTTTCAAAAGTATACTGTTAAAATTCCATGTCATTCTGATTATTTTTTACCCAGCTGTATTGCTTGAAGTGATACTACTTTTGTAATTTTTAAAACATTTTTATACAGGGTGTTTCATTGGTAAAGTAACATACGTTAACTGTAGAAAGAGGATACTCAGGCGGTCTCAAAAATACCATACTTAATGGGTCTTACTCCATTAATAACAAAGATACTGGGTGTTTTATCTATTTTGCCATTTTCTTAATTGGCTTATAACTTTTTGACCACACTGTATATTTGTTTTATATTTGGCACGCAAATATCATTTAAGGCGTACAATAAATTAATTTATTTACAATTGTAAAAAATCCAGGTCCGGCTTAAAAAATATTGGAAAAATTTTCCGACCCCAAAACAACACCCTGTACATTAAATTTTTTAAAATGGATTTTTCAGTTGAAAAGAGGATAAAAAAGTATATTCAGTGGTATACCTTAAATTTTCGGCAAAATGATTTTTCTGGTGAAATTTGGAATTTGAATTCTGAAATTAAGTGAATTGCAAGAGCTTTAAGTAGAAAAAAATTGAAATACAGCTTACAACTTGTCAACCCCACTGTATATTGATTTTATATTTAACACGCGAATGTTCTTTTAGGTGTCCAGTCAATTAATGTAATTACAATTATAAGAAATCCAGGTCCGGATTAAAAAATATTTTATAAATGTTCCGACCCAAAAAACACCTTGTTTATTAATTTTTTTTAAAATGGATTTTGCATTTGAAGAGAGGATGAAAAACAAAATTAGTGGTATACTTTGAATTTTCGGCAAAATGATTTTTCTGGTAAAAATTTGAATTTGAATTCTGAAAATATGTGAATTGCGAAGCTCAAAGTAAAATAAATTAAAATATGACTTAATTTTAATTAATACCATTATTTAATCTAAATTGGTAAAATATTAACATTTGCACACATACAATAATTTTTGATGACCCCCTCTGTGGCTCAGTGGTAAGAGCGCCTACCTTTGGATCGAAAGTTCCGAATGGTCGTGAGTTCGAATCTCACCAGGGTCAGAAATTTTTCGTTTATTATAAATTAATAAATGAAAATAGTTTCTGTCCTTGTGGGATCGGTACTCACCGGAGGGACCGCAGACGTTCGGATACAATTAGCGTCTCTTTGCAAAGACAATGACGTCGACTTTGCAATGAAACAAGACACTTACTCAACACACAGTACACAGTACACATGACGCTAGGTACCTAACTACAAAAATTTACCGTACCTACGTATAAAAAAAATAATTTTTGATGGTGGTAGTTTTGAATAAGTACTTTAGTTTTGAATAGTGATTATGCTGCCAATTTTCGCTGACCCTTTATTATTTATTCATTATTTAAAGATGAATATTCGCCAAAAACTATTTTTCACACATAATAAAGAAACACTAAAATATTAACATTTTACCAATTTAGATTAAATAATGGTATTAATTAAAATTAAGTCGCATTTTAATTTTTTCTACAAGAGCCTCGCAATTGACATAATTTCAGAATTCAAATTCAAAATTTTACCAGAAAAATCATTTTGTCGAAAATTCAAAGTAATTTTGTTTTTCATCCTCTTTCCAAATGCGAAATCCATTTTAAAGCAAATTAATATACAAGGTGTTTTTTGGGTCGGGATATTTACACAATATTTTTTAAACCCGACCTGGATTTTTTATAATTGTAAATAAATTAATTGATTGGACACCTAAAAGAATATTCGCGTGTTAAATTCAAAATCAATATACAGTGAGGTTGACAAGTTGTAAGCTGTATTTCAATTTTTTCTACTTAGAGCTCTCGCAATTCACTTAAATTCCGAATTCAAATTCAAAATTTCACCCGAAAAATCATTTCGCCGAAAATTCAAATTATATCACTAAATTTAGATTTTCATCCTCTTTTCAACTGAAAAATCCATTTTAAAGAAATTTAATGTACAGGGTGTTGTTTTGGGGTCGGAATATTTTTCCAATATTTTTTAATCCGGATCTGGATTTTTTAAAATTGTAAATAAATTAGTTTATTGTACATCTTAAATTATATTTGCGTGCCAAATATAAAATAAATATACAGTGTGGTTAAAAAGTTATGAACCAATTAAAAAAATAACAAAATAGATAAAACACTCAGTATCTTTTTTATTAATGGAGTAAGATCCATTAAGTATGGTATTTTTGAGATCACCTAAGTGTCATCTTTCTACAGTTAACGTATGCTACTTTCCCAATGAAACACCCTGTATACTTGACTTGGTCTTTGTCACTATGTCATTATGTCACTATGTCACTATGTCTGTCCGGCAAATTTTGTAATCCATTTTAAACATATTTCTAGGCTACTGCAAAAAGACTGACCAGTCAGTCACCTGTCTCTACTAGGCCAAAATGGATGGATGATACCTACACCTATACTTACTTACTTACTCCAGAACTCGTCTACCTTTCGGTGTGAGTTATAACGGAGTTAGGTTTTCCGTCGTTTTCTTCCACATTTCCTTTCACTTCCTTCTGTCCATGGCCAATGCTTTTGTTTCCTCTCATTTATTCCTCTTTTGTCGGCCGTCTCCCTCACTTCTTCTGTCCACGTCATTCTTGGTCTTCCTCTCTTCGATCTTCCCATATCTCTCGCTTCATATATCTGTCTTTTTCTTCTCCTCTTCTCAGTACATGTCCGAGCCATCTAAGTTGTCCTTGTTCGATTGTTGTTGTAACTGGGTATATTTTCAGATTTTCTCTAAAGGTTTGATTTCTAATTTTATCTTTCCTTGTTTTTCCCTCTATTGTTCTCAAAAATCTCATTTATGTGCTTATTAGTCTATTTTTCTACCTTTTTGTCAATGCCCAAGATTTACAGGCATAGGTTAGAGTGGGTTTCACAACCTTTTTTACTATCTCCATTTTTTATTCTTAGGTATTTCTTTCTCTTTTTAAAAAGTTACTCTTAATAATATTGTACAACTTACCAGTCTTTGCAATTCTTTAATTTATCTCATCTTCTAATTTTCCATCCCGGTTTATGATCACCCCCAAATACTTATATATGTCTACCTGTTAAAGTTGTTTGCCATCTACTTCTATTTCATGTTTTCCTTTTTGTTTTCCAATTATCATTGTTTTTGATTTTTCTTTGTTTATTATCATGTTTCTGACTTTTAACTCTTCATACAATATATTTATATTTTCTTGTAATTGTTTTTGTATTGTACCTACACCTATGATAAAGAATTTTTATGTGTTTGTGTAACGTGTATGTCGTGGCCGTGTTTTCTGTTTTTTCTGTTTGGAGTTGTACGGAGGACAAAGTTCTTAGGAGTTTTAATGAAAATTCATATTTATACTCTTAAGATGCTCATGCCTAAACCTCAATGTAGCGGTACTTTTTTACTAATTGACCATTAGCTCCGATGATGACGTTTATGTCGAAAGCGCTCAGCTAAAGAAATAAATTAGTTACACACTTTGACATACCATATTCGCTGAAAAAAATATTGTACATAGTACCAATGAACGCCAATCATTGACTTTTTTTACATTGATTCAATAAAAATTTTGTTAATACAATAAACACGTAGTCATTAAGTAATGACCATATTCATTATTACAATGTAATTCTATTCATTAAAAAATAATGAATAGAATCATTAATTCAATGAATCGTTTTATCGATCCAATGACTTTTTTCATAATACTAATAATTTATTCATTGTATATGTGAAACTATACATGAGGATTATACGGTTAAATTAATGAATATGAAACGTTGCACTAATGTACAGTGTTCTTCAAATTATGACCTCGTTTATTGAATCAATGAACGCATTTCTTGATTTAATGTTTAAGATAAAATAAAATTCTGTTAAAGTAAACCGAACTAATGTAAAAGTAAAACCTGTACATTTCCTGAAATGTTATAAGTGTTTCTATTGGTGCAAGAAAGTCACGTTACAACAGTGAATCAACCCTGCAGACTCCTAAAACTGGTTTGGCACTAGTAATTTGTCTGTTCAACGTGCACAGACCACATTAATAGAGAAGAAAAGTTCTGCGATTTGGTTTATTTTTTTAAGGTATGTATTTACATATATTGTTCACAATTATTAATAAATTATTAAGTTGGATTTCTGTAAAAAAAGTTGTATTTCTATTTTTAATTTTGCAGATTGATATGGACTTTGAAGTGGCATGTGGAAATGGAAATTGACTTATTGATGGATGGGACAGCAATTTCGAAAGAATTATTTCCTTTTTTCAGTGTGAAAGTCATATCAAGGAAAAAAAAATAAATTTTATTTGCAAAGGCTACCCATGAAGACATTACCGAAGGTAAATACTTCATTATTCAATCCTACTTATCTAGTATTAATTCATTTTTGTTCTCTGTAAATTTTTTGAAAAGCTAATTCGACACATAGTTAAAAGAAAATAGGAACCATTTGAAAATATTTCTAAATGGTATAATCCTATAAAAGAGTAGTAAATTAAATATTTATATGATTAAACCTTAAATAATTGAAAAATATTATTAACTCCTGCAGTCGCAGTCGGTAGTATCAAAATAATTTTTTTTTCAGGATAAATTAGAATATCTGTGTAATAAAAATGGCACCCAAAAATACAACTATGTACCTACATTATTTAGATTTTTTTTATAATAATTATTAGTATTAATTGTAGATGGCAAACATGCAATTCTTCTTTGGGTTCTACTTGGATATTTTGTGCCAACTAATAAAATGGTTAAAAAAAGATCTTAATGGACAAACAAATATAATAAAATATATCATCAGAGATTCCTAGGAATCATTCTTATACGTCGGGAAGACCCAGCAAGAAGTGTAGGACCATATTACATTTTTGAAATCAAAGAAAAATGACATTCAACAATTAATTACTGCCAGAGGGATATGTGTATATTTTGACGATATCAGGTATACATTTTTTATTTATTTAATCTGGATTCTCCTCCCGAGTCAGAAATGTTCTGAAATTTTATTGAATATTATATATTTTATTAATACAAGTTAATTGCTCTTTTCCAGTCCATATAAGATCTGAAGATTTGAAAGAAAATCCAGAAAAATAGTTTAGATAATCTAATATTAAATAAGTCTGAAATTATCTGCAATAAATATTGATTCTAGATATTTATAATTGTTTATATTGTTCATTATTATTAAAAAATAACCCAAGTTATATAAAATATACTTATAGATAAACAAAAATTTGCTGAAATTTCAGAACTTTTTAAATATTTTCATACTGTTTGATTTTTGTATTAAATAGGAAGAATCAATTTCTGCTACATATATTTAGTTATTCAGTTTTTTCCAAATTAAATTATAAAAAGTTGTGTATTAATTAAAAATATATGTTTTTTTTTCTTTAAACTTATAGATACTTAATTATAATTTGAGAACCTGCAAAAAAGCGTTGCTTAAACCTATATTATTTGTAATACCTACTTATGTAGAGGGTGAAGTCGAGTTCGCTCCGCTTCGTTTAGGTATATTTTAGAAGGGTACGAATTGGCTCCCGCATGAATGCGGGTAGGCTCTCATATAATCGCGGAAAGATTAGACATTGTTGCCAAATCGTGTAATATTTATACTGCTTAGGAAATTTACATAGTGATATAGACTTTTGATAGGAAAATTATACTTTTAGACAAATACTTTTAGAGTTTGTTTTAGTTCAACATTGGCATATGTGGCAATTTTAACACAAATTATCGGTGTCGGCCGGTATGCGCTCGACCGTTTTGCGCTCTTACCTGAAATCGGCCGGTTTGCGCTCTACACTCTAATACCCGAAAGTTAAGTCTTCCTCCTTTCCCATAGATATTTCTAGGAAGGTACCTGTTTCTAACAAAAAGAGAAAATTTGAAAGAAGTGACAACGCTGGGTGATATTTTCGACATGTTTAGGTAAAATAAATTAGGCAATCCAAACCACGTGATTTTTACTGACAGGACGACTGGCAGGCAATTCAGCGTTGCCAGAGTTGTTACAATTGTACCAATTTGATACAATTAACAACCAAACTTTCGATACTAAAGTCTCCTAAAGTAAAAACCTAAAATTTTGTGACATAAGAAATTTGCTTGAAATAATATTAAACGACGTTTTTTTAAGTTTTTGTACAAAATGTGTTGGTTTAGTACTTTGTGTCACTATTCCAGTCATTCCGGTGCATTTACAAAAATTTCTCTGGCAACACTGCACACTAGCGATTTTATTGGATACTTTGTTTAAATTAAAATTTCAAATATAAGATACAATGTGGTATTACTAGGTACCTAAAATAATAAAATATATATTACCCCGATGATTTTACCTAAAATCTAATTTTAGGGATGCTCAATATTATTTTTTATTAAACTTATAAAACATAAAATTTGTTAACCTAGCTTTCTTCAATCTTCCAAATTACTTAATTAAAACTTTTTAACTACTTATTAAAGTTTATTGAGGTAAGCAATATTTTTTACTATGTCACAGAAGTATTTAGCAATATTTACACTGACATAAAATACGAAAATTACTTTAAAGTACTAAAATAACACTATACTATCATATGCCTTCAATGTATTCATGCCAGCCGCTAGACATATTGGAATAGTTTGACATCTCGTTGGATTCCCTAATTTTGTCTATGGGAGCCAATTCGTACTCTACCTTTTTTAGTTCAGGTAAAATTCTTACCATTGGGAGCGAACTCGACCCCGTCCATGTAGATAGTAAGTCGTCACTTTGTTTACTTTTGTATATTACTCAGTGTACCTGCTTATACCTAGTTATATGAAAACTTCTAAAACTTATTTTGAAAATTTTTTTAATCAACTCTATTTACTATTTTCCACATGTGATCAGAATATCGATGTCTTAACACATTGAATCAATGTAAACGTCCATTATTTTAGTGTAAATATTTTATTATATCTACGTATTCATACGACGAAACAATGTAAAATAGTTTTTAATTCAATAACTACATGCATTAATATAATACATATATTTCACTGTATCAATGTACCGATACATTGATTTTTAACTAGAAAGTACATTGAACTAGAAAGTACTAATTCATCAAATTAAAAATTAATGTTCATAGAATTAATAAACTAATTCGTTAATCTAACGAACATCATTCTTTGGGTTAGTGCATCCAATTCGTAATATTAACGAACTTTTTATTGGTTAATGTTTTGAACATTAGTTAATGTATCTACTTACATTGGACCAATGGTACTGATCTTTGGACGAAAATTATTGCTCACCGTTTTTGAATCAATGTTTTTTTCATTATATTTACGCACTTTTTTGGTTCAGTGTTTTTATTTCTTTCATTCATTCAAGTGTGTACAAACATATCAGTCTTTCAACTACTCATAAATTTAGATTATATCATATCATACTTATATCTGGGATCATTGATCACAAACGGAGGGTCATTGCAGAAAGGTATTAAACGTAGATGTACATACTCTAGCAAAAGTTGCCACAGCCAAAATGACGAAAATATGGAAGAACTGTGAAATTTCAAGAGCCATAAAGTGGGGTTGCTGAACGGTTTAATATTCCCAATACTGACCTAAGGATGTGAATCTTGGACCCCGAGACAATCGAAAAGAAATGTTAAGAAGTGCCACTGAAATGTTCTGTTAGAGACGAATGTTGCGAATTCTTTGGACCGACCGTAGGACAAATAATTCAATTTTAAAAGAGCTAAAAGTTAACTAACGACTCTCCAGTAAAGTCCATCTTTAACAAGTAAAATAATTTGGACATGTTATGAGAGCAAACCGAGAAAACATGGAAAGACACATTATATAAGGAAAGGTGGAAGGCCGAAGATCATGAGGAAGATCCCGAACAAGATAGATCGATCAGATTACAGGAATATTGAACAGACCTGTAAATGAGTTAAAAGAGATCTATGGAGACGAACAATACCCGACATCACGTCATCCACCACAATCCTTCTGGATGGTCAGATTTTATTTCTGCCGCGTATGTCATTATTGGTCTGATGACTGTTTAGTAAATTCTGTCTTTCATTTGTTTTCCGATATTTTTATTTCTCCATATTGTTTCATTCAGGCAATCTGCGCCTCTGTTTGCTTTACTCACTTGATCTTCCGCTTCCGTTTCAAACTTTTTGTAGCTAGATAGTTTGATGCCTAGATATTTAAACTCCATCTTTTGTTCTATTACCTGATTCTCTAGCTCTAATTTACATCTTATTGGATTTGCTGTTATAACCATACACTTGGCATTTTTGTGGAAATTATCAGTAGTAATAACCCAAGGACATTGATAATTGTTCGAAAAAATTTTATAACAGATTTCGAAAGCTTGTTGCTTGGAAACAGACCGACGCCGTAGGCGGAGGTCTGCTGCCTGTAAGCAACAAGCTTGAGAAAGTTGTTAAAAAATTTTTGAGCATTTATCAATGTTCGAGGGTTATTCGGATAGAAAATTTTTTGCTGGTTATGAAAAAAAAATACAGAGCAGAAACAATTTATTTAAATGTGCAATTAACAATTCTTCCACCGTCCGATTTCCATCTAATTCATATTTTCTATCATTGCAAAAGTCCATAAACGCTTTCCATACAATTTTTTTACTGTAAACAGTATTCTTTGGTATATTTGATTCGATAATTTCATTAATATTCTCATCAGTATTACAACCAAATCGTGACATTTTGAAATATTGAATATTTGAAATGTCAGAAACGAAATGTAGGTATCCATAGCTACATGATTGAGTGAAAACAGCCCATGGGATCTGTTTTCAGTATAATGTTGGTTTTATTGGTTGTATTCAACCAGATGACCACAAATTAATTGATTTCATTGGATTTCTAACTGAACAAAAAATTTTCGTGTTTATTAACATGTTTTCTGGTAAGTATGTATATTAAATTAGTACATCATACGTTGTAACTCATCTTCACTTTGAGAGATTAGCATTGCATCGTCTGCATAGCAGATTATTTTAAGTTTTCTTTTTATTCTATAATATGACTTCGGGAAAGTTGTTTCTTTCCCATTGTGTACCCTTTCTTAGTTCTTGCTCTTTTAATTATTTCCACTCCAGGAATTCTCCTGTCTTACCGCATTTCCATCTTCAATTGGGTCAGTTAGTTCTTCTCCTACTTTTATTGTGTTGTTCTGGTAAATATGTTCGATCGTTTTAATTACACTAAGATATACCTCTTTTGATTTCAACAAATGGATAACGTCCTAATTTGACCCTATCAAATGCCTTCTTAAGGTCAACGAAACTTAAATATGCCGGTTTGTTGTATAGCCCAGTCGGGTAGCATTTTACCTTGCTTTACGAGCTGTCCAAATTTTATTTTTCTAATCTTTAGGGGGTCAATAGAAGTGTAAATTTTAAATCTCGACTGAATTCTGCTGTTGCGTCAGCCGCCATCTTGATTTTAAACGAGAACCGAGAAAGTGTAGAAACTGAAATTGTTGAAAACGCGATGTTCTATAAATTCGTATATTATAATTTTTTTCGTGCGGTCGATATTTTCCGAGTTATATGGGGGGGGGGGGGGATAGTGACAGTTAGAGTCTAATTATTGATCTCATTTATAATTAGTTTTACAAGAAAAATGTGTCTGTATATACAAAAATAAAGAGAATTAAATTTTGTATAATTTTTGGATAAAATCAATATTTAAAGTAGTATTTACGTACGCGGTAAATATGTGAGCGTAAGACCTGATTGATTTTATAGCAATTGTTTTTGTTAATATCTCCGCCATTTTCTACTTTTCGACAAAAAGTGTGAGGACTGAAATTGTTGCAATTACGATTTACTACAATTTTTCGAGAGAACCAGTGGCGGGTCTACGAGCAGGAATGGGGAAATTCTCCCCAGCAGGGTACAAAATTAAAAAAAAAAACTGTTGGAATATAAAAAATATATTAGGTTCAATGAAACTTAAAGTATCGACAGACAAATTCAACCAATAAAACCCGCTAGTTAATAAAATTAAGTGAACGTAATGCATGTGAGCTATTATTTATGTCTTTTATGTAGTTAGTTTGGTTGGTGTTTCATTGGAAGTTTCAAAAATTATTGTATAAAATATAATTCTCTTTATTTTTGTTTATGTGCAATTATGTCGTAACGTCAGTAATAAATGAGACAATTCAATAATTATGCTTCCCCTTCGCTTCCACTATTTTCCCCCTTAACTTGAAAAATGTTGATCGCATAAAGAAAATTGTGCAAAATAAATTGTTGGATATTGCATTTCCAACAATTTTAGTTCCTACCGTTTTTGTCGAAAAGTTGAAAATGGCGGAGATATTAAGCAATAACGGTTCTCCTTTAAAATCAAAATGACGGCGACCGCAACGGGAGAATTCAGTCGAGATTTTAAATTTACACTACTATTGATCTCCCCTAAAGGATAGAATTATAAAATTTGGGGCAGCTCGGGAACAAGATTCAATTCAATGATTATGCTCCCACCACCACTTTATTATTTTCCCACTTGGAAAATATCAACAGCATGAAAAAAATGTTACGAATAAATTGTAGGAAATCATACTTGGAACAATTTTAGTTAAAAGTGGCGTAGATACCGAACAAAAACAATTTATATAACGGGCCTTACGGTCGTGCCATTACCGCATACGTACTACCTTCAATATTAATTTTAGAAAAAAAAATAAAAAAAATCAAAATTGTGTAGAATTGAATTCTCTCTATTTTTTTAAGGTACATTTTTGTCGTAAAACAAAAAATAAACGAGATAATTTAATAATTATGCTCGAACTGTCATTATTTTCCGCCATAACTCGGAAAATATCGACCTTACGAAAAAATTGCAACAATAGGAATTGTAGAAAATTATATTTTAATCAATTTTGGTTCCAGTACTTTTTGTCGAAAAGTTGAAAATGGTGGAGATATTGAGCAAAAACCGTTTTTGTTTAAAACCAAGATGGCGGCTAACGCAACGGCGAAATTCAGTCGAGATTTTAAATTTACACTACTATTGATCCCCTAAATATTAGAAAAATAAAATTTGGAAAAGCTCTTAATGCAAGGTTAGGCCTATTATTCGTCTAACCCGATTGGACTAGTACCTATTCTAATGATTTCTCTTGGACTTGCCTCATTATAAATCTAGCGTCGGTGCATGGATCTTCCCGACCTAAAACCTTGTTGTTCTTCTGCCAATGTTATAATTTCATTCAGTTGGTTTGTTATCACTTTGATTGTTCATTTTAATGTTGTGTTTAATAAATTAATTCCTTTGTAATTCCTCCAGGTTCGATTTGTCTCCCATTTTGAAGAGAGGTATATATTAAGATGCTTGATCTCCATTCTTGGGGTATTCTGGTTTGTTCTACACTGAGCGGCACAAAAAATGGGCACCCCACAAAATGGGTAATTTTTGATGTCGTGAATTTTCTAAATCTGTTGTCCGATTTAAGTGATTTTTTTAACATTTTATAGCCTTATTCTTTAATAATATCGCTGTAATAAAATTATTGCTAGACAGGTAAATGATCATTTTATACCGGGTGTACCAATCAAACTGTGTCTTATTCTCAAAGTTCACCACACCCTGTGTAATATTCTAGCATTTATAAAATATTGAAATTAAAACCAAACTATAGCCGCAAGTTTTCTTAACATTCTGTTTTTTGATTCATTCGCTTATGTTGGATAATAAAAAAGTTAGGTACTTTAACAACTAGCCATGTTCTTCATTAATACAGGGTGTTTCTAAATAAGTGCGACAAACTTTCAGGGGCAAATCTGCATAAAAAAATAATGGCAGTTTGCTTTATATACACATGTCAGCAAATGCTTCGTTTCCGAGATACTGGATGTTGAATTATTTTCTTACAAACTGACGATTTATTTATTGCTCTAAAACCGGTTGAGATATGAAAATGAAATTTGGTAGGTTTTAATATGTTTTAAAATGTGCAATAACTGTATCTTAAAACCTACCAAATTTCATTTACATATCTCAACCGGTTTTAGAGCAATAAATAAATCGTCAGTTTGTAAGAAAATAATTCAACATCCAGTATCTCGGAAACGAAGCATTTGCCGACATGTGTTTATAAAGCAAACGGCCATCATTTTTTTATGCAGATTTGCCCCATAAAGTTTGTCGCACTTATTTAGTAACACCCTGTATTAATGAAGAACAAGGCTAGTTGTTAAAGTACCTAACTTTTTTATTATCCAACATAAGCGAATGAATCAAAAAACAGAATGTTAAGAAAACCTGCGGCTATAGTTGGGTTTTAATTTCAGTATTTTATAAATGCTAGAATATTACACAGGGTGTGGTGAACTTTGTGAATAAAACACAGTTTGATTGGTACACCCGGTATACAATGATCATTTACCTGTCTAGCATTAATTTTATTACAGCGACATTGTTAAAGAAAAAGGCTATAAAATGTTAAAAAAAATCACTTAAATCGGACAACAGATTTTGAAAATTCACGACATCAAAAATTACCCATTTTGTGGGGTGGCCATTTTTTGTGCCGCTCAGTGTATTATTTTATGGATTAGTTATAATAGTTATTTAGTCAGGTCTTGTTCTCCGTACTTTAGGAGTTCGTTCTACACTCACCGGCACAAAATTCCGCCATTAAAATTTTTTGATTAAGTTTGACAATTTATAACTTTATTATCTGTATTCAGATTTTTAAATCTCTTGCATCAGTTTGTAGGTACATGTATTGATGTAGTTTTGCTATTGTTTCGGTAACAATTTTTTTTTGCTTATATGGCATTATACGGGGGTGAATTGAAGCGTTACAATTTAAAAAATTTTGTCGAAAATTTGAAGGGCTGATTTTGTTTCATACTCCTTTTGTATTATCTCGAAGGCATAGCTAAGATTTTGGTTTTGAATTATCCGAATATCACTTTTCTTGTAAAAGCTATACCTAAATAAAAACATTTCTTTGAAGGTTTATTTGATTAAAAATATTAAACTCACTAAAATTAACAACATAAAATAATTCAATAGCGGGCACGTCCACCTCTCACAGTAACGACTGCTCGAAATTTGTTTGGCATCGAATAAATAAGATGCGTTATCCTTTTCTGAGGTATAGCCCTATATTCCCCACAAGGGCCATAACTGTAACAAATTTTCTGGAGGCCTAGGACGATGACGAATAGCTATTTTCAATTGATCCCATAAATTCTCGATAGGATTGAGATCTGGGCTGCATGCGGGCCATTCTAGTCTTATCAATCCAACCTCTATTTAAGATATTTATGTAAAAAATTGCGCAGCGCTTACAACAAAAGAGATATTTGCATAATTCCAAAAACAAAATCTTAGTGATGCCTCCGGGATAATACGAACGGATTGTGAAATAAAATCAGTTTTTCAATTTTTCCGCAGAGTTTTTTAAAATTAGGAGAAAATAAAACCCTTCCATGCAGCTTCGTATATTGCCATCTACATCGAGAGAAAAAAATTCTTGACTTAAAGAAACTTTATTTATATTTAAGAAAGATCGACTTGGCATATTGCCTAAGAAATATATCTTTGTATGTAAGATATAATTTTCTAAAATATTTGAAATAAATTTTAATATACCTAAAGAAATATATCTTAAACATGATTAAACTATCATTTTCTTGCAAACTGCTAACCTATTTATCACAAAGAAATTTTATTAGCCATAAGAATATATTTTCTTGGCATTACAAAACTATCCTTTCTGAGCAATAAATACTATTTCTTAAAAAGGAATATTGTTATCTTACTATTTTTAATTAATGTCTTTAATGTTAAGAAATATATTTCGCAGATATAATACTATATTTAGAATTAAGTTACATTTCTTGAAAATAAAGTGATGTTACATACGGCGAAATAAATCATTGTATTAAGGTAAAATTATTCTTTATTAATAAAAACAGGATATAAAACGTTATTATTACATACAAATATTTTCTTCACTCTTAAAACACTGGCTTCTATACAACAATAACCGGATGGAGAGGCAAATTCAACTTTCTCAATTTTTCCTTCGTTTTTTTAATAGCACTTTATATATCAGCAATTAACTAAAACAAAACCGTTATGTAGAGGAGACAAACTTATTTTTATAAATCTTTTTTATAAAGATATACCTACTTATTTTGACAAATTTAGGAAATACAAAAAAAAAACAAATACACGGGCCCATATAAAAACTATTAATTTTTTGGTATAAGAACGGTAGGTATCAGTAAAACAGTCTACAATCCGAAAACATTTCGTGGCATTTCAACAAAAATAATAATCAATTATATTTAGTTCAAACATGGCTTTGTTTATCCTACCATCTTTGTTAACTTGTTTTTGTATATGAAATATTAATTATTTATCTGTATAATATTAAATCACACAATAGACATTGTTTACCTAAAACAAGAGGAAAATACAACAAATGTAAAATATTGAAGCAGACATATTTGTAATTTTATTTATTTATATAATCTAAAAGAGACAGTAAACCTAATCATTAAGAAATTTTATTACAGAAAAGTCTTATTAGTTTACATCTTAAGTTATTTTATACCTATTACCTTACTCACAGTTTTCGGCAATAAAATTTCTTAAATATTAAGGTGTTCCTTTTAGACTAACTAATTTCTTTATGATAATTAAATGCACAGAAAACATCCTCAACATAGCACACGCCATGTTTGAAATTATAACGTTGAATTGTAGGATTGCATATAGAAGACGATACATTCAAGAAACATATTATAGTTTATACATAAGTATACACATTTTTATAAAGGTTCTTACCTGTATAAAGTTCTACAATTTATGGAAGCCCCCAGTTGGTTAAGGGGAAACAGTAGCGATCAACAGGTAGCGAAAACGCGTTCCAAGATTGCGGCTGTAATTTTGAATATTTTTTCGAGATATTTGGCACACGTATTCGTAATATAATAAAGAATTGCGGTACAGAGCCCAATTTGAAAAATATATTAATATGTGGAAATTACTCTGTAATTAAATACAATATTAAAAAAACGAGCCTGTACCGCCATTAAGAAGAACAAAAAAATACACTTTTCCGCAAATCGCCAGGAAATTTTGACATTCCTGTCAAAATTTCTTGAAGAAAAAGTCAGGACTTCCTTACTGTAAGGAAATGTCATTTCTTTACTGTAAGGAAATTATATTTCCGTACAGTTGTTAGTGTTCTACATAAATGATAGAAAACACATTGCTATTAAAACCTTGTAAATTACCTTAATCATTAAATTTTCTTTATCTGGAACTTCCTGGATAAATTTTTCAATTTCTTCCTTCCTTAAAATCTTAGATTTCTTTGCCCTATAACCTTGAGCTTGCCGTTTCAATAAAGAACGAAGTTTTGAGTATGTAGATATATCTACATTGTGTTTAAGTGCAAGGGTTGACTTCAGCATTGAATAATTGGCCCATAATGTTGAAGATTTCATCTTTAAACAAAGGTCTAGGAAGTATGCCATTACAACATTTTCTGAGAAAGAACTCGTATTTTTACTCATGCGATAATCCATAAAACGTCTGTATGCATTTTCGTACTTTTCTCTTGATTTCTTTGGCAATAATTCTAATGAAGCAGTATTCACTGCCTCAACCAGCTCTGGAGGAGTCCCAGGAATGGAAAGTTCATCATCACTTATCATTTTACTTTCGAGAACACCAGCAATTAAATTTATAAGCGTCAAGTTTGACAATTCAACCTCAATACGTTTCCATAGTAACCCAAGTAATTTTATTAGGAATTTCAAAGCACCATTTATTTGGGAATAAAATTATCGCGTTTTTTTTAAATCAATCAATATCTGTCGAATTTTAAACGATTTGCGGAAAAATAGTATGTTTACCTCGTAGGAAAAGCCACATTCCTGGACTCTGTGTTGCTAAGTCTCGGCTTGCGCCTCGACTTAGCAATCTTCACAGTCGTCCAGGAATGTTAAGCTTTTCCTACCCGGTAAACAATGTACTATTCTTTAAATAAATTTTTTTATCCGATGCCTAGATTTTGTGTCATTTTGGAACTACTAATGAAATAAAAAAAATTTAGTAGTTCCAAAATGACACAAAATCTAGGCATCGGATAAAAAAGTTTATTTGAAGAAAGTGTATTTTTTTGTTCTTCTTAATAGCCGTACAGGCTCGTTTTTTAAATATTGTATTTAATTACAGAGTCATTTTCACATATTATTATATTTTTCAAATTGGGTTCTCTACCGCCATTCTTTATTATATTACGAACACGTGTGCCAAATATCTCGCAAAAATATTCAAAATTACAGCCGCAATCTTGGAACGCGTTTTTGCTACCTGTTGATCGCTACCCTTTCCTCTTAATAGCCCCTTTCAATATTGTTCTGAAGCTAATATTATATTATTCTCTCCGAGATGGAAGTCGAAACGTCAATAAAATAATTTTTTAAGTTTAATTGTGGCTTATTTTCCAGTTAGAATAAGACCCTTTCTTTCAGAGTTGTCCATCATTATAGATACGTAAAATGCATATAAAGATACTATTATGTTTCTTTTAGAACTACATATTCGGATATGCAACAATATTATTATTACATCTTAAATTACTCAATTTACTTTTATTTAATATGTGCGTACCTTCAAGCTATCCCTTAGATTTTAAAGAAAACCAACAAATCCAAAATTCATCTATGAAAATGAACTAATGCCATGCCATCATGCCAAACAGTGACGATTAAATTACAAATAGTGAACAATGGTTATTGCGCAATTCTTTTGCGGAAAAAAATCTCTTTGCAAGTAACATTTCGGCATTAATGATAAAGTTTTTATTTAATAACCAAAGTTACTACAGAGGGTGTTTCTGAAGAACTATTTCTTGTGGTTTAAAATATTTATTTGAATGCAAGAAAATTTCTTGTTCCAAATATAAATATGGATTAACTTAACTTATACTGCTAAATATTTGCTGTTTTCAATTTAAGAAACAAAAACCTTATGATAAGAAAATTAATTGTAACCATTAATGCATTTCTTAGTACTTACCCCTTAACTGGTCCGGCGTCGTCTGACAGACGATTTAATAATTTTGATTATTTTTATTGGAAATTGGCACCGCCCACAGGCAAGTCGTTTTATCTAATCCTTAAACTATTGGAGCTTGACAAGTGGGTGTATTTGAGACAAGTTTCTCTCAGTTCCTAAAAAGTTATCGCAACAGTTAGGTTGAGAGTAGCCTCAGACGACGCCGGACCGTTTGTGTCACTTTTTTGTCTTCATACTTGGAGTTCAAGAAGAGCAAGAGGATGTTCTTATTTTAGAAAAAGCGCAAGATTTGCAGTTTATGTCCTTGTAGAAAGCGCATGATGACAAAATACCTGTGCTTGAGTTGCAAAAAGCCTGTTTGTTTGGGATGTATAAAACCACTACCTATGTAAAAATTGCATATAAAATAGGTAAAGTTTGACTGATGCTGGAAACAAACATTTTTGATCGATTTTTATTTTACCTAGTTTTTTCTTTAGCCTACAGTTTGAACATCTATCCTAGTACTAAACTATGTACTTTTTCACAAATATTTGTGCGGATTTCAGTTTTATTTTAATATTTTTTTCTTAGCGCAAATAACGCCCAAATCTAATACGTTCACTTTTATATAAACATGTCAAGGTATGTTTTTAACATTTATTCTTATTAAAAAAATTTTTTTCGAGTGTTGTTTTGCTTTCTTGAAAAAAGTAGTTTCGCAGACGACGCCGGACCAGTTACGCTACTGCTACAGTACCGGACCAGTTAAGGGTTAAGGAATTATCTGTAAGAAATTATTGAGTTATGTTTAAAAAACTCGTTACTTTATATATGAACCGGTATGTTTACGTTAATATGATATGTTAACTTTTAAGAAAGATAGCTCAAAGGAACTAGTGTTTTAGGAGAAAAGAAATTGTTCTCTCGGTGTAAGTAATTTTTTTGTAATGTATAACAATTCTCAATGTCTTTGCAACACAAAAATTCAGCAGCTGCATAATAATGGTCAAATCTGAGAGTGCAGGAAGAGTCTATACCGGTTTCGGGGGTTGTTTCCCCCTCATCAGTAGTCCCATATCCTCTTCTCTCAGATTCTTCCACGTACCACACTTTGGGCCTTTCCGAATTGCAAAGAAAAAATGTCACGGATGAACTAGGGCCATCTAACGAAAAACAAAGTAAGTTATCAATCGAAATAGCACAGAAAACAACAATAAATATCATCTCCACACCACCAGACTGACAACAGGTGGAATGCTTTCTTTGGTTACATCTCCTGAGATTTTCAAAATTTATAAATCATACAGGATGCCGAGGAAATTAATATGAGAGAATTTTAAATAATTCACAACTTTTTTACCACGCTGAGCAGATCAGTTGTGAATTATTTAAAATTCTCTCATCTTAATTTCCTCGGCATCCTGTATGATTTATAAATTTTGAAAATCTCAGGAGGTGTAACCAAAGAAAGTATTCCACCTGTTGTCAATCTCAGTGGCATGCTGGCCGTATGAGGCCGTGGCCTCTTAAGGCCGGTCAAATAGGTTTTTTTTCACAAAAAATTTTGGATGTGACAAAAACTGTTTTTTTTTTTAATTTCCAAGCGAATGTTAATTTTGCTAATAATATAAATAAAACATTTCAAAAAAATAAACTTTTTTTTTTAATTGTAAAATACAGTTTAAGTAAATGAATAATACTCTAAATACATAAATAGATTGCTATTTATAATATTTATTTTCATACATACGAGTATATTAAATATATATGGTTTTCTGGTTTTCCAATTTCCTTCAAACATGTATGTACCCTGCAGAATAAAAAATGGAAAAAAGTCTTGCACATTTTTGACCGAATTTTAAAAACAAATCGTTGTATGATGATGATGCAGACGATACAGTTATTTTAAGTGATGATATGAATGGATTACAACACCTTTTAAATGCCATTGACAGAGTGGGAAGAGAGTTTGGCCTAAATATAAACTGTTCAAAAACAAAGTACATGGTATTTAGCCGTTTGGCCCATCAAGATTCACGGTTATATGTTGATGGTCATATGATTCAAAGAGTACCCAGTTTTAAATATCTTGGTTGCCATATTACTGAACAACTAGATCCAGATAAAGAGATAAAATGTAGAATCGAGATAGCCCGCACGACATTTTTAAAAATGAGGTCATTCTTCTGTAATGATACCTTGCAACTTCAACTTCGAAAGCGCATGATTAAATGCTACATTTGGTCAGTCCTCTTGTATGGTGTCGAAGCATGGACATTAAAAATATCCACCATTAACCGTTTGGAGGCCTTTGAAATGTGGCTGCACAGACGTATTCTAAAAATACCATGGACGGCTATGCTGACAAATGTGGCAGTCCTTAAGAGAGCAAATGCTACCCGTGAGCTGCTTGATAACATCAAATATAGAAAGATGGCCTATTCTGGACACGTAGTAAGGGGAGACCGGTATAATATTCTTCAACTTATTATGATGGGTAAAATCGAAGGACGCAGAGGAATTGGTAGAAAGCAGGCCTCTTGGTTGAAGAATATCCGGGAGTGGACAGGAATAAAGAAAGCAGAACACCTATTTAGAATAGCTCGAGACAGAGACAGTTTCGCCATGTTAATCGCCAACGTCAATGGGACTTGATAGGGCACGTTAAGAAGAAGAAGATGATGATGCCATAAGCACTCTACATCCTAGACATTTTGATACAATAAAAAATTGTAGACCTTTAACAGCATTTAAATCATTTACTGAAAAATTAAGAAATTTTTATCCTACAATATCTGAGACTACAATATAGGGAACTTGCACTAAAAAATTTTTTTGCATAAAATTGTTAATTTATGTTTTAAAATGTTATATTCAAAATATTACGTCTTAACAATGAATAGTGTACGTACAACATATGGTCAAAGTTCCGCGTCTCAAATTTCCGTTTCAAACAACTTCAAAAGCGAGAGCTGGGCTCTGACGTCACAGGCCACTCGTATCGTTTGCCCGTTCGGTGGGATATTGCATTTAATGCAATTTGATGCAGTTTGCACATAGATAAATAATAATATAGTTGAAATATCTTGTTTTACTCTGTGGCAAAAATGATTTTTTCTGTGACAGGCAAAATATTAACATTTTATCTCTGTTGACATATATCAAAAAGTTCTTTTTTATGAAATTACTTTTGTCGTTTCTTGTGTTGAAAAACAAAGAAGAAACAAGTAACTTAAAAATAAACAAAACTTTTAGTAATAAAAGTAAGAGTAACTAAAAAGTATTGGTGCTACTATAGTATACGGTCTACAGTCGGGTTTCTACTATAGCTTGCGGTCTACCGAAGGATGCGGTGTAATTATAAGCTGAGATGATAAAGATATTAACTTGAAAAATTACAATAATGATTCTTCTTATTTATGCGGATTATTAACTTTGTAAAAAAGGATTTTGTTGGCTATGTACACGTTCTATCGGTACGTCTGCTAATCACTATAATCTTTTCTCCTCAGAAGGCTTTGAACACAATAATGAAAGGTTCCAGTAGGTACTAATAAACATTACAATAAAATATAATCTTTATTATAATACAAATTACACCGTAATCTTTTCCAGGATATACGAAATCCTTCGATTAGAGGTAGGTAGATAAAACCCAGGGGGCAAACCGCATACTATAATATAATGGTACCAAACTATTGTTATAAACGGTTTAAACATGCTTATTAATAACTCTTACTTATTTGCCTTGACACCTCGCATTTCTCCAATAGAATAGCTTTCACTACTTTTTATAAAAGTTGCCACCATGAAGACATCAACGGTAGGTAAGTTAGTCAGATTGACCTTTTGAAAAACCCTCGTCCGTCATATTATGCGTTTTAAACTCTTTACAAAGTAGCACTCAACTTTATCAATTTCAGTTTAAAACTAAGCTGATTGGGGAACTACTTATTACAATATATAAGATGAATATAAATAATACCTAGGAATTTTCCATTAAAGACGATTAAAATGTAATATACCCGTGATACCTACCCTAATCGCGTTGTTTCCGACTGCTAGGCCCGTGGCCCGTGGCCCGTGACGTCGAACCAATAGAAGGACGTTCAAGAGCCTCCTAAGATATTTGAATTTTATAGCATTTTCAAAGTGTCGTAATTAGCGTACGGGTTAAAAATTTTTGTTTTTTTCGCATGCAAGCGTTTTAAGATCATGTTACCTTATGTTTTTTAATATCATTTTAATATTTAAAAATTTATGCAAGTGCCCTATTAGAGAAGAACTCGTGGATTTTGCTGATAAATGGACTGTATTAAAAAATAGGATTTTGCAAAATACTGAAATTATAGAAATCGAGTTAATGATGAATATCTTCAGTCTATAGAAAATATGAAGGATGATATTATTAAGCTAAGTGGTAATGAACATGAAGTAACAAATGGCAATGTTGTTGATATCGTGAAAACTCCACCTCGGTGTGGTACTAAAGAGTGTAATGTATAGTGATTGTATAGCCTGTTGTTACGCTGTTACAATTGTTAGCTGCAAGTACAACTATATCAGTGTGGTTATCCAAATTTAAATTGTATATAAGCATTTACTAACTCTTTCAGTGATACAAGTATCTTGCGAAAGAAGCTTTTCAACGTTGAAATACATAAAAAATTGGTTAAGAAGTACTTTAACACAAGATCACTTGGAAACATTTATGCTAATGGCCATAGAAAAAGAAACTTTGTATGAGCTTAAAAATGATGAAATAATCGACGAATTTGCTCAAAAATCTATTTTAATTCGTAAATTATTGATCGAGAGTTAAGTAATTATTTTATAAAATAATTGCAAAAGAATGTTTAGATTATTGCGTTGTATTAAAATTTAAAATATTGTTAAAATAATGTATTTGCAGTGTACTTGTATTTGTAGGCTCTTTTATAATTGATTTAGTAAAATTCAATTTCATACATAATTCAAAAATTCTCAAAATTTTATTTCACTTTTATCTTAATTACATCAAATTCATATTTTGGTTTCTGCCTTACTGCATGCATACAATATTGTCATACATGTCATTTATTATTTGTAAGATTGCTTATTCTTAAATAAAAAAATATGACAAATTAACAAAAAATCATTGAATTCAAATTTTTAGGGAAGTCAAAGTTTTAAGCTCTTGGATATTGGTCACTTGGGGCAGAGAGCAGCAGGCCTACGCCTCTCTGATGATGACTCCAAATAGAGTCGAAAATTGTCGATTTAGAGTGCTGGCTTGCGCTCTCTGTTCTAAATGAAAAATAAGACAGTTTTGCCTTCGTATTGCAACTGGATAAAACTGGTATACATTTTGATTTCAGTTCAAATTTTTAGGTTTGCTTTAAAAATATTTTATATTTTTGTTTTTTTTTTTATTTTGTAAATAACGAATAAAACATCCTGATAATAGAAGGTAAAATGAGCATAGGAGGCCGCTTTTCGATAAAATCACCGGGCCGCATGAAAAGTTCCAGCACGCCACTGGTCAATGTGGTGGTATTGTCGTTTTCTCTATGATTTATAAATTTTGAAAATCTCAGGAGGTGTAACCAAAGAAAGTATTCCACCTGTTGTCAATCTGGTGGTATGGAGACGATATTTATTGTCGTTTTCTGTGCTACTTCGATTGATAATTTACTTTTTATTTTTTTTTATTTTTTGTGTTACCTGAATAATAACACACGATAGGTATGTACCTACAAAGTGATGCAAGAATCTTGAAAATCGGAGTACAAATAATAAAGGTATACGTTGTCAAACTTAATCGAAAATTTTTAGTGGCGGAATTTTGTGCTGGTGAGTGTATATTTTGTCCTCTACTGGTGATTTGGTACTTTTGAGCAAATAAAGTAGTTAGGACAATTAAAATAGGAGGTAGGATTACAATTTCGAATACATAGTTCGATAACCAACATTTTTGTTGTGCAACCAATTGCACGCCAATGAAATCTCTACAGCAAAAGGTAACGAATCATGTCGGACTAACGAACGAAATGCAACGCAGTCAAAGCCGATACGGCATTAATAAGGATAATTAGCTCATTACAATAACTGATATATTGTTTACATGTGTGTTTGTTGTCGGAGCACTTCTCTCATCAAACGCATTTCTATCGCTACGTATTTTGACAGAAATTTATCGATAAATGCAGAATTGTTGATATATTTAAACAATGGTGAAGTCAAACTAATTGTAGCAATCTAATCAGTGGTAATTAATAACGCAATGTTGTGGTTAAAGAAGGAATCTGTTTGTGCATCAAAATTTGTTAGAAATTATAGCAAAATTAATTAATGAATGCTATAGTAGTATTTACTACAAATGCTGTAATAATTATACTGTTTTGTAGTCAAACTATCTGGAGAATACGATGAATAAATATTGATATTAGTTTGAAAATAGAAAATAAAGTGGAATGTCTAAAAAAACGAAAACTTAGGTATATTATGTACTTTATTAATAGAGCAGGACGGATCTGTTTTGAGGTGGATGTGAGAGGTGGCATTCGGATTTTTGCAGATAAAGTTAGGTGACAACTTCAATAATTATAATTGACTTATGCTCCTTCTCAAATATGCCCGGAACATTAATAAAAAATTTAAATATTTAAAAATTTCGAAAAATATCGATTTTTTTCTAATTTCATTGCATATAACTTTAAAACGATTCATTTTGGAACAAAGTCGTTGAGAACGAAAATAAAGATAATTGAATTTTGTATAATATCCCATATAGCACACAACGTCCGATGGACGTCCATATAACGTACATTTAAAGTCCAAACGTCCATGGACCAAAACTGGACGTACTATGTACGTCCATTACGCGACGTCCATTGGACGTTTGATTTCAACGTACATTGGACATCCATTTGTGGTCCATGGAGATTTTACACAAAATGCGATACTATTATTATGAGTAATTATATATAGCTTCTTGTTTTAATCAAAGCAATATTATTAGTAGAATACAAGAAGCTTCTAATAAATGTAGTCACATATTTTTCCATCATCGAATTAAAACACTGAACCACTAAAATTATTTTAATTAAACTTATATTATACTAGATGATGATAAAACGGTGGTAAACTTTTTCAGAATAACGGAGCTACATCGTGCATTGGTAATTATAGAACTTACAATAATTAGACACTACCAATTTAAATCTTAAATGTGCATTTTGTAACTTGTTAAATAGTTAAACTTCCCGCCAAACTAAATGAGAATCTTCTTGACAACGTTGTCGCTCTTCACGCTATCGGTCGTAAAAGGTAGTACTAGGCAGGTACTTTTTAGGGGATTATCGCTGTTAATTGTTGTGGAATACTGAAGGAGGATTTATTTATGATAATTCACAGAATGGCAAACCCGCTTGCAATATACAACCGTACTTTCTAAGAAATGTTTGGAAGGAACAGAACAGAAATAAACCTCTTTTAATGTGCATGCATCAAAGGGCTCCAATATCTGAATTTTGTCTTTATTAAGTTATTACATACAATATAATACATCCTCATCCTGTGATATCTTTGTGTTTATTGTTCATCGTGCAAGTGCAGTCGTGCATTAATGAAGTTCCTATAATAAAGTTATAATAAAGAGAAATAAAAACGGTATTTTGTGTAATATTTTAAAGTATAAGTTTAGTCAAAAATGAATAACGATTTTCAATTTCGTTGCAAAACGAAAATACAGCCGAACCATATTCCAGTCCAATCAGAGAGTGCTGCAAGCACCCCTACCGGTTTCGAAACTTATTAGTCTCTCATCAGGAGGCACATATGCTGCCCTCCCTGATCCAACTAAAACAAACCCCAGCGTGCAGTCCCGAATTGCAACGAACGAAATGGCATAGATGCCCTAGCGGCAACTGCTAGCAAAAGACTAAGTTTTCACTCTAATGGCATACAACATATCCCACCAGAATGAAATCAATGGGAACCTTCTCTGGTTACACCTCCGAGGCTTCTACAATTTGCAAGCCATACGGATGCTGAGACTAAGGAGGATGAGGGAATTCTACAATTTACCATTCACGTCACATCTGCTCAGCGCGGTAAAGTTCCAACGAGACTGGTTCCCTTCATACTCCACACAGAGTAAATGTAAATCAAAAATGAATAACGATTTTCAATTTCGTTGCAAAACGAAAATACAGCCGAACCATATTCCAGTCCAATCAGAGAGTGCTGCAAGCACCCCTACCGGTTTCGAAACTTATTAGTCTCTCATCAGGAGGCACATATGCTGCCCTCCCTGATCCAACTAAAACAAACCCCAGCGTGCAGTCCCGAATTGCAACGAACGAAATGGCATAGATGCCCTAGCGGCAACTGCTAGCAAAAGACTAAGTTTTCACTCTAATGGCATACAACATATCCCACCAGAATGAAATCAATGGGAACCTTCTCTGGTTACACCTCCGAGGCTTCTACAATTTGCAAGCCATACGGATGCTGAGACTAAGGAGGATGAGGGAATTCTACAATTTACCATTCACGTCACATCTGCTCAGCGCGGTAAAGTTCCAACGAGACTGGTTCCCTTCATACTCCACACAGAGTAAATGTAAATCAAAAATGAATAACGATTTTCAATTTCGTTGCAAAACGAAAATACAGCCGAACCATATTCCAGTCCAATCAGTCTCGTTGGAACTTTACCGCGCTGAGCAGATGTGACGTGAATGGTAAATTGTAGAATTCCCTCATCCTCCTTAGTCTCAGCATCCGTATGGCTTGCAAATTGTAGAAGCCTCGGAGGTGTAACCACCAGAGAAGGTTCCCATTGATTTCATTCTGGTGGGATATGTTGTATGCCATTAGAGTGAAAACTTAGTCTTTTGCTAGCAGTTGCCGCTAGGGCATCTATGCCATTTCGTTCGTTGCAATTCGGGACTGCACGCTGGGGTTTGTTTTAGTTGGATCAGGGAGGGCAGCATATGTGCCTCCTGATGAGAGACTAATAAGTTTCGAAACCGGTAGGGGTGCTTGCAGCACTCTCTGATTGGACTGGAATATGGTTCGGCTGTATTTTCGTTTTGCAACGAAATTGAAAATCGTTATTCATTTTTGATTTACATTTACTCTGTGTGGAGTATGAAGGGAACCAGTCTCGTTGGAACTTTACCGCGCTGAGCAGATGTGACGTGAATGGTAAATTGTAGAATTCCCTCATCCTCCTTAGTCTCAGCATCCGTATGGCTTGCAAATTGTAGAAGCCTCGGAGGTGTAACCTGAGAAGGTTCCCATTGATTTCATTCTGGTGGGATATGTTGTATGCCATTAGAGTGAAAACTTAGTCTTTTGCTAGCAGTTGCCGCTAGGGCATCTATGCCATTTCGTTCGTTGCAATTCGGGACTGCACGCTGGGGTTTGTTTTAGTTGGATCAGGGAGGGCAGCATATGTGCCTCCTGATGAGAGACTAATAAGTTTCGAAACCGGTAGGGGTGCTTGCAGCACTCTCTGATTGGACTGGAATATGGTTCGGCTGTATTTTCGTTTTGCAACGAAATTGAAAATCGTTATTCATTTTTGATTTACATTTACTCTGTGTGGAGTATGAAGGGAACCAGTCTCGTTGGAACTTTACCGCGCTGAGCAGATGTGACGTGAATGGTAAATTGTAGAATTCCCTCATCCTCCTTAGTCTCAGCATCCGTATGGCTTGCAAATTGTAGAAGCCTCGGAGGTGTAACCAGAGAAGGTTCCCATTGATTTCATTCTGGTGAGATATGTTGTATGCCATTAGAGTGAAAACTTAGTCTTTTGCTAGCAGTTGCCGCTAGGGCATCTATGCCATTTCGTTCGTTGCAATTCGGGACTGCACGCTGGGGTTTGTTTTAGTTGGATCAGGGAGGGCAGCATATGTGCCTCCTGATGAGAGACTAATAAGTTTCGAAACCGGTAGGGGTGCTTGCAGCACTCTCTGATTGGACTGGAATATGGTTCGGCTGTATTTTCGTTTTGCAACGAAATTGAAAATCGTTATTCATTTTTGATTTACATTTACTCTGTGTGGAGTATGAAGGGAACCAGTCTCGTTGGAACTTTACCGCGCTGAGCAGATGTGACGTGAATGGTAAATTGTAGAATTCCCTCATCCTCCTTAGTCTCAGCATCCGTATGGCTTGCAAATTGTAGAAGCCTCGGAGGTGTAACCAGAGAAGGTTCCCATTGATTTCATTCTGGTGGGATATGTTGTATGCCATTAGAGTGAAAACTTAGTCTTTTTATAAGTTTAGTATTATAGGAACTATTTCCTATACCTAAAGGCTTCTTGCTATGTATGTATTCAAAAAATTATGGACACTAGATTGCTTTCTGAAAAGTGCCCTACAAAAATGTCCATAAGACGTACATTCAGTGTACATAAAATGTACATTGAAAGCTTCAACAACGTACACTGTACGTTTGTAGCGGACGTTCTATGGACGTCCAATTTTGTGAACCGTGGACGTTCGTTGGACGTCCATCGGATGTCCATTGTACCTTAGCGGGACGTCTACTGGACGTTCCAATGTACACAGATGTACGTCCATTGGATGTCCATAAAACGTACTTGTGCTATCTGGGATACGACTAGTTTAAATGTCTTAAATTATTACCCTTTCTGCAAAATAGCAATAAATAGAAAATGAAGGGGCAAAAAAGACTGTTTTTATTCAATGTTTTTCAACCACTTTGGTTGCACTTAAACTTTCATAATTGACTTAGAAAATTCTTACAGCATACTTAAACCGTCCACCAAATTTCATTAAAATCGACCTAATAGATTATGCATAATAATTTTGCAATCTAATTTTTTTTTAAAATAAGTTCAATTTTTTTAAAAACTTAATGAACAAAAAGTAGACCATCTAGAAGTTTGCTAATTTTTTTTACATATAAAGTTGTTCTCTACCTATCTAATACACTTTACAGAATTAAAATCGGATTATTTAAGCGGCCTCAGCACTGTTTTAAAATTATAAACAATATTTTGGCTTATAAACAAATACAGTGAGGACGTTTGAGTCGGAATAAATTCATTTTCTAGAGAATGGGAGATTCTGGAGATAAGTCCCGAAACAGATCGATTTTTCTTTTTAAATTATAATTTTTTGGCATAAATATCATACTAGTGACGTTATTCATGTGGGTGTGATGACGTAATCTAAATATTGGAACTAATTTAATTCAATTTTTTTAATTCAAACCCTGTATAAAAAGTTATGTTAATTTTTATATTAGTGAATACAAAATTGAATAGCCTTTCGATTGAGCTATCACACGGCACCTATTCTCATTTAAAAAATCATCGAATACGTCATCACGCCCAGATGGATGACGTCACTAGTATGATATATATACCAAACAATTAAAATTTAAAAATAAAAATCGACCTATTTCGAGATTTGTCCTGTTGTCACTGTATATTTGTTTATAATCCAAAAAATTGTTTATAATTTTAAAACAGTGCTGAGGCCACTTAAATAATCCGATTTTAATCCTATAAAGTGTATTAGATAGGTAGAGAACTTGTTTATATGAAAAAAAATTAGCAAACAAAGAGTCTGCTTTTTCTTCAGAAAGTTTTTAAAACATTTGAACTTTAAAAAAAAATAGGTTGCAAAATTACTCTGCAAAATCTATCAGGTCGATTTTAATGAAATTTGGTGGGCGATTTAAGTATGTTGTAAGATTTTTCTAAGCGAATTATAAAAGTTCTAAGTGCAACCAAAGTGGTTGAAAAACATTGAATAAAAACAGGCCCTTTTTGCCCCCTTATTTTGTATTTATTGCTATTTTGCAGAAAGGGTAACAATTTAAGATATTTTTAACGAGTCGTTTATCATACAAAATTCAATTATCTTTATTTTATTTCCCTACGACAAAGAAAGTAGAAAAAAAGTGATGTTTTTCGAAATTTTTAAATATTTTAATTTTTTTATTAATGTTTTGGGAAAATTTGAGAAGGAGCATAAGTCAATTAATATTGATAAATTTGTTACCTAACTTTATCTGCAAAAATCCAAATGCCACCTCGCACATCCAAAAATAGACCTTTTTTCACATATCAGCCCTGATCTATAATTCAATGAATTCATATTAAAATAAAGTACAAGGATATAAAGTAGCAGTGTAAGGCAGAAACATTATTTCTGCCTATGAATTAATATACAGGGTTGGGATAAAGTATGGAACCGCCTAAATAATTTTGAAACAAGGAAATCGCTATTCATGAAACTTTGCATGCACGTATGGTGACAGATGTCACATGTGATGCCATATTTAAAAAAAAAACACGAGGAAACTAAATTCGTGGCTATATACCATAGATTACAAAAAATAGTTAATTTCCTTTGTAAAAGGTATACTTGTAAAAAACGCTAAACAGGGTTATATCACAGAACGTTTTTGAAATATTAATTCCATCACCAGTGCTTATTACCTGAAATATAGTATAACCTATTTAATTAAGACAAACTTCTTCTTTATCTTCTCCTTTTTGTATAGACATGATTCTGTCTGTTTTTTCAATGTGCCTCCAGTAAGTTGTTACATAATTTTCATGATCATCTTCCTATTAGGGAACTGTCTCTCGCCGTCCTTACTACCCTATTTGTTTTCATTCGGCTTATGTGGTTACTCCATTCTTCTCTTCTGTATCTTACCCAGTTATTAATATTCTCCACATCCACGTCGTGTATCTCTACTTTTAGCTCTGTCCCATAGTGTCTTACACGATCGATTTTTCGAAGGGTTTTCATCTCCGCTTTTTCGAGCAATATTTTGTCCTCTCTTTGTCAGGCCGTGCTTCTGTCGCATATGTCATTATTGGTCTGATGACTATTTCTAACTTCGGATTTTTTTTTTCATTATTTTTATTTCTCTATATTGTTCCATTCAGGCAATCTGCGGCTCTGTTTGCTCTATTCGCTTGATCTTCCACTTCCGTTTCGAGCTTTCCGTAGCTAGATAGTGTGATGCCTAGATACTTAAACTGCATGACTTGTTCTATTATCTGACCCTCCAGCTCCAATTTACATCTTATTGGATTTTCTGTATAACCACGCATTTTGTGTTTTTTGAGGAAATTAACATGTTAAATTTTTTTTTGGTTATATTATGTTGGTGCTGCATACGTTGTAAATCATCTTCACTTTGAGAGATTGATATATTGCATCGTCTGCATAGCAGATTATTTTAAGTTCTTTTTATCCCACTTGGTATGCTTTTTTAGTTATATTAAGACAAATGTGAAGTAAACTTTTGATTAAGGTTAAAAATTGCATGATGATTATATATGTACTTACAGGTACAAGCCTGAGCAACCAAAAAAGCCCTTTAAATGTTATAAAGTTTTAACTTATTTACATTATGTTATTAAAAAAGATGTGATATAAAAAACTGTAAAATATCCAAAGATTATACAAATCAAATGATATTTATATAGGTTGTGGATATGCAGTCAGTATTAAATATTTCTTATTGAATGCAATATATTTAGTGGTATTGGATTCATAAACTTAGAAGGTGAAACAGTAGCGATCAACAGGTAGCGAAAACGCGTTCCAAGATTGCGGCTATAATTTTGAATATTTTTTCGAGATATTTGGCACACGTATTCGTAATATAATAAAGAATGGCGGTACAGACCCCAATTTGAAAAATATATTAATATGTGGAAATTACTCTGTAATTAACTAAAATATTTAAAAAACGAGCCTCTACCGCCATTAAGAAGAAGAAGAAAATACACTTTCTTCAAATAAACTTTTTTATCCGATGCCTAGATTTTGTGTCATTTTGGAACTACTAAAATTTTTTATTTCATTAGTAGTTCCAAAATGACACAAAATCTAGGCATCGGATAAAAAAGTTTATTTGAAGAAAGTGTATTTTTTGTTCTTCTTAATGGCGGTACAGGCTCGTTTTTTTAATATTGTAATTAATTACAGAGTAATTTCGACATATTAATATATTTTTCAAATTGGGCTCTGTACCGCCATTCTTTATTATATTACGAAAACGTGTGCCAAATATCTCGAACAAATATTCAAAATTACAGCCGCAATCTTGGAACGCGTTTTTGCTACCTGTTGATCGCTACTGTTTCCTCTTAATAAGGCCATATACAGTGATGAGCACGCTAATAACCGGCAAAATAACGCAAGAGATGGACAACATAATGCGTTGTGAAATAAAAAGAGATGAAAACAGTAGAGAATGAAAATTATCGTTAATAACCTATAAAACATTACATCTTACGATAGTTTCCCTACTTTAGACGTTAGCTAAGAGCTAGTTGACTTTTGTCATACATATGACGGTAACGTAACATTAACATTTTTTTAATTTTAAATAATTTTCACGGAACAATTAAAATGAATAGAATGAGTGAGTTTGGAAGCAATGATGTCCATAAATAAATCAAAAACAACGATTAGGAATAATGAGTATATAATTTTACTTTAATTAGCAAATAGTTTAGTAGCAGCTTGAGGAGACTGAGAGCTTAAGAGACTTGACATGGAAATATCGGAAGATAAATGAGTAAAGGGATGGGCGTGGTGGGATGTAGGGTAGATCAATAACGTAGAAGATATTATGGCCCTTTCCATAGCTCATATCTTCCACCTTTTTTCCAACCTTCTTTGCTTTATCATTTGCAACTTTCATCTACATTTCTACTCTAATCCGAATTTTAGAGACTATTTTGAGACTTCATTATTTCCTTTCTTTCTTGGCTCCACCATCTCATAAAACTAAAACAATAACAATCAGCAAAAAACCAATCAGCTCTTTAACAGAAATTGATGGCATCGGTATTGAACAAGTAATTTAAAATAAAATAACTTGTAATTACACTGTTCAGCTATGGATACCTGACAAAGAAGTTAGAGATGAAGTACAAAAAGCAAATAGACTGGCAGGATGCGTTAATAACACTATAATATGATTAAACCGACATATTATGAGCGCTGAGATGATGTAAGTAATTTTTAAAGCCAGTGTAAGACCAATCATGACATACGCGTTTGAAGCAAGATCCGACTCAGTCAGCAACAATATGAAGACTACTGGAAACGGCAGAGATGAGAGTACTGCGAGAAGAATTACAGGAAATACGCTCACAGATCTCGAAAGACGAGTAAAGACTTTAAAAGAAAATGTAACGTACAGTTTATAAACGAATGAACAGTACATATACAGTGACCACGTAATTGTTGGAATAAATTCATTTTCTCAAGAATGGACTACTTTGGGAAAAAATCCCGAAACAGGTCAATTTTTATTTTTAAATTACGACTTTTTGACATATATATATATATCATACTAGTGGCTTCAATCTGGACGTGATGACGTAATCGATGATTTTTTTTAAATAAGAATAGGGGTCGTGTGATAGCTCAATTGAAAGATAGTTCAATTCTCTATTCAGTAATATAAACATTAACATAATTATTTATACAGGGTGTCCAAAAAAAATGTTTTTAAATTAAATTTATTGACAAAAAGAAAAATATATGTAATTTATTTAATTCAAAATACATTTTTCTGCTCTCAGAAAACAGAAAAAAATGTTTACAGTAGAACCCCGCAAATCCGAACCCCGCTAATCCGAACGTTCGGCACATCCGAACCAACAGAAAAAAATTTTTTAAAGATTCAAGACAAAAACTTAATAGTTATTAATAATATGTGTTAAAAGTAAACGTTTAAAGCACGCATGTGAAAGTTTGCAGAATGAACGATAGCGAGTTCTGCAATTCACATGAGTGCCTTAAAAATGTACTTTTTAACACGCATATCATACAATATTTTTTCTACAAACGTAATTACAGGACAATATCTACAAAAACTTTTACTTGAACGTGACTGACATTCCATTTTTATATTTTTTTGACATTACATCAAAATTGTCTATACGGTCAATACGAACTGCAGTGCCTTAGAAATATTTTAAAGCACTAGTGCCTTAAAGTAGCATTTTTAACGCTCGTATGGAGTGCTAAAAATTGCATTTTTAATACGGTTGTAGAAAAAACATGTTTATTATACAGAGAAAAACCAAAAAATTGAACAATATTGGATTAATAGAACTTTGACATTTAAAATTTCTTAAAAATAAATAAATACTTTATACGTAGTGTCCAACTTGAGTCCAAAAATATTGTCCACACTCTTTCGTGAACGTTTTGCAACTCAAAATCAACGACAACGAAAGCTTTGAATTATTAGTTTGGGATAACTTTCGGATAATCCGAATTTTTCGGAATCCGAACAGGCTGTCCCCCCAGTTAGTTTGGATTTGCAGGGTTCTACTCTATTTTAAAAACAGATCATTGCTTTTCGCTTAAATTAAATGTTCAAACTGTCAAGAGGCAGGTGGGTGGCTGCTTTAGTATTCAATTTAAGCAAAAAACAATATTCATTTGTCAAATATACATTTTTTCCTGTTTTCTGATAGCAGTAAAATGTATTTTGAATTACACCTTGTATAAATAATTATGTTAATATTTATATTACTGAATAGAGAATTGAATTTTCTTTCAAAATGAGCTATGACACGACCCCTATTCTCATTTTAAAAAAATCATCGATGACGTCATCACTCCCAGATGGGTGAAGTCACTAGTATGATATATGTGCCAAAAAGTCGTAATTTAAAAATAAAAATTGACCTGTTTCGGGATTTTTCCCAAAGTCGTCCATTCTCGAGAAAATGAATTTATTCCAACTTTTACGTGCTCACTGTATAAAAAAGAATGGAATCACCACATGAGCATAATTACCAATCATCAGAAGAAATATCGAAAGACCGCGCAAAAGATGGAGTGACAACCTCCCATAGAGATATCTATCCTCCAATGAACAAGCAGCATTGCGTATAAACAAGAAAAAACAAGAAGAAAGATCCATTCTGATCAACCTTTTAATTGAGAAAACATCACGAAAATTCTACTTAATTGAAACAAGTGGCATAATTACATCGAATTTAGTTGTTCTCTATTCCGCTCATTAGTTCTGTAATGTTTCAAAAACTTAAGTGACTTATTAAATCGCTCCCAGTTACTGCTTAGGTAACTGCGATTTAAATTCAGTAACGTAACGTTAAAGTTTTCCAAGGCTCTAAATTTAGTTTTTATTGTTTTTTCTAGCATATCTGTGTTCCAGGCTAGAGTTTTTGCTTTGGTGGCCTGCATTGATAAAACCATCGATGAAAAAATGAACACCCTAAAGCTAAGAGAATCAACATCAACCCACTTTCGAAATCAAAACCGATGAGAAACTGCAAAAATCTCAACAAAAACCTGGCAAAAGACAATAAAAAGTGTCTTTAATTTGGATACAGGGTCATATATGTTGGAACGAGTAGATATGTTGGCAAAACAAGGCTCGAGAGAGCCGTTGGAAAACCCAGAATCTTTTTGTGGCGTCACTAAAGCAGCTACGAAAAACAAGGTTCAGAAATGGCTGATAAGGAATCATAAAAGCCACTTAGAGGCTCTCAAGTGCAAATACACACTAAAAAATAATCAAGAACATTGATGAAAAAAACTAACAGTTTGATGAACCTCAATAAACGTAAGATCAAAACTGCCAATGAATGTTGCCTGGGCATTACCGTTTAGGAAACCACTTATACAAACTAGGTAAAGTGAATGGGTCATGTTGCAAAAAGTAGAAAATGGAAGAAAAGACTGCCATACGCATACGTGCTAGTTTGGCGGAACAAAACATCTCAGTTAAATCCGCAGTAAGACTAGCTTACGGAAGAATCACGGGTGAAATGAGACCGTACCCCACTACAGCCTTAAAGGTAATGTAAAACCCTCTCCCTCTACATAAATAAGTAACGAGTATTGCTTTAGAAATAAACTAAGGCTAACAAGGGCTCACCATCTAAAACTCAGCAACCTGACTTAAAAATCTAGAAATTACAAGGTTTAAATTAGTGTTATTCATAAAAATCTCCACAGACAAAACTCATACTAAATGTCATCATATTCGAGTGTTATTTAAGACAAAACAAAATTGTAGAAATCATAAAACGTGCACATAAATGTTATATTAAGTCAAAAATATACAAGTTACTGGTACGAACATCAGAAAATATCAATAACATTATCAGCAAATAGCAATAACAGCAAAGTACAGACTATTAAGTCTACAGCTTATGTCTCTAATAGCTTAGAACTGTAAAGGGTCTCTTGAGCAAAATGAAAAGCAGAACAATGTGACTGTTGCGAATGAAAGGGCAGAAACCTAGCGATATTACTGATAGTGTTAATAAAAAAGCAGCTCAGAATATTCCAGGCAAAATGTAAGTAAAATGTAACTAGAACCTGTACTGGCTACGCAAAAACACTCTTCAAGCTTCAAACTACTGACCACAGAGTAATCACAGGTGTTATCACAAGATACTTCCCAGTCAGAGATCATCATGTTAACGTGACCAGGTAAAAAAGATCACTTCGAAATAGATAGCCTCTCTAACTAAATATAGATCTACTGAGATAAACCTAGAATAAGGATATGCTCAAAAGATATTTCAGGTCCCAACGAAAAGGTCTACCTGATCAACTATCTCTTTTAGATTTAACATTTAAAATTAATTTAAAATTAAATTTTTTTAATCTAGCCAAAATTATCGGACACTAAGTTTTATTTAATCTTGCCCAAGTACCTATCCGTTCCGAGCTTCGCTGGTATCGCCACCTACCTACAGGGTTACTAGTATAACTTTTACCGGAAATTTTCTGGAAAGAAAAAGTGTTGTCTACACTCTGTGAGTTTCGCTGGTATGGCTGCTATCGCCATCTAACGGGTTACTAGTGTTCCTATTTCGGCCGGAATTTTAAAGAGGACAGTAGAAAAGCAAATAATAGTTGTTTCAAACTTACTATTTAATTCTTATTGTGTAATATTTACAACGTAAAGAGGTAACTGGATTTTAAACTATAGTATTTAGTATTTTGACAAAGGCACCCGATTTTGGCGTCGAAAGGTTAATAAAAATCATTTTTTAATAATATTGTGGCTTATTTCCCATTATAAATAGTTAAAATTGTAAAAATGCCACAAGAAAATAGCTTCAGAACAACATTAGGTAACTGGATTATAATCGATAATTAAGAAGCAGTAAGTACAGAATTTATTATTCATTATGATTATTTTTAAGATGTTGCTTATCGTTTTGACGTTTATGTTGACAACTAATATCAGAAAAAATGTATTCTGCAAAAAAGTAGAATAATTTAATATAAATATTGTTATATTTCTATTTGATATAAAAATTAAATTTTGATAATTATAAACAGAATTCAATTTAATATAAAATATTTTCAATTTTCTCAACCACGGGCATATAAATTTAGAACAACCTGTATACAACAAATTGTTATATTTAATTTCAAGAAGTGATTAAACGAAACTCGGGACAATGCGCTTAAAATAAAACTCAAGTGAAATCGATAATAGGTCATTATCGTTGTTCGCGGAAGGTTCGATCATTAGCCGATGCTAAATAAGACTTAGTGGAAGTAGATAATAGATCATTAAATTTCGTAATTAGTAGAAAGTAATTTTAGAATGGGAATTAACTATTTTTCTTTTGAAATCCATTAAGCATATTTAGAAAGATTAAAAATTGGTTTTGAGGAATACTGCGAATGAGAGTTGGTGGTGGAAGTTTGATTTGTGAATCTGGAAGGGATATTTAGAAAGTAGGGGAATGAATGACAAATAGAGATCAGAATGTTTTGAGCTGTCGAGAAGTGAAGTCCAGTAGTAGACGGTAATGTACGGAGAGTGAGAAAGCCGGTGTAGTTCCGTGAGTGTGGAGTATCTATCGTGGAACGAGAGGTAGGCCAGGTTGAGAGTAAAAGAACCTCCTTGAGCCAAGAGTTCCCGGTAGCTGATTGCAGTTTCGAAAAAGGTAGAACACAGCATCACGACAGAAGCAGGAAACGAGAGCTATACGAGCTAGTTTCAAAGGAGAACATTACTGGAAGCCAGGACGAGGTTTTGATTGCAGCCAAGGACAGCAGGAAACGGGTCTTGTGTGAAGACATTCTCAGTTCACCAGAAAAAGGTCAGTCTCATTTGTTTGGACATGAATGTATGGGTTTTTCGTATTAAATACCACATTTAAAATTGAAGAAACATAATCAATAATAGCAGAAAAGCTTCATCAAACTTAAATAGAATTGTTGCTAATAAATCATAATAGTTAAATGTTAATAAAAACTGTAAATTGGAAACCAAAAGGAAATAAGATTCCCATGTGTAAATGTTATGTTTAAGAATAATAAGATATAGCAAATATTAAGCAGTGATTGCCATTTAAATAAAATAAACAATATTTTGATTATAATTGTAACCCATATGTGTTATTATTTTACTCTTTTCTTTCCTATCCCGATTAGGAACCATTGAGAAATACTTAGAAGCCACGTAAGTAAGTAATTAATTTTATAAAAAGCCCTGAGATTGAAAACATATTGATATGTGATCTGGTAAATTAATTAGATTATTATTAATGCATTGATTAAATTAAATGACATATAAAAATATTATCTCATATCAATAATCAAGATCACATCAACTGTCGTCCAACGTGGAAAGCATTGTAAAGTATTTCTAGTGGCAAATTTGAAGGATAGAAAGAGTAAAGCCGGTATTTGAAAATTTATATGCCTGTGGTAAAAAGTGAGATACTTACATTTGATAACATAAAATTTTAGATCTCTTTAGGTACAAATTTTACATAACTGATTTAATATTTTATTTTTACGATATTTACATTTGATATATTTACTGACAATTTATAATATTTGGGTGAGAAAAAGTCGTCTTGGTAACATACTAGTAAAATTTCATATTTGGCGGGGACAGTACTTCTTGAAAACAAATGTCTGTGACAAGAAGCCAAAGCAAAGACAACAAAAAATAAAAAGAACATTCAAATCAAGAGAATAATTCAGACCAAGAAGATATTTTAGACAAGACAATCATGGCATCAGAACAGCAAGAATTATCAGGAATAGATAAAATATTACAAATGATGCAACTCCAGTCACAAAGAATGGAACAGAAAATGGATGAAACACAACAAAAAATGGATAAAAATCAGGAGGAAACAAAACAAGCAATGGAGAAAAATCAGGAAGAAACATCAAAGAAAATGGATAAAGTGGATCAAAAAATGGATGAAACACAGCAAAAAATGGATGACAATCAAAAGGAAACAAAACAAGCAATAGAAGAGAACAATAAGAAAATAGAGGAACGCATAGAAAAGTATGAAAAGGAAATAAAAGGATGTTTGACAACAATGAAAAACGAGATAGAACAGCAAGAAATGAAAATTAAAGATCACATGCAAGAACAAGAAATTAGAATGAAGGACCACATGAAAGAACAAGAAATGATAATTCAAAACAAAATGGAGGAGTTAACGAATGGCCAGAAAAAGGAACTAGAAAATTTGGAAAATAAGTTAGAAAATGCTATTAAAGCAGACAGAGAAGAAGTGGAAAGAAAGATTGCGGAAATCAATATTCAACAAAATGTCGGAGAAAGAAGAGAAATGGTTATACACAGCACAGATGACGTGAAGATAAGGTTTGGCGGGGATGTAAAAAGATTACACCCAGTGCCGTTCATAAATAGCCTGAAAAAGAAAATACAGCACTTCGGAAATTTCGAAACAGCAAAAGAAACTATCAGAAACCATCTGAAATATGAAGCAGGCCTATGGTTCGATTGCAAAGAAGAAGAATTTGACAGTTGGCAACAATTTGAACAAAAATTTTTGAATTATTTCTGGGGAAAAGTCCAACAATTGGAAATTAACAAGGAATTGCAAAATGGGAAATACAATGATAGGATGGGTATATCAGAAAGGACATATGCATTACAAATTTACTATAACGCAAAACATTTACAATATAATTACTCATCGGAACAATTAGTCGAACTGATTGCAAGACATTTCGAAGAAACGCTGGAAGACCATATCACATTGCAAAACTACAAAGACATAGATAGTTTATGCCAATTCCTACAAATAAGAGAATCACGTTTAAGAGAAAGAAAATCAAGAAAGTCGCGAGAAGATTACAGGCCCCGAGAAACACAGGATTACAGAGATAGAAATCAAAATAGGAGGGACTATACAAGACGAGATTTTAATCCCAGAAGGGAAAACGAAAATAGAGACAACGGAAGAGGAAATTATGAACAAAGAAATAGGCAATGGAATGAGGACAGAAATCGAGAATACCAGAATAGAAACACCACACTCGCAAATCAAGAAAACAGAAATAATGGTAGACAAAATGAACAGGGATATCGAGAAAGCCGAAACAGATCCGACAGACCAAGAGAAAATAGAAGAGAAGTAAATAATACCCAGACAGATGAATATGACGGAGAGATACATTATGACGAAAATATAAACAACGATGAGCAACCGGCGTCTTTTCACGACGGCGCTCACTAAAAACCAAAAATCAAACAGGAATCTTTTGTAACCCCAAGGAGTTTATTAAATTGGCAAGAAACAACGAAAAGAAAAATGAAGTTAATTTAACATTTGTGGATGGATTTATCAACGAGAAACCAATTAAAATTATGATAGACACTGGATCTGAAATAACATTGGTCAACAGAAAACTAATAGAAGAAGTTAACTTAACAAATTTAATTTACAAAATACCTAGGGTAAATTTAGTGGGCGCAAACAAACGGACATTGGCAACTATAAATGAAGGCATACGAGTAATGGTACGACTGGGTAAGAAGATGTATGCACTACAATGTGTAATAATGCCAAACATGTCACATGACATGATAGTAGGAGTTGACGAATTGGCAGAAAAACATGTAGTGATAGATTTTAAAAATAATACGATGAATCTAACAGAAGAAAAAGAAGAAGAACAGGACAAGGAACAGGAGAAACAAAATACGGACGAATCAGGTAAAGAACAAACAGTGGAAATGAATTTGGCAACGAAGCAAGGACAAAGAAGAAAAGGGAGAAAAACTCAGAAAAAGACAAAAGAAAATGAAACCTGTGGCTCCTCAAAAGAAGAGTTGAGCCCAGAAGAAGAAAAATTGAGAGTATCAAAAGCAAAAGAAAACTGGGATTCCTCAAAAGAAGAGATGAGCTCAGGAGAAGAAGAAATAAAGCTAACAAATGAAAGCGAAAAAGATATAATCGAAACAGTGGCATTTGAAGAGGAGGCATATGAAAACGAGGATGCAGAATGCACGGTAAAAGTATGTGAAAAATCTGAGGAAAAAGACAGAAGATTGATATGGGAAAAAGGGAAAGACAACATAATAGCCGACACTCTAACACAGGATAAGGACACTGAAAATAAGGAAACAATTACTCTACAGGTGGGACTAATTAGAGTAATACAAGAAGAAGGGGTATAAGACGTAGATTAAAGTAAGGAAATATACAGGGAGTTGGTTTTGCCTCGAGAAAATTTATTTAAAATTGCAGATAAATTTTATCGAATACAAGGCGGGGATTTGTTATATTTCTATTTGATATAAAAATTAAATTTTGATAATTATAAACAGAATTCAATTTAATATAAAATATTTTCAATTTTCTCAACCACGGGCATATAAATTTAGAACAACCTGTATACAACAAATTGTTATATTTAATTTCAAGAAGTGATTAAACGAAACTCGGGACAATGCGCTTAAAATAAAACTCAAGTGAAATCGATAATAGGTCATTATCGTTGTTCGCGGAAGGTTCGATCATTAGCCGATGCTAAATAAGACTTAGTGGAAGTAGATAATAGATCATTAAATTTCGTAATTAGTAGAAAGTAATTTTAGAATGGGAATTAACTATTTTTCTTTTGAAATCCATTAAGCATATTTAGAAAGATTAAAAATTGGTTTTGAGGAATACTGCGAATGAGAGTTGGTGGTGGAAGTTTGATTTGTGAATCTGGAAGGGATATTTAGAAAGTAGGGGAATGAATGACAAATAGAGATCAGAATGTTTTGAGCTGTCGAGAAGTGAAGTCCAGTAGTAGACGGTAATGTACGGAGAGTGAGAAAGCCGGTGTAGTTCCGTGAGTGTGGAGTATCTATCGTGGAACGAGAGGTAGGCCAGGTTGAGAGTAAAAGAACCTCCTTGAGCCAAGAGTTCCCGGTAGCTGATTGCAGTTTCGAAAAAGGTAGAACACAGCATCACGACAGAAGCAGGAAACGAGAGCTATACGAGCTAGTTTCAAAGGAGAACATTACTGGAAGCCAGGACGAGGTTTTGATTGCAGCCAAGGACAGCAGGAAACGGGTCTTGTGTGAAGACATTCTCAGTTCACCAGAAAAAGGTCAGTCTCATTTGTTTGGACATGAATGTATGGGTTTTTCGTATTAAATACCACATTTAAAATTGAAGAAACATAATCAATAATAGCAGAAAAGCTTCATCAAACTTAAATAGAATTGTTGCTAATAAATCATAATAGTTAAATGTTAATAAAAACTGTAAATTGGAAACCAAAAGGAAATAAGATTCCCATGTGTAAATGTTATGTTTAAGAATAATAAGATATAGCAAATATTAAGCAGTGATTGCCATTTAAATAAAATAAACAATATTTTGATTATAATTGTAACCCATATGTGTTATTATTTTACTCTTTTCTTTCCTATCCCGATTAGGAACCATTGAGAAATACTTAGAAGCCACGTAAGTAAGTAATTAATTTTATAAAAAGCCCTGAGATTGAAAACATATTGATATGTGATCTGGTAAATTAATTAGATTATTATTAATGCATTGATTAAATTAAATGACATATAAAAATATTATCTCATATCAATAATCAAGATCACATCAACTGTCGTCCAACGTGGAAAGCATTGTAAAGTATTTCTAGTGGCAAATTTGAAGGATAGAAAGAGTAAAGCCGGTATTTGAAAATTTATATGCCTGTGGTAAAAAGTGAGATACTTACATTTGATAACATAAAATTTTAGATCTCTTTAGGTACAAATTTTACATAACTGATTTAATATTTTATTTTTACGATATTTACATTTGATATATTTACTGACAATTTATAATATTTGGGTGAGAAAAAGTCGTCTTGGTAACATACTAGTAAAATTTCATATTTGGCGGGGACAGTACTTCTTGAAAACAAATGTCTGTGACAAGAAGCCAAAGCAAAGACAACAAAAAATAAAAAGAACATTCAAATCAAGAGAATAATTCAGACCAAGAAGATATTTTAGACAAGACAATCATGGCATCAGAACAGCAAGAATTATCAGGAATAGATAAAATATTACAAATGATGCAACTCCAGTCACAAAGAATGGAACAGAAAATGGATGAAACACAACAAAAAATGGATAAAAATCAGGAGGAAACAAAACAAGCAATGGAGAAAAATCAGGAAGAAACATCAAAGAAAATGGATAAAGTGGATCAAAAAATGGATGAAACACAGCAAAAAATGGATGACAATCAAAAGGAAACAAAACAAGCAATAGAAGAGAACAATAAGAAAATAGAGGAACGCATAGAAAAGTATGAAAAGGAAATAAAAGGATGTTTGACAACAATGAAAAACGAGATAGAACAGCAAGAAATGAAAATTAAAGATCACATGCAAGAACAAGAAATTAGAATGAAGGACCACATGAAAGAACAAGAAATGATAATTCAAAACAAAATGGAGGAGTTAACGAATGGCCAGAAAAAGGAACTAGAAAATTTGGAAAATAAGTTAGAAAATGCTATTAAAGCAGACAGAGAAGAAGTGGAAAGAAAGATTGCGGAAATCAATATTCAACAAAATGTCGGAGAAAGAAGAGAAATGGTTATACACAGCACAGATGACGTGAAGATAAGGTTTGGCGGGGATGTAAAAAGATTACACCCAGTGCCGTTCATAAATAGCCTGAAAAAGAAAATACAGCACTTCGGAAATTTCGAAACAGCAAAAGAAACTATCAGAAACCATCTGAAATATGAAGCAGGCCTATGGTTCGATTGCAAAGAAGAAGAATTTGACAGTTGGCAACAATTTGAACAAAAATTTTTGAATTATTTCTGGGGAAAAGTCCAACAATTGGAAATTAACAAGGAATTGCAAAATGGGAAATACAATGATAGGATGGGTATATCAGAAAGGACATATGCATTACAAATTTACTATAACGCAAAACATTTACAATATAATTACTCATCGGAACAATTAGTCGAACTGATTGCAAGACATTTCGAAGAAACGCTGGAAGACCATATCACATTGCAAAACTACAAAGACATAGATAGTTTATGCCAATTCCTACAAATAAGAGAATCACGTTTAAGAGAAAGAAAATCAAGAAAGTCGCGAGAAGATTACAGGCCCCGAGAAACACAGGATTACAGAGATAGAAATCAAAATAGGAGGGACTATACAAGACGAGATTTTAATCCCAGAAGGGAAAACGAAAATAGAGACAACGGAAGAGGAAATTATGAACAAAGAAATAGGCAATGGAATGAGGACAGAAATCGAGAATACCAGAATAGAAACACCACACTCGCAAATCAAGAAAACAGAAATAATGGTAGACAAAATGAACAGGGATATCGAGAAAGCCGAAACAGATCCGACAGACCAAGAGAAAATAGAAGAGAAGTAAATAATACCCAGACAGATGAATATGACGGAGAGATACATTATGACGAAAATATAAACAACGATGAGCAACCGGCGTCTTTTCACGACGGCGCTCACTAAAAACCAAAAATCAAACAGGAATCTTTTGTAACCCCAAGGAGTTTATTAAATTGGCAAGAAACAACGAAAAGAAAAATGAAGTTAATTTAACATTTGTGGATGGATTTATCAACGAGAAACCAATTAAAATTATGATAGACACTGGATCTGAAATAACATTGGTCAACAGAAAACTAATAGAAGAAGTTAACTTAACAAATTTAATTTACAAAATACCTAGGGTAAATTTAGTGGGCGCAAACAAACGGACATTGGCAACTATAAATGAAGGCATACGAGTAATGGTACGACTGGGTAAGAAGATGTATGCACTACAATGTGTAATAATGCCAAACATGTCACATGACATGATAGTAGGAGTTGACGAATTGGCAGAAAAACATGTAGTGATAGATTTTAAAAATAATACGATGAATCTAACAGAAGAAAAAGAAGAAGAACAGGACAAGGAACAGGAGAAACAAAATACGGACGAATCAGGTAAAGAACAAACAGTGGAAATGAATTTGGCAACGAAGCAAGGACAAAGAAGAAAAGGGAGAAAAACTCAGAAAAAGACAAAAGAAAATGAAACCTGTGGCTCCTCAAAAGAAGAGTTGAGCCCAGAAGAAGAAAAATTGAGAGTATCAAAAGCAAAAGAAAACTGGGATTCCTCAAAAGAAGAGATGAGCTCAGGAGAAGAAGAAATAAAGCTAACAAATGAAAGCGAAAAAGATATAATCGAAACAGTGGCATTTGAAGAGGAGGCATATGAAAACGAGGATGCAGAATGCACGGTAAAAGTATGTGAAAAATCTGAGGAAAAAGACAGAAGATTGATATGGGAAAAAGGGAAAGACAACATAATAGCCGACACTCTAACACAGGATAAGGACACTGAAAATAAGGAAACAATTACTCTACAGGTGGGACTAATTAGAGTAATACAAGAAGAAGGGGTATAAGACGTAGATTAAAGTAAGGAAATATACAGGGAGTTGGTTTTGCCTCGAGAAAATTTATTTAAAATTGCAGATAAATTTTATCGAATACAAGGCGGGGATTTGTTATATTTCTATTTGATATAAAAATTAAATTTTGATAATTATAAACAGAATTCAATTTAATATAAAATATTTTCAATTTTCTCAACCACGGGCATATAAATTTAGAACAACCTGTATACAACAAATTGTTATATTTAATTTCAAGAAGTGATTAAACGAAACTCGGGACAATGCGCTTAAAATAAAACTCAAGTGAAATCGATAATAGGTCATTATCGTTGTTCGCGGAAGGTTCGATCATTAGCCGATGCTAAATAAGACTTAGTGGAAGTAGATAATAGATCATTAAATTTTGTAATTAGTAGAAAGTAATTTTAGAATGGGAATTAACTATTTTTCTTTTGAAATCCATTAAGCATATTTAGAAAGATTAAAAATTGGTTTTGAGGAATACTGCGAATGAGAGTTGGTGGTGGAAGTTTGATTTGTGAATCTGGAAGGGATATTTAGAAAGTAGGGGAATGAATGACAAATAGAGATCAGAATGTTTTGAGCTGTCGAGAAGTGAAGTCCAGTAGTAGACGGTAGTGTACGGAGAGTGACAAAGCCGGTGTAGTTCCGTGAGTGTGGAGTATCTATCGTGGAACGAGAGGTAGGCCAGGTTGAGAGTAAAAGAACCTCCTTGAGCCAAGAGTTCCCGGTAGCTGATTGCAGTTTCGAAAAAGGTAGAACACAGCATCACGACAGAAGCAGGAAACGAGAGCTATACGAGCTAGTTTCAAAGGAGAACATTACTGGAAGCCAGGACGAGGTTTTGATTGCAGCCAATGATAGCAGGAAACGGGTCTTGTGTGAAGACATTCTCAGTTCACCAGAAAAAGGTCAGTCTCATTTGTTTGGACATGAATGTATGGGTTTTTCGTATTAAATACCACATTTAAAATTGAAGAAACATAATCAATAATAGCAGAAAAGCTTCATCAAACTTAAATAGAATTGTTGCTAATAAATCATAATAGTTAAATGTTAATAAAAACTGTAAATTGGAAACCAAGAGGAAATAAGATTCCCATGTGTAAATGTTATGTTTAAGAATAATAAGATATAGCAAATATTAAGCAGTGATTGCCATTTAAATAAAAGAAACAATATTTTGATTACAATTGTAACCCATATGTGTTATTATTTTACTCTTTTCTTTCCTATCCCGATTAGGAACCATTGAGAAATACTTAGAAGCCACGTAAGTAAATAATTAATTTTATAAAAAGCCCTGAGATTGAAAACATATTGATATGTGATCTGGTAAATTAATTAGATTATTATTAATGCATTGATTAAATTAAATGACATATAAAAATATTATCTGATATCAATAATCAAGATCACATCAATATAGTATAATGCTTCTTAAATATTAACTTAGGAATGCCAGTTAACGGCATCCTACGTATGCTGTGATTGGTCGTTATGTTCACGCATTCAAATTTTGTTTCAGGATTGGATTCTAAAACTGAAACCGTCAAAATTCGAGAGTGTGCTAACTGATCCTTTAGCTCAAGTTTTTCTACCGTTTTAAAATTAAAATTGTGTTTACTTAGTTTTTTCTAATTGCATCAATCCATTTTTGTCGTTGAATCACTTTATGCTTAGCGACAGGAAAGTTGTAGAATACACAGTTACTATTGTAACCAGTATTTCGACACTTTTTAACACAACAACTTTCGTGAGACATTTAAAAGCTATAATATGCAACTCTTAATGCAGAACGTCAAAAAGCAAATTTCCAGTAAAGGTTTACAAACTTGTCACTACTGGCGCTCGCGAATTTTTAATTATCCCCTCTACCTACGAGCTCACAGTGTATACTTTCTCTCGTACAGCATCTTCAGGGGTATCTAAGTCAAGAAAAACGCCATTGTATAGCAAGAACAAGTTGGAAAACTTCGAAAAACTCAAAATCATAAAAAAGTTCAATAACGTTTTAGACTTATTTCGTAAAAAAAGGGGAAGGTATCCTGGAATGTCATTAGCATTTTTCTTGAGTGGTGGCAACTTAAATTAACATATAACTAGCAAATACTTAACATACACTGTACACGAAGGACAAACAGATAAATTTGAGTGCCGGTACTTAGGTACTTCTACATTTTGAAGATGGAGGTACAATGAAGAATTCTTTATTTTACGGAAGTTTTCAAGTGATAACTGACAGATGACAACTGATAAGACTTTGACTCATGTTATGTACAGTCACTAGAGAGTAAACTGTATACTCAAAAATCTATGAATAACTGAGCAAAGACATGAAGCACAACAGAATAGTAGTATAGCGTAGGTACAATATAGAGATAAGAACAGAGAAGTTAGGGCTATTACAACGAAAGAAAAAAATGAACAATGGGAAAGGTCCTGTAGAAGTATAGAACAGAAGATGGGAGGAACAAGAAGTTCAGAAGCCTGGAAAATTGTGAAATCATTACGAACTATACGAGGAAAGAAAAAACTTTTATACAATACATACTAGACGACGAGTGGGAGAACCACTATAAAAATCTACTGATAGAGCAAAGACCAGAATTCAGCATCGATGGAGACGAACAAAAAATAATGACCACAGAGGAAGAAAAAATAGTCATAACAGACAAAGAGATGAAAGAAGCAATAAATTCCATGAAGAACAATAAAGCTGGAGGACCAGGAGGAATTGTGGCGGAACTAATCAAATACGGAACAAAGAAATTAAGAAGAATGATATGCCGAATCATGGAAAGAGCAATAAATGGAGAGGACATCCCTAAACAATGGCAGGAAGCCTACATAACATCGATATACAAAAAAGGTAACAGAAAAGATTGCGAAAATTACAGGGGGATAAGCGTCATCGCTACAATGGGAAGACTGTATGGCAGTATCCTCAGGAACAAAATAGAGAAAAATATAGAAGGTAAAATCGGAGAAGAACAAGCAGGTTTTACAGCAGGGAAATCATGTCTAGATCATATCCATACAATACAACAGACAATAGAGAAAAAAAGAGCTAAGAACAAAGATGTACACATGGCGTTTATAGACCTTAGGAAGGCATACGACACCGCGCCAAGGAAATAACTGTACAAAGCAATGACTAAAATAGGGATACCACCTAACCTAACACAAGCAATCAAAAACATGTACAGTGGAAATGAAGTAAATATAAAAATCGGAAACAAGGTAGTTGCTAACTTCAAAACAACAAAAGGATTGCTACAGGGATGCCCAACGTCACCGACTCTATTTAAAATATTTTTAGAACACGCACTAACAACTTGGAAGACAAAGTGTAGGGGTATGGGAATACCGATAAGGGACGATTATCTCTACACATTGTGTTTCGCAGACGATCAGGTGGTGATGGCTCAAGATGAAGAGGATATCAGTTACATGGTAAGAAAACTAAAAGAGGAATACAAAAAGGTGGGCCTGGAAATAAATATGAAGAAAACGGAATACTTGGTAATATTGGAAGAAGACGTAAAAAACTTAGAAGTAGAAGAACAAGTTGAAATAAAAGGAACGAAGAATTTTAAATATTTGGGCTTTATAATGTCGAAAAGCGGAACAACAGAAGCAGAAATAAAAAGTAGATTGGGACAAACAAGATCTTGCATCAGACAACTCCATAATGTAATCTGGAATAAAAACATCAAGGGAAAAACAAAAAGAATGATATACCAAACAATAGTAAGAAGCATCATGACATATGCCGCAGAAATTTGGGTCATAAACAAAAAACCCAAAAAAGCATTCTGGCAACCGAAATGGAATACTGGAGAAGATGCTGTGGTCTCACCAGAAGAGACAGAATAACAAATGAGGAGATAAGGAGAAGAATGCAAGTGGAAAAAAATGCCCTGCAATATATAGACGAGAGAAGACTGAAATGGTACGGCCACGTACGCAGAGCAGAAAACACTTGGATAAACAAGGTTGCAGAATGGAGCCCAAGAGGAACGAGAAGAAGAGGACGACCTAGAAGATCTTGGAAAAATGAAGTCGACGAAGCCATGTCTAAGAAAGGATTGGAAGACGGAGACTGGGAAGATCGAAAAAAATGGAAGTCCTGGCTGACGGAAGGGAAACGGCATTAGCTGTAGACAACCCTTTATATATATATATACAATTATTATAAATATTATGTGCAAATATGTGTTGTTTTTCACATACAAAATTTTTAGTTTTAATGTTTTGTAAAGCATCATCGTTCTCTTTGCCTTTATTCCTGTGCAGGGTTGGCTTCATTATTAATTCTATCATTTTTTGTCACTCCACCATTCATCCATATAAGCATTCTCATATCCACCACACGCATTCGTTGTTCCTCTTTCTTTTTAACTGCCCATCATTCATTTTCGTACCTCATAGGCGGTCTCATGGCTCTTTAATACTAGAAGCACCAGAGCGGTCATTTTGACTGCTTTCTATGTTTGACCCTCTGTATTACTTATTCCTAGTGGTTTTAGAAAGTTGATAATTTAGGACTTTTCCTAGATCTACTTGAGGATTATAATTCCTCCTTTACAGGTACTTAGTGTAATTACGTTTTAAGATGTGTTAATATATACCTAGAAGCACCAGGGCGGTCATTTTGTCTGCTATCTATTTTTGGCCCTCCGTATAACTACTTATTCATAGTTATTCTAAAAAACTAAAAAATTTAGGACTTTGCTACATCGATTTAAGGATTACAAGTTCTCTTTTACAGGTTGGTACTTAGTGTAATTACTTGTTGAATATGTTGATGCCTACTTAGAAAAAATGCGGTCCTCATTACGGAGGAGAAGTACCAGATCTGGGCGATGATCAACAGACACATTTTCACTTGTATCGGCAATATGGAACCTATCTATGGAGAATTGTATATTTTGCTACACCTACAACTGGCTAAAATATATCTATCGACGAACAGTTTTTTCCCACAAAGGCAAGATGTCACTTCACCCAGTACATGACGTATAAACCCGATAAGTTTGGAATCAAATTCTGGCTTACAGCTAATGTCTAGTTCAAATATTTATTACACCGATTTCCTTACCTACGGAAAGATGAACAACGACCAGAAAATCAACTTCTAGGGGAGCATGTAATTAGCCGTCTAACGGGCCCATTTATGAATAAGGAAAGAAATGTCACGACACATAAAAAGTATAACGAAAGAAGGCTACCAGAAGTACTGGAACAATAAACCGAGCAAGAAAATATATTCCTCCGTCAATAAAAAACGAAAAGATGGAATTATACAAATCAAAAATTTTCATACACGAAGACTTGTGCTAACCAGGGAAACCAGGTGTACCAGAGAAAAATGATCAAAAATGTTCTAGCGCTGAATTCTCTAAACTCAAACAATATTGAAATAGGCATAGACAAAAAGGAGAAACCTAAAACCGTTACCTACTACAACCATACAAAATACGGAGTAGACGTTATAGATCAGATGGCCATAGAGTGCTCAACCAAATCAGGTTCCAGAAGATGGCCGTTTCTGGTTTTTTTAATATCTTATATATGGTAGGAATAAATGCTTGGATCCTGTATAAAGTTATCCTGAGTTAGCAGAAGAATTGCGACAAGATCATCTGACTAAGGGCAGGACAACATCAACGGAAACAAATCAGAGATACAACACCTCAATCAAATAATAAACGTAGGCAGTGACAAAAGCTACAATATTTCGGACATGTGATGCGGAGCGAGAAGTATGGCATCCTATGACTCATAATGCAATGATGGGTGGATAGCAGAAGAAGAATCGGAAGAAGACGAATTTCATGGCTGAGAAACCTGAGGGAATGGTTATTGAATGCAGCTCAAAACAACTATTCAGAGCTACTGACTCAAAAATTAAAATAGCTATGATGATTGCCAACCTCCGTAGCAGAGATAGCACCTGAAGAAGAAGAAGTGGAAAACTGGGAACTAAATCTAAAATAAAACATGTGAAAGTCATATACCTATGTTAAAAATGTGTGTGTAGGTATTGTACAAGCAAAATTAAAAAATTTGCTACTGCATAAATTGCGGTTAAATAATTATATAATTTATTTAAATTATCTAAATGTCTTTTGTTAGTCCTATATTAACTCAATATTTTGTCCTATATTAACTCAATATAGGTTTTTTTTTCAATTAAAAAACGATACGAAAACGACTGGCGACAGAAAATTTTAATACCCGTCATCTTGACCACTCCGGTGCTTATAGGTATGCAAAAATGCATTGTGTAGAATTTTTCCTTCAACTTCATTTGAATTATTCTGTTACGCAACCCACCACATACAATGTTTTTGCACAACATTTTTATAAAAACTCTGTTATGCTGTAAAAAAAGTAAGTTTTTGCACGATTGATCATTTTTGACTGTTTACCGTGACAGTTTTTACGTCAGTAGGTGACATTTGCTAGAAACTCGACGGTAAGTAATCCAACTCGACGGTAAGTACTCCAACTCGACGGTAAGTAATTCACACACCGTCGAGTTAAAAATCTCTTATTTTTAATTTATTTTTTGAAAGAATAAAGAAAACTAACGAATTATTTATTAATATTGAAACTTATGGTACAATTTGTTAAATTATTTAATGAAATCCCACTTGTTTGGGCTGTGGTTTCACTTCTAACAGAATCTCCTGCAGAATCGCATACATTAGTAGTATCCAACATTTTTTCTCTTCAAATACGCGATCAAAGTTGAAAACTTGGAAATATCAATGTCATCATAAAGAAAAACGGTGGATTTAATCATTGAATATTCTGCCCAGAGGCTTCCAGGAGCTTTCAACTGCATATGTCTTTGAACGAAATATGCCAATAGAGTCTTTTCTTCGATTCTTAAATTCTTGCCTTCGCACCATGTAGGTATTTTGATAACGGATTTTGGATTTTTCGTTTCCAAGCCCGTTCAATTTCTTCAAATTCACTTTCGCTCATATTTTAATTTATAATAATCAAAATTGTACTTAAAATTATTGACAAATAAATAAAAACTCAATTCTCCATTGTTGTTATGCACCCTAGTTACTACCTAACAACCAAAGTATCTATCTTGATAAAATGAATGAAACTAGTCAATATGACGAAAATGTTTAATTTTATAATTTATAATGGTATCAATCGTGCAAAAAACGTTATAAGCATGTCGAACGTTAAGGGTAACCGATCTCAGACAATAATTTGTCTACAATTGTCTTCGATCGGTATAAAACCCTTACCGTTCTCCATACTTAATATACTATTGTTGACGGGTTCAAAAGTATTTAATAGTTTAATAGTCGATATTTTACATATTGTTTATAAAAGTAATTATGCTGGTAATAAAAAAAACTAAATATGTGATTTATGGCTGATTTACATCTATTTCTTTAATAATTATATTTTGGGAAAAAAATTGGAAAAATCCTTTGTAAAAGGTATAAAATTTTATTAAAATCCCTCTAAAGGGCTACATCACAACAAAACGTTTTCGATTTTTATAAAAAATCATCATCAGTGTTAGGTAAACTGGATGCTAGTTGAGCCACGAAAGAAAAATATCCGGGTAAAAACCCTTTAAATACAATATTGATGCGTTAAAAGTGCATACTTCAACAAAAGGCCTAATGATGGTCACATGGCAACTAGGATAATGCCCTAAGATAATGTATTGAAATTTCCCAACACGTGGGATCCAAATTGAGTTATTTACATTTCAATGACTTAATGGCAACTGAAATGTAAATAAGTAATGCCATGTGACCATCATTAGGCTTTTTGTTGAAGTATGCACTTTTAACGCGGGGTATTGTATTTATAGGGTTTTTACCCGGATATTTTTCTTTTGTGGCTCAGCTAGCATCCAGTTTATCTAACACTGATGATGATTTTTTATAAAAATCGAAAACGTTTTGTTGTGATGTAGCCCTTTAAAGGGATTTTAATAAAATTTTATAACTTTTACAAAGGATTTTTTCCAATTTTGTGATTGGTGGTATACAGCCAACTACAGGAAAAACATTTTCTTTTTCCTTGTAGATTTTTAATTATAATATTTTGCTTAAGTGTTTGTTTAGACATTTACACCTCTTCATACTCATTTCTATTACACGTATTGCAAGTAATATCCAGCAAGTTTTACCCACCATAAAGAACTCTTCAAGCCGTCTATGAAATTTCCTCATTTCCTTTCTAACATTCGCAACAATTTTCAATGGTTCCGCCATGATGGAAAGCAACATGTGTGTGCTTGCTTGGCTTGCTCCTCGTTAATGAAATATGAGAAATAGGTCGTGAAATGCGACTAACGCCCGTTTTCATATTGATTACAAACCCGGTGATGTGTTTACATGTAATACACAAAGTATGTATGTATCAGTAATGAATTAAAATTTTAATATACGAAATTCTTAATAGGTTAAAATTTTGTTCGGTATATTGAATATATTGCCATATTGATCCAAAGAAAAAAACATATGTACAAAAATTATACTTTAATGAATTGGTAAAAACCCTTAAATCCGGATTATGAAAAATATGTATTCATTAATATTGGTGATATAAGCAGAATTAATAAAAATTTTACAGAAGATCTGATAGTACTATTTAATGTACTTAACTTAAGTACATGATTTATTTGTAGATTCGTTTCTGAATTAGAATTGCGTCCAAAAACCTGGAAGTAGGAAAATCAAAAGATTCTTAAAAGTGACTTGAAATATAGGTTTCTTAAACTCTAATGTATTGGTGATAGTGTTTGTGATATTTGCAGGATAGTAAACGGTAAACTATAGGTACTGTAAACTTCTACAATAAAAACTACACAGGGAGGTTCAAAATTATGGAATAAATTCATATTTCAATAATTCCCGACAGGTCGATTTTTATTTTTAAATTGTGATTTTTTTACGTAAAAATATATCGTACTGGTGATGTCATCCGTCTGGGCGTGATGACGTAATCGATTAATTTTTTAAATAATAATAGTGGTCGTTTGCTAGCTCATTCGAAAGGTTGTTTAATTCTCTATTCAGCAACATATACATTAACATAATTATTTATACAAGCTCTTCAAAAGATTATTTTTTAAATTAAAATAATTGACACAAAAAGAAGAATGTACTTATTTTATTTAATACAAAATACATTTTACTGCTGTCAGAAAACATAACAAAAATTTATTGGACAAATAAACATTGCTTCTCGCTTAAATTAAATGTTTAAACTGCCGAGAGGCAGGTGGGTGGCTGAAATTAAGCGAAAAGCAATGTTTATTTATCAAATCAACACGTTTTCTCTGTTTTGTGACATAAGTAAAACGTATTTCGAATTAAATAAATTACCTACATACATCTTTTTGTGGCAAATAATTAAATTCGGAGCATATTATTTTGGATATTCTGTATACATAATTAGATTAATGCTTATATTACTGATTAGAGAATTAAATAACCTTTCAAATGAGCTATCATATGACACGTAGCCTCATTTAAAAAAATCATCGATGACGTCATCACACCTAGATGGATGACGTTACTAGTATAATATATAATATGCCAAAAATCATAATTTAAAAATAAAAACCGACCCGTCTCGGGAATTTTCTCCAAAGTTCTCTCTATTTATATTTAAACTATTCTCACTGGGAAATAAGCCACAATTTAACTTAAAAAATGCTTTTGTTGACGTTTCGACTTCTACCTCAGACGTCGCTGGTTACACCTCCGAGGCTTCTACAATTTGCAAGCCATACGGATGCTGAGACTAAGGAAGATGAGGGAATTCTACAATTTACAATTCACGTCACATCTGCTCAGCGCGGTAAAGTTCCAACGAAAGACTTTCGAGGTGGAAGTCGAAGCGTCAATAAAATTATTTGTTAAATTAAATTGTGGCTTATTTTCCAGTTATAAAAGTAAATTACATAAATGGCACAAAGAAATAGCTTCAGAACAATAGCTGTATTCGCGCTGCATTCCCGAACTTACCCAGATGGAGAACGCTTGCGCATTACAAAATTTTACGTTCAATAAGTTCGAATTTTCCTTCTCAACACCAAATTAACAGGCGATCTCCCTCTGGGTAAGTTCAAGATAAGTTCGGGGCATGCAGCGAGAATACAGCTAATATTTAAACTATTATATTGTATTTTCTATTTAGTTAAACTATTTTAGACTTTAGCATATTTTGACTTCGTGAATTGTATAACCATTAGAATCATGAATATGTCAAGGATAACCACTTATTAGCTACTGAACCCCAAAAAATTATTGGGAAGGTTAACACAAACAAAACCCCATAAATCATATCTTATACGAGAATTCGACAAATGAATATTGAAAAACAAAATACTTCTTCTTGTTTAAATTCCGTCCCCTTTGATAAAGTTGGCGACCATTACCTTTGATACTTCTATTCTAAATAAATAGCTCAACAGATTGTATCATTGTCTCAATAGGGGACAGGTGGCCGACTCGTATGTACTTCACTGCAGTAGTAAATTCACAAAGTAAGTTAAATCTGGGTGCCTGCTTGAACATACTGGTATTGGAGGGAAGTTGATCTACTTGACCCGGGGGGAGGGGACAAAAGAAAAATTTATAGGCCCAGAACCTCTCGTTGTCATAGAAAGAATCACAGCAAAAAGAACAATATTGGACTAGATGGAACAAATAAAACTTAACTACTGATACAAAAAAATGGGTCTCAAACATACAAAGGCTTTTTATACATGAACCTGCGAAGAAGAGATTCAAAGATCTACTAGACATGAAAAGAAATTATCTGCAAATCATCGTAGGTCTTCTAACAGGATGGTGTCGCCCCAAGAATTGTAGATTCGTTCTGTGTAGGGCTGAATGCATTTGAGCATTAACCATGAACCCTACGACTTATAGAAGTGTCACCTAAGGTCATAATATAACTTGTTAAATAGACTGGACTGACGGGACAACTTTAACCTAGGAATGAGCCGCAATAGACCTCTTAGGTAGAGTGAAATGGTTGTTAAGCACCCACTCATATTAAACCTAACCTAACCTAATTTTCTCAAACCAAAACTACTAAGAAACAAGAAAGGGAAATTTCGTAAATAGAGTAAATTTAGACAATAATAACTTAAACTGAAATTTAATACTACATAATAACTATTACAATAAATTAGTCTTAGAGAACTTGGAAGATATTATTTGTACCTGTATGCAAGTATCTATAAAATAACGAATAGAGAATTGACTATAAAGAGTCATTTCTTATGTATGTTTATAAAATATTTACGAAGTCAAAAACCATTAGATCAAGAACGCTATTTTAACAAAAAATAAAACAAAGTGCAATGCAAGCTCCTTAGTGTAAGGTATTATGATTTGTTACATAATCATCATCATCAGCCCATCGTCGTCCACTGCTGAACATAGGCCTCTTCGAAAAACTTCCATTCAGATCTATCTTGCGCTGCTGCAATCCAGTTGGTACAAATCCTCTTTATGTCGTCAGTCCTTCTTGTAGGTGGTCTTCCCGGGTTTCGTCTATCCGCTCTCGGTCTGCACTCCAAGATTTTTTTGGTCCTCCTATCATCTTTTATGCTAGGGACGTGTGCTGCCCACTTCCATTTAATTTTGGCTATGTGTTTTATAATGTCTTCTACACCACTTCTTCTACGAATTTCTTCGTTTCTTACCCTATCTCTTTACGTTATGCCCAACAATGATCTTTCCATTCTACGTTGCGTCACTTGTAGTTTTCGTGCAGATGTCCTTGTTAGAGTAAATGCCTCTGCGCCATGTTACATAATATTTATTCGTATATTAAGAAATTTGTTAAGAAGGAAATAAGTGTTTTATTTTATTTTATTTTATTATGATTTTCTTTTCTTGTATAATTTACTTACTAACCAAAGTGAAATTTAAACACATGGTACTTATTCAGAAAAAAAAATAAAGCGTCTTTATTCTGAAATATGTACAGTCTTACTAGGGTTGAACTTCAAATATTATATTATTAGCTTCTCAATAAAAGTATAATATTATATCCAAAATTTCAGTACCTATAATTGGTGCAGGTAAGAACAAATGAATAGAAATTATTTCTTAGAGAATAAATAAAAACTTCGTTTGTATAATGGTATAAAAAGTTTATTGAAAAACTATTAAAAAGTCATCCAAGAGGATTCGCAAAACGTTTTCAATCTAGATCAGATCATCTTCAGTGCCTAGAACGAAGTATTTCCACGTTAGAATGAATGCAAAAGGCTAACATTATGACTAGTTAAAGAAAAAATGTGGATAATACTTACGTTCTGCTTAGTACATAAAACTAGCAACCTTATAGAATAGGTGACATCGAGAAATATGATTTACATTTTTAAAAACTGATGTTGTTAGCGATCAGTTTTTAAAAATGTAAATCATATTTCTCGATGTCACCTACTCTAAAAGGTTGCTAGTTTTATGTACTAAGCAGAACGTAAGTATTATCCACATTTTTTCTTTAACTAGTAATAATTTTAACCTTTTACATTCATTCTAACGTGGAAATACTTCGTTCTAGGCACTGAAGATGATTTGATCTAGATTGAAAACGTTTTGCGAATTTTTTTGGATGACTTTTTAATAGTTCTTCAATAAACTTTTTATACCATGATACAAACAAAGTTTTTACTTGTTCTGTATGATTTTTAATTATGGTATACAGCCAGCTACTTGGAGTTTCCCATTGATTTAGAAATTATTTCATTTTGTTCCCAATAGAAGCAATAGTTGTACTTTTTAAAGTTGCTACTGATCTAGATACTGAAATACTAAATAAAGAGATTATTTTATAATTGTGGCTCAATCCGAATAAGACGTTTAATAAAATATGTTCAAATTTGTTGTTTAAATATAAATATTACCATAGTATTGCGCCTTGGGAAAAGATGATACGGCTCTGGTCTGCACTTGATAGCATTTCCTAATCTGAAAGATAAGTTCTAAAGTCTTTTGTACAGAATTCTAAACAAACTAACAATTATCTCAACCTACCTAAACAATATAGGTCACTTCGACACACACATCCCAAGCTCCCATTTCTCTAATTTACTCCCTAGCCTCGCACATAAGTTAGTAAAGTGATATAGCGCGTGCAACCCCAAATTTGACAAATAACGATATGATGCGGTCTGCACACTATCTCACAGGGGATCATTAGTGGTCTCAGAGCCAACTTTGGAGTATTTGTATTAGCATCGCCAACTAGTTTCGGTATTGAGCAACTATATGGAAATGACGTAAAGGAAGCCACTTGCTTGGTACACTTTAAAAACCGTAACACTGTGTAGAAATGTTTACGTTTTCAAATACGAGTAAAGTTTTTTTAATTTGTAATAGGAATTTTGTCGTAAAAATGATTAAATAAAGTCAGATAAAAATTAGCTCCATTTATTTTAAACAGATTAAATTAATTAATCATATAATTTGTTATTAACTATTCTAATTGGGAAATAAGCCACAATTGAACTTGAAAAAATAATTTTATTAAGGCTTCGACTTCCACTTCCACTTCGGAGGTGGTTGTCAAATAATACAAAATATTAATGAATAGCTTCAGAACAATATATAATTTGTTATTAATAGATTTTAGAGAATCACTGTGATCCGTCTGAACTTGGGAACTAGAATTGGAACAACAATTTTATATAGGTTTTGGTATAAAATTATGAAATTCGAATCAAGTTAAATCAAGACAAAACTGAAGCAATTAAAGGGTCGGATTGTATAGAAAAAAATTAGGAGCATCGTTGAAAATAATATAGTGTAAAACAGAGGTTGCTAGTACCAAACTATAGAAAATAAAAGAAAAGTAAAAATAAAAAAAGGGAAAAATATAATTTTATAATGGTGACAACTCTGATTGTTTAATTATTATGAGCAATTACTAGGAATAAAATAATATAAACAAGAAATATAAGAAATCTATTTCACTAAATATCTGAAAAAAAGCGAAACATAAAGGTCGTTTTTTATGGTACAATATTGTATTATGTGTTCCACAGTGTAATTGTTGGACTTGTTTCCAAAAGCAAGTCATTTTCCAAAACACTATATTTATTTAACGTTTACAGAAATGTACAAACTATGGGCTCATAACATGGTTTTGAGTAACCCAAAAATTACATAGGACTTTATTTTAAATGCAAATACCTCAAATCTGCAAAAAAAAATGGGGGTTCGTATTTAATATGGTAATGTAACCCACACCCCACCTCCGTGGGGGGTCGTGTTTGGTGTCATTCGATTTATTTTTCAAAAATATTGAATACGTGTATTTTACAGTTTTTTGATCTGATGTTTAATTCGCGAAATATTGTGGCGTTGCCATTTAAAATTTTAAATTTACCCCCACCCCTCTCCGTGGGGGTCGTATTTGGTATCATTCAAAGATTTTTTAAAAATATTGAACTAAAATGAACATAGTGAGAGTACACCTTTTTCATTTGCCTCACGTATGTTTAACAAAATAATTAATCTGATTAAATCTAATGTCTGAAATACGAGAATTTGACGACTCCATTTATGCTCCTGGTCTTTCTGCTCATTTAGAATATACTTGATATTTTTTTAAGTGGGCGGTAGCTACGTCTCTTTTACATCCTAATTATGAAACTTTGTGCTTTCTTACTTGCTTTATAAAAGCAAACAGTTTTACATAGCTATATCTAGCATCCATGTAACTAATTACCAGTACCATTTTTTTTCTCGTATCAACAGGATAGCCTACCAGGTTTTAGTCTATTCGATCTGTACCACCCTTAAAATTGGTTATTTTTGTTCGTCGAATCATTATGTTTCGTTTTTTATGAGAAAAATTTGACTGTGACAACATGCTGAATACCATATTTTACTGATAAGATCATGGTCACCACTGCATTATTTATCCATATCAGATATAATAATTGTCCATCAACTCTCTTCCTGGCCGTTGGATAATTACTTTGCTGTTTTTTTGCAAATGATGTTCTACTATCTAGATTCTAATCTTCCACAGTGTATCATCTATTTCATTCACTAATGTATTAAAAGTGAAGAAATCGACAAATTTTTAAAGATCTCAGAAAGAGATATGTTTTTCATTTATCTTCACCAACAGTGCCACCTAACAGGTTATTTTTTGTTATATCCACTCATAAATAAAGTTTCAACGAAACGTCGAATTTCATCCGCAGTTATTTTGAAGTTATGACGATTTTGAAACAAGGTATATCTTCTGTTTACAGTCACCAAATGTTCAATAAGTTCTTTATCTGCCTATAAAAGTTTTTAATATTTCAACTATCGACAGTCCTTCATAGACAGAATAGTCTGGTTTCGGAAATTGTGACTTGCTGAATTTTTTTCAATATCAAAATCAGCATCATTATCCATCTTAGTTCAACATTTTGTTTTATCTTTTATCTGTCTTGTAGCCAGTAGATTTTTTTATCAAATATAAGTTGAGATGTTAGATACATCATTGTAGAATCTACGACGAATTTCTCCTGATTAGATTCATAGTGTTTGCCTAATATCTCATTATTTGCGATAGGATCTTAACATGGTTTCATAATATTGAAGGAAGTCAACTAATCTAGTTGTTTTACAAAGTTGTGAAATATGTAACTTACTCTCCATGTGTAAAATCTCTTCTACAGTAAAAAGTAAAAATTAAATACTACAAGTGAATAGCGTTGTCATATTATGGCAACGTAAGTTTATTTATTTATATCGCACCGCGCTAATGAGTGAACTCTTTCTTTATTTCATTCTTTCTTTCTCCCCTTCCTTTTACCCTATAAAGTTGGGCTGGCTATTTTAATTTTCATTTACCCATCTCTTCCATTCTTTTCTATTTCCTGCCATTATATTTCTCGAGTGATTTTTGTTAGCTCTTGCCGCCTCTACTACTTGCTGTATCCATTTTTTTCTTGGTCTACCTCTTTTTCTTATTACGATCTTCTTTGTTTCCTGGACTTTTCTTGTAACACTGTTGAGTTGTATCCTCATCAAATTCCCGTACCAGTTCATTTGTCTTTTTGCTATTTTATTCATTATTGGTGCTTGGTTGACCATTCTCTTAAAAGTCTCGTTGCTCAATCTATACCATTGTCTTTCCAACTATCCTCCTTAACTGTCTCATCTCCTTGCATGTATCTTGCTCTTATGTTTTTCCAGAATTGTCCAGTTTTCACTTCCATAAAGCACAGTCTATCATTATTGTATTCTACATTGTTATCTCTGTCTCTCTTGTAATTTCTCTTTATTACAGTATTGGGGGTAACGCATAGTATAACTTGTTTGATTTTTTTACTCTATTTGTTATTTCACAGCATATTTTTTTGGTCTCTAGTAATTATATTTCCCAGGTATTTGTAAGTTGTAACTATTGTCAGTTCTGAGATTTTACATTTTATTTTTATTGCATTATCTTTCTTATCTTCTTTACGGTTGATTATCATTATCTAACCTTTTCCCCTTTTTTACCTTTCTATTTCCATCTTTAGTTCTTCTATTTGCTCTACGCATATATCCATTATTTTCTGCATTTTACCCTCGAAATTTTCTATTACAAAATGCTATGTCGTCTGCATAAGGATTCTATTGTTACCGGTTGTAATCTATGGTATCTGGTATCCTATTATTGTCTATAGTTGCTTTGTTCTTCCTCTAGTATTTCCTATCTATCAGTTCGTTTTTTACTATTATGAATAGCAAAGGGCTGAGACTATCTCCTTGTTTAATACCTCTCTTCTAATTAAATTCTTCCGATCTTTCTCCTGGTTTTTGTAAGTACATTAGTGTTGCCCAAATGCAAGACCAAGACGAGACTTGGACAGTCTTGGTCTTGGTCTTGCACCAGTACACCTGGTCTTGGTCTTGGTCTTGGTATTACACTCCCAGTCTTGGTCTTGGTCTTGGTCTTGCAGCAAGAGTCTTGCAAGTCTCGCAGTTACCCACTAGCATATTGCTATTTATTAATAAACAACTCACATTAGGTGGGTTTGAACCCACGATCTAAACTATCTCTGCATATACTCTAACTAACTGGGCTATCTACCATATCCCACGGGAGTCAGTCTGTTTCTTAATAAACGTTTGCATTTAATAACCTGACATGTGCTAAAACATGGTGAAAACACAAAAAATCAAACAAATGACATAAACTTATCTAGACTGTATTTTAAAGAACATTATCTGTCTAGAAAGGGATTGATGGACTCTCACATTAGGTATATGAAATGAAATGGAATAAAAGAGTTATACAATTTGCCATTTATTCAAATAAAAAATAAAAAAAATACAAATTGAATTACAGCACAGTACGCAATAGCTTTGACACTATTATTAGTTGAAAATGTTTGTTTGCTATTAGTTGAAAATTTTAAGATTGACTTTTTTTTAACAAGAATTAATACAAAGTAATACACACAGTTTAATTATATAACATTTATACAGAGTGAGTTTTATGTATGGAACGCCTCAAATATCTCGGAAACGACTTGAACGATTTTTTTAGAATTTGGTGAGTAAAGGTCTTCTAATGCGGCCGATATTATAGTGGTAATTACAGACTGTTACCAGATCTTGCGTTTTTTTTGAAAATATAATGAACTTTAGTATTTCTAATAGAACACCCTGTATATTTTTGCATTTTGAACCATAATAACTACTAATTAATTTTCATGTAATATTTCCTATACCGAAATGCCGTAATTTCTGAGTTATTTCTATATTTATTTTAAAAAAAAATTAAACAAATTATAAAAATCAATTGTTTCAGCCCTGGCAGACTTATTTTAGGTTCTTTGAATCATATGGAACAACAAAGATATTTGGTAGTTTTTGTCTAAAGTTATTCGTTTCCGAGTTATAAACAATTTAAAACTGAAAAAAATCGAAAAATGACGATGTTCAAGGCTCAAAAACACAAGTACATAAGAGCTATTTGTATAACAAGGGAGGAAAGTGCTACTTTTCCTCCCGAGAATGAAGTTTACTGCTCGACGCGTAGCGGAGGGTAGTAATCATTCAAGGGAGGAAAAGGCACTTTACTCCCATGTTATACATATGGTTTTTCCACCTTCCTCAAATAACAAGTCATTTTTTCATTTTTACTTAATTTATTTTATGTAACTAACCAATAAAATTTATTAGAACTAAATCTAACAAGTAGGTACAATATAACTGTCAACTGTCAAATATAAGTCAAATTATTAATGTAAACATTGTTAAATCAAAATAACAATTTACTGTTTTTTACCATTCTGCAAAATACAAAGTGTTTTATAAATAAATGTTAAAATGTATATATACTTACGTAATAGAAAATAGATATTATACAGGGCGTCAATAAGTTATATTTCATGAATGACATACCATGACGTTACTTTTACTTTTCCTCCCTAGGGAGGAAAAGTACAACTTTGCTCCCTACAATCAGGTCCGGAAAAGTATACTTTCGGTAGAGGTAGGTGGAAAAAAATATTATTTTCGAAATCTCGAAGTGCCTAAACTGAAGTTTAAACTTTATTTATCAGTTGTCGATAAGTAATTTGTTTATTTCATTTTATAAAACGTTGTTTTTTAGTTTTTAATGCAGCCCGATCACCCATCCTCTCATAAGTTCTTTATTAACAATAAAAAAAACAATGGCAAAATCACACATCGCCCAATATCTCTTTTTATATAATAATAAATATCTCTTTTTTTGAAATTTGAAGGTTTTGTAGCATTTTACCGTGCGCGAATGGACTATACATGGTAGTCAGGCATCATCTTATCTACTGCTTTTCAGCAAAAAATTTTGTTTGGCCGATTGATCTAATATCTAATTGCACACCCTGCAAAAAGTAGGACGTGTAGTTTTACGATATGGATAAGGAAAAACAATTGAGTGGTTGTCCGTAATAGTGAATATGGTATTCGTATTATATTTTTATCACCTTATAGGCGACATACTTCTTTAAAAGTTTCAATGCGATATTGTTATACACACAACACAAGAAGATTATTTTATGAAAGGTTGCTATTCTCAAAATCTAGACAATTGCTCAATTGTAATTAATTTCGGAGCGAAGGCGTCGCCGTCGTCTGATATTAGGAAAGAATAAAATATTTTATTTTTACATTGTATAATAATTTATTATGACCTCTGAGTACGTATCCAATAAATAAGTGTTCATATTTTTAATTCGGTATGTATTTTTCCAAATTTTTGTTACATATTTTTTTTGTATCTCATAGTCTCTAAGCATATACCCGAACTAATATACAGGGTGTAACAAAAATACAGGTCATAAATTAAATCACCTATTCTAGGACCAAAAATAGTTCTAATGATATCTATTTGATATCTAATGATATATCTATTTATATCTTAAAGCATAAAAAAATCATTATGTAACTAATAAGAACCAAATGTTGACAATAATAAAGTTTAAAATGTTATTATATAATTTTTTACAATTAGGGGTAGTTTTCACCCCTAAAAAACCAAAAGCGTACAATGGCTCAATATAGAAAATGAACTAGAGGGTGTAATGAGCCTAATCCCAAATTTTTGTACAAATCGATGCTGGACGAAAAAATTGAGAGGTTTTGCCATTTTTTCAGCTTCATTTCCTCGACTAATAACATATATGAGCCATATACAAATATGTGGTGGATTTGACAAATAATATGCAAAATATTTCGACAAATACTGACTTTTCGAAAAAGTACCAAGAGGCAAAGAAGTTTTAAAAGCATTGTGTTTAACTAATGGTACTACAATTATAATCAAATTGAAACGTACACGAAAGTTTGGGGGGGTTTAAAGGAACCAAAACCCCATAAAATTTTTATGGGGTGTCTAAAGTTCACTATAATTTTTTCTTAAGATACTACTGCCTTAAGAATGCCACACGTTCATTTTCAATATAAAATCTCCAATAGTTTTCGATATATAGAAAAAAATCGATTTTCATTTTGTAACTTCAAAGGGCTGTAACTTATTTATGTGCACATTTGTACTAAGGTAAGTTAGGTTCAATCGAACTATTTTTGATCGCAAAATATGTGATTAAATTTATGACCTGTATTTTTGTTACAAAACAAAAGCTAGTCGCACTGAGCTATCCGATGGGATAGCTCAGTGCGACTAGCGGCTGACCCGCACTTCACTTCGCCGTGAGGTACGAGAGTTCAAGCCCAAGCCAGGCCATCGGAAAAACAAAAAGGCTAACGCGTCAGTATAAAATTCTAAATGTGAATCTGGCGCTTAGACTGGAATATGCGGGCATCTGATCGACCTATGAGGGAGCTGTACGGCAAGGGATAAGGGCTTGCGGCTCGGTGATACTCCCCATAGATCCCTACCGAAGGGCGTTGACGCCTAAGAACGGTGTATATACATTTTTGTTACACCCTGTATTATTCCATAAAACGACACTCAAACTGCAAGACGCAAGAGTCTCGCAGGCTTGGTCTTGTTCTTGCTCAAGTCTTGCACGGTCAGTCTTGGTCTTGGTCTTGCTAAAATAAGGCGGTCTTGGTCTTGGTCTTGGTCTTGCTAAAACGCAAGAACAAGACCAAGACTGCAAGACCAAGACCGATTTTGGGCAACACTAAAGTACATACTTCCTATAATTTTTACCAGTGTATCTGGTACATTTATTTTATTCAAGCTTTCCCCTACAATTTGTCTTTCTGTCGTGTCAAATGCTGTTTTTAACGCCATGAATTCAAATACAGTCGAATCCGCTTATTATAATACTGGTTATAGAAATATCCATCTTTAAGAAATAGAAATTTGAAGTCCCGAAACGCTTCTACTAGCCACCAATGATCGGATATTAGAATTTTTCCGGTTAAAGGAATACGTTTTCTTGGAATGAAGGCTATTCCAATAAGCGGGTTCGACTGCACCAATTTTCCCCCCATATTTATGCTTATTTCCATGATGTTCCTAATGATATAATGTTGTCATTTGTATGTCGTCCTGGTCTAAATGGCGCTTGTTCTCCTCCCAACTCCATTTCTACTTCATGTCTTAGTCTCTTCTATAAAATTTTCGTATCTATTTTAAAACATACCGATGACAGATAGCTCTATAATAGTTATTGTAGTTTACATGTTCTCCTGTTTTGTATTGGCACGATGATTTTGTTTTGCCAGTCTAGTGATTGTTTGTTTTTCCCACGACTCTGTATATATTTTTCATAGCCAGTTTATTCCTTCTTCTCCCATGTTTTTTACCAGTTCCGGGTCGATTTCATGATCTCCTCCTGCCTTGCCTATTTTTATAGAATAGAATAGAATAGAAATATGATTTATTGTCACTGAAAATTTTTACAATTTTATGGACAAAGCTTACATATAGTCAAAAGAAAAATAATATCAACAAGAAATAACAAATAACAACTACAATTCAATAAAATTAGATAAATCGTCAATATACAGTAAATAAGATATAAAACCAAAGACAAAAACAATTAATTGCAAAATTTATATACATTGCAAATTGAAAGTTGAACATACTTACAACAACTAAAATACAACATTAGGAATTGACAGTTTAAGCTACTGCGTATGAAACCCAATTTTCTTAGTTATTCATTAAGAAATTCTTCTATTGAATAATATGGTCTTTCAGATAGATAGGCTTTTGTCAGTTTACGGAATTTTGGGAAAGATGTTGCAGATTTAAGTTGTAAAGGCAGATGGTTGTAAAGTTTTTTTGCGAAATATAATATAGATTTCTTTACTAACTCAGTGCATGGGATCGGTAAATAAATATCAAAGATTGAATTTCTGGTGGAGTAAAGATGATTGGGCCTTGCTGGAAAGGCATGAAGGTGTTTACGAATTAAACAAACCGTTTCTAGAATATATAAAGATGGAAGTGTTAAAATTCCGTGATTCCTGAAGTAACCTCTGCAATGTGTAGATCTTCTGAGGCCAAACAGATACCTTATTGCTTCTTTTTGCAATTTAAAAATAACCTCAAATTGAGCAGCTGTACTAGAACCCCAAAAAGGAAGACCATATCGAAGATGAGACTCGAATAATGAAAAATATGTTATTTTAGAAGATGCTAAATTGAGTTCCCTTGAGACAGATCTTACTGCAAAGCAAGCTGAGGCGAGTTTCTTACTTAACGAATCGATATGAAGGGACCATTTGAGGTTGCTGTCTAAAAAAATACCAAGAAATTTTACAGAATCAACGGTACTGATCTGACTGTTATTAAGAGGCAAAGGTTGAAGAGCTCCTTTATAGGATAATGCTACTGTTTTATCTACATTAAAAGAGAGTAAATTAGAGTCAGACCAGGTCTTTATCGTCAGTAGATCCGAAGTTATAGTTTTATGAAGAGATGCTATAGTTGAGTTGCTCCAAGTGATACTGGTATCATCAGCAAAAAGAAAAATTTTCCCATCGATTTTTAAATTAGTGATGTCATTTATAAAGATAAGGAACAGAAGAGGACCCAATACTGAACCTTGCGGTACTCCACATACAATGTTTTTGAGACTAGAGTCAGTATCATTTGCTCTAACTAGTTGTTTCCTATTATTCAAGTAGGATTGGAACCAATTCAAAGAAATACCTCTAATTCCATAGAAATTTAGTTTTTTAATCAAGATGTCGTGATTTACACAATCAAAAGCTTTGGCATAGTCACAGAAAACAGTGGCAGTATAAAAATTATTGTTTAGTGCTTGATAAACCTCATGTAGTACAGAAAACATGGCATCAGTGGTACATTTATTAGTTAAAAAGCCGAATTGATTTTGAGATAAAATGTTGTTATCAACGATAAAAGACATAAGTCGAGTTTTAATGAGTCTCTCAATAATTTTGGAGAGTACCGGTAGTAAGGCAATAGGTCTATAGTTGCAGGCATTAGATTTTTCGCCACCCTTATGAAGAGGAATAATAATGGCTGTCTTTAGGCACTCTGGAAATTGACCTTTTTCGAAGGAATCATTAATTAGTGAGACGAGGATTTCCAACACATTTTCTGTGAGATTAGAGAAAATTTTTATAGATAGTCCATCAGTACTACAGGATGATTTGCTTTTGATACTATTGATTGTTTGGGTCAGTTCAGAGTTATCGACTGGTTTTAAAAAGAATGAATTCGAGACCTTTCTTGAATTAGGGAGATAGGAAATGGGATCTTTTTGCGGCAAAATAGTTGATGTTATATTTTTACTGACATTAACGAAGTAATCGTTTAGACTCTCAGGATTTGGAAGGGAAAATGATTGAGCTGTGTGAGTTTTATTTCGAAGATCGTTTATTATAGACCAGGTTTCTTTTGCAACACTTTTAGAGCTTCCCAGACGATTTTGATAATAGGCTTTTTTAGCTGATTTGACAAGTTTTAGATATGTTGTCCTGTACTTCGTGATATATTCAGTGACAGAAACATTGGTAGTAAATTTCTTGATGTATAGAAGTAAACGCATATTCTTGGCTGATATGCGGATACCTTTCGTAACCCAAGGTTTTCGATGTTTTGGCTTAATAGGAATTAAAGGAAAATCTTTATTGAAGATGCGGATAAGCTTATCTAGAAAAACACTGAAATTATAGTCCACGTCCATAGAAGGAAACTGCCACTCAGAAGTTAAGCATAAATTTTGGAATTTACGAAAATTCTGGGCGGAAAAAATCCTACCTAAACGTCTGGGTTCTGAGGAGGGTTTGCTGAAGATGTTAAACTTCGTATACACTGCTTCATGATCAGATAGTCCCGCATTAATAACTGTAGAGCAGACATCAAGGGGTGAGAAATCTGAGACAATATAATCGATTATGGTAGATGTAGTTTTTGTAATCCTTGTAGGAGAATTAACGTGCATTGAGAGACCATACGATTGAAATATGTTGACCAGGGATACTTGGGTAGCACAAGCAGCAGCATAATTAATGTTAAAGTCACCGCATAGAATTTTTCTGCTTTTATGGTAACCTTCTATTATGTATTTCTTCTTTAATTATTTGCTCTATCGCTGTGTTTTAATCGCCTTCATTTATTGCGTTGTTTTCCTTTGTTACTTCGATATCAAATTTTTTCTCATAATATTCTTTTCATGACCTAGCTATTTGTTTTGGGTTTATTTGTATTTGCATTGATGTACCTCTTACTGCGTTTATTTATTTTCGAATTCCTTTTTCGGTGTCGTATTTTCGTATAAAACTTTCTATTATTTATTAGATATCCTTCTTGTAGTTCTTCTCCAAATTCTTTCCTTGATTTTGCCTTTGCTGTGTGACTGTCTTTTTACCAATTGTTTTTGCCCCTTGTCGGTTAGAGATGTCATATTCTATGTCACTATTACTATATTATTTGTCTCCTTATGATATATTTTCTTATTACCGCTTTCTTCTTCTCCATTACTAGTTTTATCGTTAATTTCATGCCCTCTGGTTTTGTGTTACTATTATATCCGCTATTATTTGGGTTTATTTTTTACTAATATTTAATTTTTCTCGACCTTCATTACTATTGCTATTAGTCGAAGATCCGAGTACAGGTCGATCTGTACCCGTCTGCTTGCCGGATGAAACGTAGTTTTTATTAAATTTCATACTTAGATAAAAATATTTCTAGCATGGATTGTCTATCAAAATCGTGTCATAGCTATCCTTAAGGGGGGGTCGTAGGGGTTGAAATCAATATTTCAAGAACATTTTTATTTGAAATTATGGTAGAATTATTTTATTTTTAAGTTAAATAGGCATATTCAGTACAATTCAGAGATTATTCAAGAAACAAATCAAAGAAAAATATTGAAAAATAAGCCAACGATGGCATATTTTTGAACTGAATTTTGTGGTGAAGATCAGAACTCATTATTGGCTCATGGTAAATAAAAAATTCAAAATGTTTTATTAGCTTATGAGTTTTTCGAGGTAACGCTGTCGAGTTTTTTAGTTTTACCGAATTTTGACATTTTGATCTCACTCAGAAATCAAAACAACGAATTTGTTTTGGAAAAAAGTGTGAAAATCAACATATTTATTATTGGTAAACAAAAAATAAGCAAAAAACAAACAATTACAATGTCTACAGCCTTTGAAAAAAGCAGTTTTGACGAAAAAACGTTTAAAGTATTGTCATCTTTTATTTTCAGTTTCATTTTTGTCTGTCAAATCGTAAAATGATGCACACCGGAATATCTTTTTGAATCGCAGAGTAATTTACAAAAAAAAATGAGAACAGCTGTTTCCCGCTGTTCATTACGTTCAAACGTGCTGGCGCGAACTTGCTGCAAAGCGAGTCGAAGGTGGGGATATTAAACACTATCTACCTACATCCCTAGCTTCGACTCGCTGTGCAGCAAGTTCGCGCCATCGCGCTTGTGCAAAGTGAGAAACGGTCAACAGCTGTTCTCATTTTCGTTTGTAAATTACTCCGCGATTCAAGAACATATTTCGGTGTGCATAAATTTTCGATTTGACTGACAAAAAAAATTGAAAATAAAAGTGGACAATACTTTAAACGCGTTTCTCTCAAAACTGCTTATTTCAAAGACAGTAGACATTGTAACTCAAATCTACTTGACCAACCCACCTAAAATTCTGTACCTATATATTTCCTTTAGACATTCCTTGAGGTAACGCTGTCGAGATATTTTTTGTTTTGTGCTTATTTTTTGTTTAACAATAATAAATATGTTCATTTTCACCCTTTTTTTCCAAAAAAAAATTCGTTGTTCTGATTTCTGAGTGATATCAAAAAGTCAAAACTCGATAAAATAAAAAAACCTTGACAGCGTTACCCCGAAAATTCATAAGCTAATAAATTATTTTGAATCTTTTGTTTACCATGAACTAATGATGAGTTCTGATATCCAACACAAAATTCATTATATTTTGAGGTGTCTTCAAAAATTTGCTACCGTTCGCCTACTTTTCAATATATTTCTTTGAATTATTTCTTGAATAATCTATGGATTGTACTGAATATGCCTATTTATTTTAAAAATAAAATAATTTTACCATACTTTAAAAAATATGTGCTTGAAATATTGATTTCAGCCCCTACGGCCCCCGCTTAAGGATAGCTATGACACGATTTTGATAGACCGCCAATGCTAGAAATATTTGTCTATGTATGAAATTTAATAAAAACAATGTTTCATCCGGCAAGCAGATGGGTACAGATCGACCTATATTCGGATCCCGTACTATATGCCCAATATCAATATTTCCTCCATCTATCAAATTGCCCATATTGTTATTATGCCTAATATCCATATTCCCATAACATTATATACAAATATACTTCTTCTTTAGGTGCCATCTCCGCTACGGAGGTTGGCAATCATTATAGCTATTTTCATTTTTGAGGCAGTAGCTCTAATTAGTTGTTTTGAGCTGCATCCAAACCATTCTCTCAGGTTCTTCAGCCATGAAATTCGTCTTCTTCCGATGCTTCTTCTGCCATCTATCATTCCTTGCATTATGAGTCGCAGGATGCCATACTTCTCGCCCCGCATCACATGTCCGAGATACTGTAGTTTTCTTTCTTTAACTGTAAGTTCAACTTCCTTCTCTTTACCTATTCTTCTCAGTACTTCGTTGTTCGTTACTCTATCTACCTACGAAACCCTCAGGAAACCCTCATACAAATATACAGTATGGTGCAAATGAAAGGAATAAATTCGTTTTTTAATCAACCGGCAACTTAAAAGGAAAAATCCCGAAACAGGTCGATTTTTATTTTTTAATTTATGATATTTTCTCATATATGTTATAAGGGTGACGTCATCCATCTGGTCGTGATGACGTAATCGATGATTTTTTTAAATGTGAATAGGGACCGTGCGCTAGCTCATTTGAAAGACTATTAAATTCTTTATCCATTAATATAAACATTATCATAATTATTCTTACAGGGTGTCCGAAAAACGATATTTTTAATTAAATTAATTGACAAAAAAAGAAGAATGTATGTAATTTATTTAATTCAAAATACATTTTACAGATTTTTTTCAAACAGAAAAAAATGTTTATTTCACAAATAAACTTTGATTTTCGGTTAAATTCAATGTTCAAGCCAGCTCCCGCCATTCAACTGCCTCCTGAAAGATTAAACATTGAATTTAAGCGAAAAGCAATGTTTATTTGAGAAATAAACATTTTTTTCACTATTTCTGACAGAATAAAAATGTATTTTGAATTAAAAAAATTGCATAAATTCTTCTTTTTCTGTCAATTAATTTAATTAAAAAAATTTTGTACACCCTGTATAAATAATTATGTTAGTGTTTACATTACTGAATAGAGAATTGAATAACATTTTAAATGAGTTGTCACACGACCCCCAGTTTCATTTAAAAATCATCGATTACGTCATCACGCCCAGACGGATGATGTCACTAGTGTAATATATATGCCAAAAAATCAGAATTAAAAAATAAAAATCGGTTTCGGGATTTTTCCTTAAAGTCGTCGGTTGAAGAAATAACGAATTCATTCCTTTCATTTGCACCATACTTTATACGATGCAAAAATACAAAGTAAACATTCAAATAAAAAAGTTTCAGCTTCTTCTGATTTTCAACTTTTTCGCTTCAAGTAAAAGGTAATTATGTAAGATCGTGCTAGTCTTTTCCGATGAATGATAGTATCATCATGCATCATTTGGTGAAACGAAAATCAATGTTTTAGTAGAAAAAACAGTAATTTGTAAATTTTAAGGAATTTATTTGCTTTTAATACCAAATAGGTTTTATTTAGTTTTAAGAGTGTATTGCAAAGTTAAACTAGGGAACGGCTTGGGATAGTGACTAAGGGTAGTTTATGCAAATGTTATTAGTTACATTGTTCGTATTTGAACAGATGTTTTCGACCGGTTGTTTTGGCATTTCGGTCAGTGGGATATGATGAAGGATTCCGGGATAGCAGTTGATCGTGACACTTTTCGATGATTAGCAATTAGAGCGGTATTGACGGGAGGTTTTCGATCGCAGAAGGGATTTCCCATTAATCTTTACGTCACGCAACATTAAATTACAAACATAATGATTTAAAAAACATGTGATAGTTTTGGTAATCCTATACATATTTTAAGTTTCTTATTTATTATTTTCAAATCATAATTATACATAGTGAGTTTTATGTATGGAAACCCTCAATTATCTCGAAAACGGATTGCACGTTTTTTATAATATGTTTTGGTGAATAAGGGTTTTCTAATGCGGCCGATCTTACAGTGGTAATTACATTGTTGTCAGATCTTCCGTTTTTCCTGAAATCTAATGAACTTTCTTATTTCAAATAGGACACCCTATATATTTTTTGCGTTTTGAAGTCCATAAGAAATACTGATTATTTTTCGTGTTACATTCCCTATACTTAGATACCATATTTTCGGAGTGATTGCTACATTTATTTAAAAAGAAAATTTTAAACAAATTATAAAAATCAATTTTTTCGGCCCTCGTAGACATTACTTTAGGTTCCTTGGATCATTGCGAATAAAAAAGGTCTTTTGTAATTTTTCACGTTATTCGTTAAAGTTATTCGTTTTTGAGTTATAAACAATTTAAAACTTAAAAAAACGAAAAATCACGATTTTCAATGTTTAAAAACACAAGTAAAAAATATACTTTTTGAAACTACGAAATACCTAAATTTAAGTGTAAACCTTCTTCTGTCAGCTTATATTGTTTTTTAATTGTTAATGAAGCGCATATGAGAGGACGGGCAATTGCTTTTTTTGACATTTCAACAAATTTCGTTGTACATACACAGGGCCGCCGCTACCATGTGTGCTAAGTGTGCATCGCACACGGGCGGCCAACAATAGGGGCGGCCAAAAGGGCCACTGATGATAATACTGTTTTTAAAATGAAAATAAATTCAAATAATGAAATAGTAATGATTCAGATGATTCTGTAAACTATTATTATTATTAGGTACGTGATAATACTAAAATGCGTTTCATTTATCTTTTTCTTTTCATCCTAATCTAAACAAAAATATTAGAAAATATTATTTATTGTATGAACTGCCTTTTGCAGGTATACTCATAAAGCAGTCCGGGAATACTTTTTCATTGAAAGCGGCTGGCTGCTTTCGGACTTTTAGATATTTTTATAGATAGAATACCTCCACAGCTTCTCCTGCTCATCGTAAAACGCAACAAATTGGAGCAGATGCCCGCTCTCGTATAGCCAAGCTCTTATCCTGTCCCTGTGTGATAGTTAATACTCCCAATCCCAGCTATCATAAGACACCCACCCCTACCGATCATACACGTCCTGATACTTAAACCTATACCCGAGGAGAAAACCTCTGAAACCAGTGGAGGAAACCACGGAAACAAACGGATATGCATAGGGATGACGGCTATGTATCATCCTAATATACCGCCACCCCAACCTCAAGGTCTGATAACATCATGTCGAAGGGGGTAACATAGTGGGTTACAAGCGATACCTAAGGGAGACAACGAACCCGAGCGGAAAACAGCCTTGGGGGGGAAGGGCGCACTGCCCCACTGAACCGATCAGCACGACCCAACATTTGGGAAGAAAAATAAGACAAAAAAAGAAAAAAAAATAGTGCCGTAGAGAGGGGAGCGGCGGCGAAAGAGAAAACAAAAGAGGGAGGAAAAAAGAAAAGGACGAAACTCGAGGGGAGAAAAGCTGTAGACGAGAAGTGGAAGAAAAGGAATAAAATCGGATCTTTCTTGAACCAGCGCAAACAAAAGCAATGGAAATGACAGAGAAGATAAGCGGAAAAAGAGAGAAGGAAGAGTACTGCAGACGTTCGGATACAATTGACATCTCTTTGGAAAGAAAATGAAGTCGACTTTTCAAAGTAACAAGACATTTACTCAACACACACACACACACACACACACACACACACACACACACACACACACACACACACACACACACACACACACACACACACACACACACACACACACACACACACACACACACACACACACACACACACACACACACACACACACACACACACACACACACACACACACACACACACACACACACACACACACACACACACACACACACACACACACACCAGTATTGTCATCTTTTATTTTCAGTTTCATTTTTGTCTGTCAAATCGTAAAATGATGCACACCGGAATATCTTTTTGAATCGCAGAGTAATTTACAAAAAAAAATGAGAACAGCTGTTTCCCGCTGTTCATTACGTTCAAACGTGCTGGCGCGAACTTGCTGCAAAGCGAGTCGAAGGTGGGGATATTAAACACTATCTACCTACATCCCTAGCTTCGACTCGCTGTGCAGCAAGTTCGCGCCATCGCGCTTGTGCAAAGTGAGAAACGGTCAACAGCTGTTCTCATTTTCGTTTGTAAATTACTCCGCGATTCAAGAACATATTTCGGTGTGCATAAATTTTCGATTTGACTGACAAAAAAAATTGAAAATAAAAGTGGACAATACTTTAAACGCGTTTCTCTCAAAACTGCTTATTTCAAAGACAGTAGACATTGTAACTCAAATCTACTTGACCAACCCACCTAAAATTCTGTACCTATATATTTCCTTTAGACATTCCTTGAGGTAACGCTGTCGAGATATTTTTTGTTTTGTGCTTATTTTTTGTTTAACAATAATAAATATGTTCATTTTCACCCTTTTTTTCCAAAAAAAAATTCGTTGTTCTGATTTCTGAGTGATATCAAAAAGTCAAAACTCGATAAAATAAAAAAACCTTGACAGCGTTACCCCGAAAATTCATAAGCTAATAAATTATTTTGAATCTTTTGTTTACCATGAACTAATGATGAGTTCTGATATCCAACACAAAATTCATTATATTTTGAGGTGTCTTCAAAAATTTGCTACCGTTCGCCTACTTTTCAATATATTTCTTTGAATTATTTCTTGAATAATCTATGGATTGTACTGAATATGCCTATTTATTTTAAAAATAAAATAATTTTACCATACTTTAAAAAATATGTGCTTGAAATATTGATTTCAGCCCCTACGGCCCCCGCTTAAGGATAGCTATGACACGATTTTGATAGACCGCCAATGCTAGAAATATTTGTCTATGTATGAAATTTAATAAAAACAATGTTTCATCCGGCAAGCAGATGGGTACAGATCGACCTATATTCGGATCCCGTACTATATGCCCAATATCAATATTTCCTCCATCTATCAAATTGCCCATATTGTTATTATGCCTAATATCCATATTCCCATAACATTATATACAAATATACTTCTTCTTTAGGTGCCATCTCCGCTACGGAGGTTGGCAATCATTATAGCTATTTTCATTTTTGAGGCAGTAGCTCTAATTAGTTGTTTTGAGCTGCATCCAAACCATTCTCTCAGGTTCTTCAGCCATGAAATTCGTCTTCTTCCGATGCTTCTTCTGCCATCTATCATTCCTTGCATTATGAGTCGCAGGATGCCATACTTCTCGCCCCGCATCACATGTCCGAGATACTGTAGTTTTCTTTCTTTAACTGTAAGTTCAACTTCCTTCTCTTTACCTATTCTTCTCAGTACTTCGTTGTTCGTTACTCTATCTACCTACGAAACCCTCAGGAAACCCTCATACAAATATACAGTATGGTGCAAATGAAAGGAATAAATTCGTTTTTTAATCAACCGGCAACTTAAAAGGAAAAATCCCGAAACAGGTCGATTTTTATTTTTTAATTTATGATATTTTCTCATATATGTTATAAGGGTGACGTCATCCATCTGGTCGTGATGACGTAATCGATGATTTTTTTAAATGTGAATAGGGACCGTGCGCTAGCTCATTTGAAAGACTATTAAATTCTTTATCCATTAATATAAACATTATCATAATTATTCTTACAGGGTGTCCGAAAAACGATATTTTTAATTAAATTAATTGACAAAAAAAGAAGAATGTATGTAATTTATTTAATTCAAAATACATTTTACAGATTTTTTTCAAACAGAAAAAAATGTTTATTTCACAAATAAACTTTGATTTTCGGTTAAATTCAATGTTCAAGCCAGCTCCCGCCATTCAACTGCCTCCTGAAAGATTAAACATTGAATTTAAGCGAAAAGCAATGTTTATTTGAGAAATAAACATTTTTTTCACTATTTCTGACAGAATAAAAATGTATTTTGAATTAAAAAAATTGCATAAATTCTTCTTTTTCTGTCAATTAATTTAATTAAAAAAATTTTGTACACCCTGTATAAATAATTATGTTAGTGTTTACATTACTGAATAGAGAATTGAATAACATTTTAAATGAGTTGTCACACGACCCCCAGTTTCATTTAAAAATCATCGATTACGTCATCACGCCCAGACGGATGATGTCACTAGTGTAATATATATGCCAAAAAATCAGAATTAAAAAATAAAAATCGGTTTCGGGATTTTTCCTTAAAGTCGTCGGTTGAAGAAATAACGAATTCATTCCTTTCATTTGCACCATACTTTATACGATGCAAAAATACAAAGTAAACATTCAAATAAAAAAGTTTCAGCTTCTTCTGATTTTCAACTTTTTCGCTTCAAGTAAAAGGTAATTATGTAAGATCGTGCTAGTCTTTTCCGATGAATGATAGTATCATCATGCATCATTTGGTGAAACGAAAATCAATGTTTTAGTAGAAAAAACAGTAATTTGTAAATTTTAAGGAATTTATTTGCTTTTAATACCAAATAGGTTTTATTTAGTTTTAAGAGTGTATTGCAAAGTTAAACTAGGGAACGGCTTGGGATAGTGACTAAGGGTAGTTTATGCAAATGTTATTAGTTACATTGTTCGTATTTGAACAGATGTTTTCGACCGGTTGTTTTGGCATTTCGGTCAGTGGGATATGATGAAGGATTCCGGGATAGCAGTTGATCGTGACACTTTTCGATGATTAGCAATTAGAGCGGTATTGACGGGAGGTTTTCGATCGCAGAAGGGATTTCCCATTAATCTTTACGTCACGCAACATTAAATTACAAACATAATGATTTAAAAAACATGTGATAGTTTTGGTAATCCTATACATATTTTAAGTTTCTTATTTATTATTTTCAAATCATAATTATACATAGTGAGTTTTATGTATGGAAACCCTCAATTATCTCGAAAACGGATTGCACGTTTTTTATAATATGTTTTGGTGAATAAGGGTTTTCTAATGCGGCCGATCTTACAGTGGTAATTACATTGTTGTCAGATCTTCCGTTTTTCCTGAAATCTAATGAACTTTCTTATTTCAAATAGGACACCCTATATATTTTTTGCGTTTTGAAGTCCATAAGAAATACTGATTATTTTTCGTGTTACATTCCCTATACTTAGATACCATATTTTCGGAGTGATTGCTACATTTATTTAAAAAGAAAATTTTAAACAAATTATAAAAATCAATTTTTTCGGCCCTCGTAGACATTACTTTAGGTTCCTTGGATCATTGCGAATAAAAAAGGTCTTTTGTAATTTTTCACGTTATTCGTTAAAGTTATTCGTTTTTGAGTTATAAACAATTTAAAACTTAAAAAAACGAAAAATCACGATTTTCAATGTTTAAAAACACAAGTAAAAAATATACTTTTTGAAACTACGAAATACCTAAATTTAAGTGTAAACCTTCTTCTGTCAGCTTATATTGTTTTTTAATTGTTAATGAAGCGCATATGAGAGGACGGGCAATTGCTTTTTTTGACATTTCAACAAATTTCGTTGTACATACACAGGGCCGCCGCTACCATGTGTGCTAAGTGTGCATCGCACACGGGCGGCCAACAATAGGGGCGGCCAAAAGGGCCACTGATGATAATACTGTTTTTAAAATGAAAATAAATTCAAATAATGAAATAGTAATGATTCAGATGATTCTGTAAACTATTATTATTATTAGGTACGTGATAATACTAAAATGCGTTTCATTTATCTTTTTCTTTTCATCCTAATCTAAACAAAAATATTAGAAAATATTATTTATTGTATGAACTGCCTTTTGCAGGTATACTCATAAAGCAGTCCGGGAATACTTTTTCATTGAAAGCGGCTGGCTGCTTTCGGACTTTTAGATATTTTTATAGATAGAATACCTCCACAGCTTCTCCTGCTCATCGTAAAACGCAACAAATTGGAGCAGATGCCCGCTCTCGTATAGCCAAGCTCTTATCCTGTCCCTGTGTGATAGTTAATACTCCCAATCCCAGCTATCATAAGACACCCACCCCTACCGATCATACACGTCCTGATACTTAAACCTATACCCGAGGAGAAAACCTCTGAAACCAGTGGAGGAAACCACGGAAACAAACGGATATGCATAGGGATGACGGCTATGTATCATCCTAATATACCGCCACCCCAACCTCAAGGTCTGATAACATCATGTCGAAGGGGGTAACATAGTGGGTTACAAGCGATACCTAAGGGAGACAACGAACCCGAGCGGAAAACAGCCTTGGGGGGGAAGGGCGCACTGCCCCACTGAACCGATCAGCACGACCCAACATTTGGGAAGAAAAATAAGACAAAAAAAGAAAAAAAAATAGTGCCGTAGAGAGGGGAGCGGCGGCGAAAGAGAAAACAAAAGAGGGAGGAAAAAAGAAAAGGACGAAACTCGAGGGGAGAAAAGCTGTAGACGAGAAGTGGAAGAAAAGGAATAAAATCGGATCTTTCTTGAACCAGCGCAAACAAAAGCAATGGAAATGACAGAGAAGATAAGCGGAAAAAGAGAGAAGGAAGAGTACTGCAGACGTTCGGATACAATTGACATCTCTTTGGAAAGAAAATGAAGTCGACTTTTCAAAGTAACAAGACATTTACTCAACACACACACACACACACACACACACACACACACACACACACACACACACACACACACACACACACACACACACACACACACACACACACACACACACACACACACACACACACACACACACACACACACACACACACACACACACACACACACACACACACACACACACACACACACACACACACACACACACACACACACACACACACACACACACACACACACACACACACACACACACACACACACACACACACACACACACACACACACACACACACACACACACACACACACACACACACACACACACACACACACACACACACACACACACACACACACACACACACACACACACACACACACACACACACACACACACACACACACACACACACACACACACACACACACACACACACACACACACACACACACACACACACACACACACACACACACACACACACACACACACACACACACACACACACACACACACACACACACACACACACACACACACACACACACACACACACACACACACACACACACACACACACACACACACACACACACACACACACACACACACACACACACACACACACACACACACACACACACACACACACACACACACACACACACACACACACACACACACACACACACACACACACACACACACACACACACACACACACACACACACACACACACACACACACACACACACACACACACACACACACACACACACACACACACACACACACACACACACACACACACACACACACACACACACACACACACACACACACACACACACACACACACACACACACACACACACACACACACACACACACACACACACACACACACACACACACACACACACACACACACACACACACACACACACACACACACACACACACACACACACACACACACACACACACACACACACACACACACACACACACACACACACACACACACACACACACACACACACACACACACACACACACACACACACACACACACACACACACACACACACACACACACACACACACACACACACACACACACACACACACACACACACACACACACACACACACACACACACACACACACACACACACACACACACACACACACACACACACACACACACACACACACACACACACACACACACACACACACACACACACACACACACACACACACACACACACACACACACACACACACACACACACACACACACACACACACACACACACACACACACACACACACACACACACACACACACACACACACACACACACACACACACACACACACACACACACACACACACACACACACACACACACACACACACACACACACACACACACACACACACACACACACACACACACACACTAGACATAACTGAACTGATATAAGTATATGTAATTACGTGGCCAAAGGTTCAACACCAAGGCCAGAAAACAAACAAAAAAAAGCATTGTCAAAAACATTGTTAAACATTGTCAACGAGTTTTCCGAAACGAAATCCCGAAAAGTCCGTTTTTAGTTTTTTTATGTGTTTATGTTATCTACTCACAGTTTATTTTAATGAAATGGACGTTCAAATTAGGATATTAGGATAAACATATAATGGATGTTGGATCATGGATATTAGTCTAAATGTTCAAGTATTTATCTATTCACAAATTATTATTGTTATGCATCTTCTGCACATTTCTTCAAATACTAGTATAAACATTTTTCTAAAGTGTTGAAATTGGAAGGGGGCGGCCAATATTAAGTTGAACACGGGCGGCCAACACCTTAGCGGCGGCCCTGTACATACATCGTACATTAATACTACTAATCACTACAAATCAATTATTATTTATCCAAAATAATAATTAAAGAATAAATTACGTCTATTTCTAAAAATAATCCCTAGATTTTCTGTGTGTATAATCCTCATACCTATTAAAGCTATTTTTTATTATTTACAGCTCCCTTTATTAATCATTCATTTGTTAATTTTTAATGTCACTAAAATCATACATATTAATTGACCAGCAATATGCACGCTTGCACATCTGTAAACATACTAAACATCGAACGAACAATAGTTTCAGTATTACATTCTGTTTTTGAAAAGCACATAGTGGCAGTTTTATCTGTTTCTGTTTAAAAATCCATACTCTGCATAAAAAATAAGATACGATCTCCCTGATTTTATTACATCGTAAATATCGTCCGCATTTCCATGATGCTTAAGGGTAGAAATATACCACACAGTGACGTAATATTCAAGGGTTTAATTCTGTCCAAAAATCCGATATTGTTACTTTTGCAGTTTCACTGAAATAATATTTCGGCTTCAAATTTCGAACTTATATAATTATAAAATATCAGTCATGAAAACACATTACATGCTAAATATTGCAACCACGCAAAACATTCTTTATTGTTATTTTTGTTAGCTTGGTATTTGGCTTTTGTAATTTTTCATTTTCTAGTTAGCTTAACGCCTCGACAACACTTATGACCACTGGCATGGTACAGTGGATTTATACAATCAGGTACCTAGTGTAATGTATAGTGTGTGTTGAGTAAATGTCTTATTACTAAGCAAAGTTGACGTTATTGTCTTTGCAAGGAGACACTAATTGTATCTGAACGATCTGCGGTTCATCAGGTGAGTACCGCTCCCCCAAGGATAGAAACTATTTTCGTTTATTAATAATTTTTAGTAAATGAAAAATTCTCCATCCAGGTGAGATACTAAACTCACGACCTTTAGGTCCAAATGTAGGTTATTACCACTGAGCCACAGAGGGGGTTAAATTTTTGTTAAATGGCATTACTGATAATTATATTTAAAGTATCGCTTAGGTATATGGTAGAAATAAGTATATTATCTAGCTTAGGGATTCTTAATATTATTCTAATCGTTTGGAAGCAACAGTTTGACATCTCACAAAATATAGACATTATATCTATTTTATTACGTTTTTGAAGGACCGAAATTCCGACTTACAATGAAAAACCATCTTCCATTGGGATATATGTATGAAAACACATTTTCGAAAAAGATTACAAGGACTTGTATACAGAAGAGTTCAAAGCAGAAAAATTATTATTATCGATTTATTTAGGTTAATTTGTTGCTAAGTATACTTTTCTTCAATTAGATTTTTCTTAGCACATTTTCACTAGTCCATTAGACTGAATATTTTATATTATCTGCATATGCATAATTAATTTGTTTCTTCTTTCAATATCAATTTCGTTGCTCTTACATTGCTTTGTAATTTTAATTTGGTATTTTTTGATCTGTCTACTTTTAGTAAATATGCTTCATCAAATAAATAAAAATATATTTTTTTGTTATTTTGAAATATATATGTCTTGACTGCTAATTGTCATTGACACGGGTACAATTTACATTTACATTTTTAATACTTTTACTTTGGGTACAATATCATATGTTTTTTTATAACGACGTCCGAAATAGAGTTAAAACGTCAATAAAATCATTTTCAAGTGAAATTGTGGCTTATTTTCCAGTTAGAATAGCAAATTGCATAAATGCCACAAATAAATAGCTTCACAACAATATGGTACAATCTCACTTACAATACCCTTTGAGGAACACATTTTGTTTAATTTAAATTCCATAACTTCGTGTTTTTTAATAGGTTTGGAATACTCTTGTAAGGTTTGATAAGTAAAGTTTCCGATAAGAATGTCTTTTAGGTTGTTACCACGGTTGTATTTTCTTTTGGTCATTCGGTAGTGTCAACAATAGAGAAGAAGATGTATACATGTTTTATGGAAATTGTGGTGTTGCACAAAATCTGATTGATAGAACTCATTAGATGTCCATGTGTAAAGCGTCTGTGTCTTATTCTCAATGTCCGGAAAATAGATTTGACTATTCTTTGATTGGCGGAAGCTTGTGGTAAGAAATGTTTGGTTACAAAGTGTTTAACTTGGTATTGCATCTTTTGGAGTGGTCACTCCAAAGACTCATTATATTTTGTTCGAGTGTTTTTTTTAGATCTTATAATGTTCGAATCTCTGTTGTTGAGTTTAAAGAAGAGGCTTATTTTGCTCCTATATCGTTTTTTTTTTCATTACCTGGAGTATAAATATGTGATGGGACCCATAATATTTTTACTATAATTTTATTAGTTTGCATACACTCTAGGATTCGTATGGAGTACATAGATAACTAAGGGTCAGTAAATATTGCTACAATTTTGTTATTGTTGAGAAGATGTTTCACAGCTTGTAGTATTCTATATATTTCCTCAGTATAGATAGTGCAATTGCAGGAGAGTCGACATAAATTGACAGTAGTTTTAGTTGTAGCTGTTTAGCCAATATCTTTTTCACTCTTAGGTGGCACGATATATTATTGCTAGGAAGGTTCAAAGAGAACGAACGATAAATTGCCACGACCATGCGATGACGATCTAAGCCCAATTCATTTAAGTTAAAATTATGAGCTCAAATAAAGAAGACATTGTAGTGGCTTATTGGTTTAGGCGTAGAATAATAAGAAAAATAAAATACTGGGTATATCCTTACAATCTTATCAACGCGCACCATAGCTTGTCTGTTGTTTCCAGAGAGCTGCCTCAACACGAATCAAAGTTCAAAGAATTTTATCGAAAAATTTTTATTTTCTGAATACAGACCTTATCCAAACTTATCACGACTTCTCGACTTGATCACGATTTCGTCTCAACACGAATCTGCTTCTACGGCCACCAAATTAACACACTTTACACAAAAATACTACCTTCAAAGCTGGACTGCCTGCTCTCGATGTAAATTACACAGTAAATTCTTTTTCTCTCCTCAATCTGACACTCACCACTCTATTCCACAAAGCCACAAGCCACAGAGCCACAAAGAATGCATCCAAAACCTGTAGAAAATCCAAAAGAAAAAAATAAAGCAAGAACTTATAGCATGGCAGCAGCTGGGAAAAGTAACGAAGAAAACTATTGTAGTCAAAAAGATCTGAAAATAGAACAAACACTACAGAAAATATTAGAGAGATTAACTAACCTGGACGAGCGTGTAACCAGAATAGAATATAGTAACAAAGGAGCTATACCTAAAAGACTTGGTAATGGGGGGTAGTTTTCGAATAGTACAATGGAATGCAAATGGCATCTTGAAACATCAGCAAGAACTACAAGCCATAGTGGAAATAGAAAAAATAGATATATGTTCTTCATTTCTGAAACCCATTTCACAAATGATACATTAGATTTAGGGGTTATAAAATTTATCATACTACTCACCCTGATAATGCAGCCAAAGAAGGTAGTGCAATAATAATAAAAGAAAATGTTATGGACTATCAGGAAATGGGATACAGAACTGCATAATTTCAGGCCACATCAGTAAAAATTAAATATTAAAACTATGAGGTAATCGTCACACCGGTTTACTGTCCGCCAAGACATGCCATCAAGAAAAGTCAATATGACGACAAGGATATAGATTTATCCTTGGAGGAGACTTCAATGCAAAACATACGCATTGGTGTTCACGACTGACTACCACCAAAGGGAAAGAATTTTTGGAAGCAATGAAATACATAAAATGCGACGCAATATCAACGGGAAAGCCAACATACTGGCCTACTAACAAAAATAAAATCCCATACCTTATCGACTGTTTTGTAGTCACAAATATTTCAGCAAATTACATAGAGGTAGAAGAGGCAATGGATATGAACTCTGACCATTCTCCAATTATTCTTACACTCAGTGACATAGTTAACAAAAAAGAAACCCCTCTAGACTACATAGACCTTGAAGAGAAGGTTAACCTCTCGGTTTCATTAAGAACCATTGATCAACTAGAGACAGAAGTAGAATTACTTAATAAAAATGTACAACGAGCTGCTTTGAACAACAGCAAAAACAGCGTCGAAAGAAGAAAAGGAAATAACTCCCCGAAAGAAATCAGAGGAATTACAACTAAAAAAAGAATCAAAGACGAATCGGTTAGCATCTACCTAAGTGAACTATCAAATGATAGTACTACTATTACTCACTGTGGAAGGCTACCAAACGATTAAAAAGGCCAATCTTACAGAATACACCAATTAAAAATACTAATGGCAGCTGGGCAAGAAGCAATATACAAAAGGCTAACAGGTTTGCTGATCACCTAGAAAATACTCTGCAATCAAATGAAGAACAAGAAAAAATAAACTGGAAGCTCCCTGATCAATATGAAATAAAGATTATCCCTGTAACTCCAAAAGAAGTATATTTTATATGGAAATAAAAGAAAACATAAACCCAAAGAAAGCTCCAGGATTTGATCTTATCACTGGAGAAGTGTTAAAGCAACTACCAAGGAGAGTTATAATAAAATTAACACATATTATAAATGCTTCCTTTAGGTTGAGGTACGTACCAAAAATATGGAAGGTGGCAGAAATTATAATGACGTTAAAACCAGGAAAACCTCCACAAGAAGCTTCTTCATATAGGCCTATTTCACTGTTGCCTGTCATGTCGAAATTATATGAAAAATTACTCTTGAATAGACTAAAACCAAATATACAGCAAAAAAAATATAATTCATGATCATCAGTTTGTGTTTAGAGAAGCCACTCAACGATAGATCAGGTGCATAGAATAACAGATATAGTAAAAAAAGCTCTAGAAGAAGGAAAATTCTGTTCTGCAATTTTTCTCGATGTAGCGCAGGATTTTGACAAAGTGTGGTATGAGGGATTATATCATAAAATGAGATGCTACTTACCAAAACAGTATTCTGAACTCCTAGAATCATATATTAGATCCGACAGATACTTTCGAGTTAAAAATGAGGAAGCATATTCAGAATTAAGAGAAGTTAAAGCTGGAGTTCCACAAGGAAGCGTCCTAGGGCCAGGGCTGTATCTGCTCTATGCCAGCGATATCTCATCATTAAAACCTAACACAATTGCGACATTTGCAGACGACACATGCATTCTAGCAGTCGGACAAAACCACGAGGAAGCAGCAACTATGCTACAAAACTCTATTGAACAAACTGAAATCTGGACCAGGCGATGGTGTATCAAATTGAATGAAACAAAATCTGTTCATGTCAATTTTACTAACAAAAGAGAACAACATATCCCAGTTAGTATAAATGGAAACCAAATACCTTAAGCAAATACGGCAAAATATTTGGGTATGACATTAGATTCAAAGCTACGTTGGAAAGCGCATATCAAGAAAAATAAGGAAGAATTAGAAATTAAGTTCAGAAAGATGTACTGAGGAAAAATCCCCTCTGTCTACTTATAACAAATTGTTACTGTATAAGCAAGTCCTTAAACCAACATGGACATATGGGATACAGCTATGGGGCTACAAAAGAAAGTAACATCGAAATCATACAACGATATCAGAATAAAGTTTTAAGGAACATCGTCAACGCTCCATGGTACTTCAGAAACTGTGATCTTCATCGAGACCTACAGATGGATACGGCTAGTCAGAAAATAAGTAAAATTGCCGAGAGTCATGAACAAAGGCTCTTCAACCATGTGGATGGCGAGGCCATCAAACTCCTAGACAACGCCAACCATAATATAAGAAGACTTAAGAGAACGAAGCCGTTTGAGATAGTGCTATAAGTTAAATAAGTGTGTTAAGTGAAAAAGCAGAGCAAAGTGCACCCCTTATTGTCAAAAATTATATAAAAACAGTTTAAACTTTATGGGCAAAATTTGGTTTTTATTGGCTAAAAATAATGATTGTTTTATGCTTTAGGATATAATATCATAATATTTCACCACCCTTAAGAACATTACAATTTTTATAAGTAGATAATTTAATAGATCTATACAGAAAAAAGTAGAATTAAAGAATTACAAAAACAATTATTTACACAAAAATACGGATTTGCAAATATGTAGAAGTACAAATACAAAAATAGTTTTTAAGATATCTTCCAGTTACGAACCAGTTCTGTGGTATTATAAATGCATTGAAAATGTTGCATGAGCGGACTATTCGAATATTTCGAAAAAAAAATTGGTTTTTTAGTGCCTCCTCAAAGCTCCTTAATTTTTGCCGATAAAAAGTTTTTCAAAAACAATTTTGTAGGATTTTTGAAGAGCTATAAGACTGTGTAAATTAACCTTTCGTTACTCGCGCCAACTTTTTGTGATCGGATACTCGCGCACGGTGCAGGAGACCGGGTCCAAAAATATGGGTCAGCAGTGTTTTAAAATTATTTTTTTTTGCAAAATTGTGTACGATTAAATTATTTAATGAATATATGATCATATAATTTTGTAGATATGCGTTTGTGTTCACATTATATTACTTTAATCAAAAATTTAATAACTTTTATTGTTATCCATTTATATGTATATACAAAAACTTTGGAAGTGAAAAAAAAAATTGAATATGGTTAAATTTGTTTACTAAGAACTTTAGATCTTAATTCAATACACAAAAAAATTAAAAATAAAGAGTAATTGTAGTAACAAAAAAAGTTATAAAAATTAATTAACGTTTTTAAAACATGAAATACACAATGGTGTCACATTCATTGGAACAATGGTGTTCCAAACACAGATATTTTGAGCATATTTGGCAGTAAAACTTTGTTTTTCTATTTTTCTTCCAATCACAAACAGCACAGCGATCTGAAGTTCCTGGTGTTACGACTGGTACTTGTTCTGTTGGTAAACCACATATCTCCCTAAACCTCATTCTGATGGTTCTGGGTAAGTTATATATTTATATTTATATATATAAATATAAATAAACTAATCTATAAACATTGAAAATAAGTAAAAGATCTTAAATTACCTTACTAATTAAAAATATCGATGTGTGATCCAAACACAAAAATTGGTGCACAAATACTCGCACACGGTGTACGGGACCGTGTTGCGTAATAACAAAAGGACAGTACTATTTTTTACACTGCGAACTGACTTTACCCACAGTTGATTGACCACTGAAGAAGTATACGAAGTAGCCATTCAAAATCCCCACTACAAGCAGAGTTACAGGAATTTATTTACAGGCCCGGTCTCCCACACCGTGTGCGAGTAACGGAGGGTTAAATTCCGTTATATCCCTTAGTTTTTAATTGGGGTGGGTTTAAAGGGGGCTTGAATAATTGGGTGTTTGCTCGTAAATAGAGGTTTTAAACATCTCACTAACCGTTCACTGTGTTAAAAATCTGTTCATAATATTATTTTATTTATTAAAAAAGCTACAATTTAGTTGTATTATTTTTTTTGTATCTCCGGTATTTTTGGAGATATTTTGAAGTAAAATGTGAAGAATACGAAATTGCAAAAAATTCCAATTTTTCCAATTCCAAAAAATGCCAATTTTTCTTTATACTCTATTTTTCTAAAATAGGCCTTTTAAAAAGGTAAATTTTTTAGGTATATTGAAAATACAAATATACAAGGAATAAGAGAAAGTTGATGACCAATTTTTAATTAGAAGGGTAGTTAGGGGGTTATTTTCACTGATTTTTTCGTAGAGAAAACCAGGTACCGTTTTTTGATCATAAGCCGCTTCATATTTATGCTAGAAATTTTTTATTCCTATTCTTTGAAAGGTTTCATTGTTTACTTGAAAAAAGATAATTTAAGTTTTCCTCGAAAATTGCAAAGTTTTCCCGTTATTTGGCTTTGAATATTTCAAATTATGCATTTGACGAGAAAAGCTAACCTTTAATCTCGGTTTGTATTGATCTTAAAAATATTATAGACAAAGAATTTAGTTTGTGTTACTAAAAGATACAATTTTGTTATCTTAAGTTTTTTTTATTAAATGCATGTTTTTCGAATTATTCTCAAAAAACCCTCTAAGAAAGTCGATTTTTTCGATGAAAAACTGTTACTTTCAAGCGCGAATAACCCGAAGAATATTAGATTTACGAAGAAAATGTTAAAAAACATTTTTTTCTTAGAATTACTTTTTACATCGATTTACATGGATAGAATGTAATAAAAAATTCCCACCAACAAGCTGGGGTGGCAACCACCCCCAAGGTTGTAGCGTACAGCGGCATGATATAGAAAATGATCCTTGGACTATTCCCTACCTTCTGTGAAAATTTCAAGTACATCCATGCTGTACGAAAAAATTGCGAGCCACAATGCTTCATTTCCTCGACTATATGTTTTTTGTGATATTTTGTAGCAATAACTAACTTGCTTATTGGTCATTGATTGATCAGATAGCAATAATCATAAAATTCCTGCTTGAGTTTTTTAATTAAAAAAAAAATTAATTTTCTGAATAGCTTAGTGTCAAGAACCCTTAAAAAATAGATGCGACGAAGATAAGTGACGAGGTTTCACTAAATTAATGAAAATCACAGAATTGTCTTCTTTGCTTCCAGATATGTTAACAGCTTGAAATATTAATATCGCATGAAACAAATCGCAAGAGCGATCGGTACGTAGCATTTTGAACGATATATCCCTTGCGATATTTTGTGTAATCGCGCGGAAGTTAACCTTTTTTATCGTCCCTAATTAGATTTTAAGTATCCGTTTGTGCGTATCGCGTATCGCATATCGTTTACGATACATCGCTTATCTTTTATCGCTCGAGTATGAACGTCGCCTTAAATGCATCTGACTAAAGTATTTTATCGAAGTTGCACTTATGTAGTTCTTCTTAGAATTTTTGTTTGATAATGGACGGCGATATTTTACTCTTGTGGTGTATGGATAATTCGGTACTGAGATTCGATTAAGTTTTCATGGTCGTGGCGGAGTTTCAGTGAACCTAGGTAATTAATCTTTTGTGGACAACAGGTTAATAATATCTAGATAAAAAATTTCCATATATGTATATAATGGACGTTGCCATTCTACAGTTATTTGTAGCGGATATAACTCTAGCGAAAAACAGTACTAGAACTTGTTATCCTATTAGGTGAAGCGGAGGTTTGACATATTCCATGCGAATACTTTCTACTGACCTGGATCTGAATGGTCCTAGATACAGTCGATGGAATTATTTTGGACAGTATTTAGTAAACTCAGTGGTGATTAACTTGATGACATGTGGGGAACACAACCATAATCAAGTTTGGAGCAGATAAGAGCTTGGTATATTTTAGAATGGTTTCTTCATTGCCTCGTCAACTGTAATTTGCTAGTGATTTAAGGAGATTTATTATTTGAAAACAGCTACCCTTAAGTACCCGAATATGTGGTCGTTTTTAACCTGAATCATATCATAATATTTTTCATATGATCGAATAGAAACTTATTTCGGATACTTTGTAAGGCTTAAGATATTTTATTTTTGCATAAAAACGGCGCCTTGTGTGTAAAAGATTTTACATACTTTACATTTTTTATCACAAATTGAACGAGGAATTCAAAAATTATTTTGAATTTAAAATATCTCAGAGGCGTACTATTTTTTTTTCTTTAAAAAAATCAGACCGTTACTCGTATGCGTATGTGATGAATGCGGCAGAGATGAATATAAAATTTGTAAGTATATGTCAAAACATGGACAATTTGTAACTATCTCTTAAAAGTGATCAAATTTAATTAAAATGTTGCCAGTAGTTTAGGCAAAGTCGTACAAAATGTATAATTTTTTTTTCAACTCCCTGTATTAGAACAGACATCAATACAATTAGCAGTCAAACAGTAACCCCTGGTGTTTCTTACGCTCAAAAAACGTCAGGAAATAGTCAAACAGCTGAAATCACAAACCAACAAAGTAATGTTGGCTCAAGCCATTTAACGACAATTGCCAACCTGGAAAACATGATGGCAAACTTAATGGAGAGTATGGATACTATGCTTAATCTCCTTACCACTATGATCTCCAAAATGCACTAATGCAACACGCACTTAAAATAGCCGTGTGGAATTCAGATGGGCTAAATAATCATATCCAAGAAATAAAAATTTTTCTCGACGAGAAGAAAATTGATGTTATGTTCATATCAGAAGCCCATCTAACAGACAAAAATTATATAAAAATTCCAAAATACACTGTTCACTGCACAAAACATCCAAATGACAAAGCACACGGCGGCACAGCTATCATTATCAAATCTCATGAGTTAAATAAGTTCAGTGAAAAATACCTGCAGTCAACTAGCATTGTCATTGATGACTGGTTAGGCAACCTTACATTATCTGCTGCCTACTGTCCTCCTGGCCAATCCATCAACGAAAATAACTGTAATACCTATTTTAGTTCACTTGGACACAAATTTATAGCAGGAGGAGACTATAACTGTAAACATCATCACTGGGGCTCTAGAGTAATCAAAACAAGGGGTAGACAACTGCTGAAGTCGACAATAGGAAACAATCTACAACACATATCTACAGTAGAACCAACTTATTGACCTACAAATCCAAATAAAACACCAGATCTCTTAGACTTCTGTGTGATTAAAGGTATCTCTCTTAACTACTTAGCAATACAATCATGCTGGGACCTCTCGTCAAACCATTCTCCCATTCTAATTGACCTAGACTCCAAAGTCAAACTCAGAAGTAAGCCTCCAGTCCTAACCAATAATCAAACAAATGGGAACATATTCCGAAGTGCATTAACAGAACAAATATCAACGAATATGCCACTTAAAACAGAAATACAAATTGAAAATGCAGTACAACAACTTACTACCTCCATAAAAAAGGCGGGATGTAGTGGTACACCTGAACAAACATTATGGAAGGAAAAACTATAAATTGTTCTCTGAGTGCAAAAAATATGATTGAAGAGAAAAGAAAACTTAGTGAGAAAATGGCAAAACACACACGCACCTATTGACAAAGAAAATCTTAAACAGAATTACCCGAAGACTTCAAACTCTATTAAAAGCAGAAAAAAACAGGGGGATTCAAACTTACTTAGAAAATCTGACTCCATTCAAAGACACTAACTATGGGCTATGGAAGGCGACGAGAAAAGTAAAAGGGCCAAAAGACGCCATACCTCCTTTAAAAAATGCCAAAGGTAAATGGGCAAGAACAGACACAGAGAAATCCGAGACATTCGCAGAACATCTTTCGACAGTATTTAGTCCCTTTACTAGAGTAGTATCATTAGAACAAGAAGAACCATTTTATTCTTTTCTTGAGGCTTCATATCAAATGGAACTGCCAATCTCCAAGTTTAATATTAAAAAAGTAAAACAGATAATAAGTAATGAGATACAACCTAATAAGGCACCAGGATTCGACCTGATAACGGGTAAGGTCCTTAGGAACTAACCGATGATTGTTACAGAATAATCACTATGATCTTTAATGCTATGTTACGTCTGCACTACTTCCCGTTGCAATGGAAAGTGGCACAGATTATACTCATTCAAAAAGCTGGAAAAGATCCAAAAGATGTCAACTCATACCGACCGATAAGTCTACTCCCAGTTATCTCTAAGGTGTTTGAAAAACTTTTGTTAAGAAAAATCAAACCAATATTAGAATAGAAGAGTCTCATACCTGACCATCAATTCGGATTTCGTAATCAACATAGTACAATAGAACAAGTTCACAGACTGTACACAACAATAAGAACTAGTCTCGAAAACAAGCAATACTGCACTGCAGCCTTTGTAGACGCCTCTCAAGCTTTTGACAAGGTGTGGCACACAGGACTTCTGTACAAATTAAAGAAAAACCTACCTTACACTTACTTCAAATTGCTTCAATCATACCTTACAGGAAGGAGATATCTGGTAAAATATAGTGAAGCCTATACAAAACTCTACCTCATCCTATCTGGTGTACCTCAGGGTAGTGTTCTCGGACCCATCCTATACCTAATATATACGGCTGACTTGCCAACAAGCAACGACCTAACACTTGCAACATTCGCAGATGATACTGCTTTCCTGGCCTCTCATGGTTTTCCATGGTAAACAATAATAAAACCCATTTGGACATATGGTTCGCAGATCTGGGGATCACCAAGCAAATCTAATATTATGAAAATACAAATATTTCAATCCAAAACTCCAAGAACAATCGCTAATGCCCCTTGGTACATCCAGAATGACGCAATACATAGAGATCTTCAGGTACTATCAGTCTCCGAAGACTGCAAAGAATCTTCTGAACAATATCAAAATAGGTTTCGGGTACATCCTAACACCCTGGCACACAATCTTCTCAACAACCAACAAGCGAAGAGATTGAAGCGATATGACCACTCGGACCTACCTAACCGATCTTGACAGAGCCTACAGCAGAGGAAGCCACGCCTTCAACAGCGTCTAGCCATTGTGTTCTATGCCAGTTTTAGTTTTCGTGCTCGCGTAAGTCGCGTATCAGTGTATGTGCGCATCTCACCGGTAAACAAGCTAATGTGTGTGTGTGTGTCGTGATGCTTTGGTCACTGGACCTTACATATCTCTGTCATTGTAAAGACAAACAATTTTACTTATTGTTTTAATTGTAAAACAGATTGTAAAAAATCTTGGATGTTAATAAAAAAACTCCCTGTATCTTGAAAACGGATAGCGTTACAAACATTTTTTACAAAGCAAACCCCAATTATTTTTCAGTTTTTTACCTATACTAGAGACAGTCTTACTTTTTTGAAACACCCTGTATACGTATATCTGGTATGATCCATACATATAAATATAAGGTTTACTTAATGTACGAGTATGTGTGTGTGTGTTGAAAAAATGCCTTACTAATGACTAAATTTGGTTTTCTTGTCTTCACGCAAAATCTTTATTATCTGTAAAACACTCCTCCAGCCAACTTCCATGTTCCGTTCGCAATGCTGTTCTTCCGTATTAAAAACTTCCGAAAATATGAAAGTGATCCCTTCGTGCGCTTTTGATCGTCTCGGCAGCCATCTTATGTTTCAAATTAAAATTCTGCACATCAAGTAGGCCTCGAGTTTCTTGTTTTGATCTTTTCTGATGCCAGAAGTTAAGTGAATTATGAGACATGCTTACAAATCATTTCGAGGAAGTGTTTTTGATAAGTTCTGTGGAAATTGAAATGTTTTTACTTGGAAAAGTTCTTTCTATCGACATACTAAATCAAAAATAAACCTAAAAGTAAGTTTAAAACTTGTAGATATGATCTAAAAATAATTTATTCTTAAAATTATCTGACACGAAAAAAACAGATCGGTTGCCCTTGGGAAAATATAACAGAAAATCATTAAATGGAAGTGTATAAAATCATTCCTATGAAAAATGGTAAAAAATGGTAAAAACTGAAAAGTATTAGTCGATAAGATAGTTGACACTGAAGAATCGTTCTCAAGTAAATTTGTTCCCCATATTTATATTATATTCGACGTCTAATAAAGATACGGTAAAATTTTATTAATAACAAAGTTTAAAATAATAATAGAATTAGTCCAGAGAAACAAGATTTTTCTCGTGACACATCCCCCTTCAGACCGAAACCAAATTTTTTGAGTAGTATGGACATCATATTAATAACCTATACCCGTATCTCAGAGCAAAACTGTATTAAGTCGAAAATTTCAGTTTTCTACTTTTTTAGCTCACTAGGCTTAAAATTTTCCGCTCTATTCACTGGTATTTCTTATTCGCTGTTCCGACTGAAATTGGCCAAAATAGCCTTTTATGAACAGTATTAAGTCCACACTTCGCTTAGAGCAAAACAGTATCTTCTGCACTTCAAATGTATTAGATCCAAAATGGTGTATACGTTTCCCAGGGCAAAACCATATTAAGTCCAACAAAAAGTATTATGTCCCACATAATGCAATTCAGGCAAAGCATTAAGTCCACAATCTTTTAAAATTTGGCAAGTTTGTGCCTCAGAGAGCACAAATTCACCGACAATTTTGGAGTCATGAGACAGCCATAGATCCAAAAAGACAGTTTTTATGTTCTTATCTTGAAAAAACGTGTATCAAAAGAAAAATAGAACGAACACGTGCTCCAGCTAGCCATTGTAACTGGAAATATTTTTTTACCATTGAAGAAAAGAGACTCTAGATATTTCTCATCTATCGTTAGATGTTCACTTGAAAATATGCAAACAAGTGGAGTTTTAGAATGTGACAAAAGAGGAAAGCAGCCATATAAAAATAAAGTAAAGAATGAGGTAAAGGATAGGATTCATGAGCATATAATGGCCTATCCATATGAAGAATCACATAGTCGAAGAAGGACTAAAATATTTATACAATGTTTAGGACGTTTAAGGAAGAACGAGATTTGAAAAAAATTCCTTCGGACGAAGTAGACAAAGAATGTTTTTATACAATCACAATTTTAATACAGAATTTATCGTTCGCTGTTCCTTCAAAAGACACTTGTGATAAATGTGATGAATTTCTAATCAATCTAAGACAGTCAACGTCTGAAGCTGAATGAGAAACATTACAAGTGATGGTGCAAATTGAAACATATAAACAAGGAGATGTCCATCAATAGCCTGGACAAAAAGTTTTAATGATAGATTTAGAAAAATGTCTTCCTTGCCAAAAGCTAACTGATCCTCAAAGTTTTTACAGTCTAAAACTCTGGTGTTTTGGCGAAAACAGGCCAACTGTCTAATGTGGGATGAATCAATTGCTGGTTGAGGTGGAAACGAAATGGCCTCATGCTTGGTCCAATACATTCATTCATTATCTCAAAGCACAACTTCTATTGTTATTTGGACCAATAATTGCTCATCCCAAAACAGGAACTTACAAATGATTATATGCTACTTTTATCTACTTTCGAGATATCCACATTTAAAAGAAATCACTCACAAATTCCTTTTGCGAGAACATACGCACATGGAGGTGGACAGTATACACTAAGTTATAGAACGAGAGGCTAAAAAATGCCCTAATTTTCAAATTATTATCTACTCCAGGAGGATACTCTATAGGATTGGTTACAGTTGGCTAGAATTTTCGGTGAAAACAAATGTTTCAAAGTGTATGAAATGACAATTTTTATTTTTAAAGACTTTAATAAACTGTGCAATTCTTGCGATTTGCCGTTTCAAAATCAAAATAAAACTGAGAATAATAAAAAATAATAATTTCACAAACAGTACACATGTATGTAATTCAGAGTTCAGACAAGAAAATCCTGGGATTCTGTACTTTAAAACAGAGTTCGATTTGGAATTTAAGAGTGTAGACTTAACCCAAGAGTTGGTAGAAGAAATCACCAACCTGTAGAAGATTATCATCTGATTTCGTTGAGAGATACCCACCTTAAATCCGATAAGTACTAAAAATTCAATGATCTTCTACTAAAGTGGGTTCCAGCGAGGATTCACGATTTCTTTCAGACTCTAGTGCATAAAGACAAAATTCAAATTACTGATAAGTATAGCGGCAGTAGCCCTGCATTTGTTAAGTTTTCAATTATTTTTTTATGTACTTCAAAAAGTTATGTTCATTTTTTTAGTTAATAAAAATACAGTTGCGTACAACCATTTCTGTTTTTTTTTAATTCGACGTTTTAAGTACTTTTTACTCGTATTAATGATTTTGTTACAAATACGTCCGTATAATATTTTTAGTTCTTTATACCCAAACATTTCCTTAATTTTGTAAAATAGGTATGATATTTTTCGTAATAGAGCTCCGTCTTTGCCATAGTTTAGGTAGCAAAATTAATATTAAGTCACAGTCAAAATTTATTTTTCAGAGCGAAAATTTGTTAAGTCCATTTTTTCCAAAAACAGTAATTTTCAAAAAATTTTCTTTTTGGTGGTAAAAAGAACAATGATCATTATTCACATTTATAAAAATTTGCTGAATAAAATTTAATGTATTAAACGGAAAATGTTACAAAACACTAAAAATAAATTTTATTTTCGCTCTCCTGTAAAATTTACATTTTGTGACTTAATAAACTTTTGTTCTGAGGTACGGATAGGTTTCCTGCAGCCGATTTTGATGATATACATAGTTATAAACAAATTAAATCAAAAAACGGTAAATTTTCACTTTTTTCGTCTATTACTAAAAAGTGAAGCATTCTAAACAAATTTGAGAATAAGAAACTCATAAACCATATAAAAAACTTCAATATGACGTTCGCTGAATATGTCTATCCTTATTTGTTGCTTAGAAAATTGCAAAATAAATCATAAATTTAAGTCATAAAATTAAGTTAGAACCTTCTTATTACAGGGAATGCTGAGACTTCTTGTGCTTAAATTATATTTTAAACCTTAAAGCAATTGGTCAGATAGTTTAAAAGTTATTTAATTTGTTTATCCCAAATACATTTTTTTTGTAACACTAATAAGTCAGAAAACTATGAGGTTACAGTAATACTTCGGACAGTTTATGAAATAAGAACATTCAAACTATTAACTTAATTAGTAATTTTAAACACTGTAAAATTATTTTGCAAAAACATGTCGATTTTTTGCTTACTTATAAACAATTAGAATAAGTTTTTAACCGTTACCCGTAGAAAAATTATTTTTTAATATTTAGAAAGGCTGAATTTTTATACACATTTAGAAAGAAAAACAGTTGTCCTAATAAAATTGGGGACGAAGTTAGCCCCCCCCCCTTTTTTAATTCACATGTCCTTGCAAAATAATTTTGCAATATTTAGAAGTATTTTTTGTAATTTTTTTTAATTAAATTAATAGGGTAAATTTTCTTCTTTCATAAACTCTCGTAAGCACTAAAGATAGCCGAACACAGCAAAGCACCAGGACCAGGGAATATAGAAAGGAACTGCTGAAATACGGAGGTGCCATTAACGTGTTCTATATACTAGTTTTATTCAATAAAATTGAAGCAGCAGAGGAGATTCCAGATAAGTGGAATCTATCATACATGTTCTCTATTTTCAAAAAAGGTGAAAAAAGGTCAACAAATAACTATAGAGGGATCAATGTAATGACTTCATTGGCGAGAATCTTTTCCATGGTTATAAAAGAAAAAATAGAACTACACATGGACCATTACAGCGAAGAACAAGCTGGACTCTGAAAAGCCAGATCATGTCTAGATAATAATGGTAGGGGAGCAAAGTATGCTAAATGTGCAGTCACTCGAGCGATATGGCGACCTATTGGGTTGTGAAGAGTAGGTCCCTAAACCAAAAAAATTAGGTAAGGTTTTACATTTAAGTGAGGACTTTCCATTTTTAATTTAATTTTCCATTTCCAACAATAGTTTTTTTAGATTGTAGCGCCATCTATCCATAATTCGAAAAAATATCTCGAATAAAAGTTATTTATTTTTACGTAAGGAATCCAAATCTACAATAAAAAATGGGGGCTCCCATTTAAGATTTTAAAGTAACCCCCACCCGACCTCCGTGGGCGATCGTGTTTGGTGCCATTCGATATATTTTTCAAAAATATGGAATACGTGTCTTTTTCAGTTTTTCGATCTGATGTTCATTTCGCAATATATCGCGGAATCCTCCGAATTCCCTCTCCGTGGGAAGTCGAGGTTGATATCACTGGATAGATTTTTGAAAAATATTAAGCACGTATTTTTTAGTTTTTCGATCTCTCATTCATTTCGCGAAATATTCGCTTTTTTCTTGTGAAACTTTGGGACTCACCCATTTCCTTACACCCCGCTCAAATTGTCAGATTTTTGAAATATACACTGTTTTGCAACTATGTCTGTTTTGCATATACACTGAAATTACACCTTATCTTAATCTGACAATTTCGAGTTTTTCTAAGGATAGGTTTTCTTTTCGGTCCCCCCTTAACGAACCCTGTATTACGAGCCAATATATGGTAGAGGTACATTTTCAGGGTACAAGGTTTCTCCCAATATAATAATCTGTCGCGCTAGAGTAACTGCAAAAATCCCCGCTTGGGCTCCCCTACCATAGTATTCACTATGAGAGAAGTGTGAGATAGTGGAATCAATGAGAACAATGCATTTTAGATACCACAGATCACCTACCTCCTCTAGATGTTTCACGATAACGCTTTGGTTAAATATGAAAAACAGCACTCCATGCCGCTTGTATCGGAACTAATGCAAGCGGCAATTTCAAAATGTAATTTTGGTGGGAAGAAAATGTTAGGTTAAAATATTTGTATAGTTGAAAACAAAAATAATTTGGTTTTAAAATATGCAAATTATTTTTAATTTCAAATATACAAAATAACATTTGGGAAAAAATAAGACATGACAACGTATTTTTATTTATTTATTTAATACCAGCAAAACCACTTTGTATATACTTTTTTACAAATCGTATCTTTAAAAATGAAATTATTAATAGTTATCTTCCAAATTGAGTTCCAAATACTTCTACAAAAGGGTATCTCAAATGATTGAAACATGTGTGCATCTCTACTTGTTGAAGGACTTTCAACTAAAACAAAAAATTAATATAATTAATTTGATAATAACCATATTCATTTCATGTAAAATAATTTTTATTAATTATATATTTTCAGTAGGGGTTACTTACTTTGTTACAACATTCGTTTGCTTCCCCACACCACTAACTGTGTTACTTGTTCTCTAATAACAAATACTTGTTGAACTCACCATGCAAATGTAAGCTAGGAATTTGATCTTCCTAGGGATCTTCAAATCACATTCGTTTTGTTTCAAAAACTGTATTTGAATCCATTTTATCTAAATCAGGATTTTTTATTATTGTTAACAATCAGATAAACATTTACTGACATAAAGATAAAGGCATACTGACAATGATGACAATTGACAAATTATAATGACACTCAGACTCAGTGATATAGAAGAAATCTTCACTACAGGTGCATGGCGACATCTCAAAAAACGTATCATTACTAAAAATGACATTTAGTTTAGTATGACCTTGAGATACCTGCGTGAAACATCTAAAGAGAGTTAAGTGATCTGTGTTAGATACGCGGTTGGTATTGGAAGGATAATTCCTCATTGGTCTCTTCTTACTATGTCTCTAAAGAACTTTTTAAACAGAAATAATGTAAGACTGATATATTGCTGCTATTTTATTACAAGAGATTTATTTCAGATATTTATTCCTCGCTATTTATTGACGATTTCTTCTTCTTCACACGTGCCATACCACAATTATCCGACGTTATTGGCGATCACCTTTGAGAAGTTTTCTCGATCTTCTGCAATGTGGAATAATTGTCCTGCATTTGATACCTGAGCTCATTCACGAATATTTTAACCAAGAAACTTGTTTGTTCCTACACCTATACGGCCCTCTATTTGCCTTTAAGGATCAGTTGTAATATTTTATATCGATTTTTCCTCACTATATGTCCCAGACTTTTTCCGGTATTTAACAGTCTTTAGCATTTCTTTATCTTTGTTCACACTCCTTATTACTTCTTCATTAGTTTTTCTTGCTGTCCAAGGTATTTTCAGCATCCGTATATAAATCTATGATGCTAATGCTTCAATGTTGTTCATGCTCGATACTTTTAGCGACCAAACTTCTGCATCATATAAAAGTACAGACCCAACATATAACTTAACCTTAACTTAACCGTTGATGCATAATGTTTGTTATTGATGGATACTTAAAACCTAAATAATGCTGTAATTTTTCTGCAGCCGTCCCGAAAATAAAACTTTCGGTATGATTCATTAAATCGAAAGTGCCATTCTACACAACTCGTACCGAAAGTAGCTACTTTCGGGACTAATTCTTTCACTTTCGGGACGCTTTTTTTACTTTCGGGACGCTTTTTTTTAATTTCGGGACTCTTTTTTTACTTTCGGGACGATTTTGGGTAGCTAGGTAACGGCTTTGACAATACAGTAATATTTGTAACATCAACTTTGTATTTTATTATGGCAACGCTTGTCATTTAATATTCGTGTGTGTTTTTCTTATTCAATTGATTCCAGATGGGATTATAGAAACTGCTAAAGCCGCTTGGCTGTCCCAAGTAGAGACACTGTGTACGCGCCTATTCAAAAAATGTTCACCAGAGTAGAAAACGTAAAGGTCTTAACTTTTCAAATTTCTGTTTTGTTTGAAATAAAAGTGAACACACATTAGGTAATTTAGCAAAAAATACTCTTGTTTTTAGTAAATATTTTTATGTCTGCATTTAATTTCCTGGCTACACCGAGAGAAAAAATTCTTGACATAAAGAAACTTTATTAATATTTAAGAAAGATCGACTTGGCATATTGCCTAAGAAATATATCTTTGTATGTAAGATATAATTTTCTAAAATATTTCAAATAAATTCCACTAGAGCCAAAGAAATATATCTTAAATATGATTGAACTATCACTTTCTGGCAAACTTCAAACCCATTTATCAGAAAGAAATTACACTTTTGATGTTAATTAATTTTATTAATCATAAAAATATATTTTCTACATATTACAAAACTATTCTTTCTGAGCAATAATATTTCTTAGTAAGGAATATTATTATTTTACTATTAATAATTAATGTATTTAATGTTAAGAAATATATTTCGCAGAGATAGACGTATATTTAGAGTTAAGTTAATATTTCTTAAAAATAAAGTGATATTACATATGGCGAAATAAATCATTGTGTTAAGGTAAAATCATTATTTATTAATAAAACAAGATATAAAACGTTATTATTACATACAAATATTTTCTCCTCTCTTAAAACCACTGGCTTCTACACAACAATAAAAGGATGGAGAGGAAAATCCAAATTCCTCAAATGTTCTTTCTTCTGTTAATAGCACTTTGTATATCAGCAATTCACTAAAACAAAATCGTTATGTAGAAAGAGTAAACTTACTTTAATAAAAAAATTTTTTTAAAGATATCTATAGATATTTATTTTGACAAATTTGGGAAATAAAAAAAAACAAATACAAGGCCCCATATAAGAACTATTAATACTAATAATAGTCAATTATATTTAGTTCAAACATGGCATTATTTAACCTACAAATCTTTGTATATTTTTTTCTTTTTGTTAATGAAATATCAATTATTTATCTGTATAATATTAAGTCACACAATAAACATTGTTTAGCTAAAACAAGAGGGAAAAAACAACCAATGTAAAACATTGAAGCAGACATAATAATATAATATGATATATTATAATAATATAATATAATAATATAATAATATAATAATATAATATAATATGTAATTTTCTTATAATCTGAAAGAGACAGCATACCTAATCATTAAAAAATTTTATTACGGGAAAGTATTATTTGTTTAAATCTAAGTCATTTAATACATATTTATTAACTAATTCATGGTTCTCGGCAATAACATTTCTTAACCATAAACATATATTTCTTTTAGACTAACTGATTTCTTTATCTCAAATAAATTAACAGAAAACATCCTCAGCGTTGCAACCGCCATGTTTGATATAGCGTTGTATTGTATATTTTTATAGAAGACGATACACTTAAGAAACCTATTATAGTTGATACATAAGTATATACATTTTTAAAAAGGTACTTACATGTATGAAGTTCTACCATTTCTGGAAGGCCCCGCAGTTGGTTAATAACTCCTTTCTTAATATTGTTCTGAAGCTATATATTATATCATTGTGTCCCAGCTTTAAATTGTGGCATATTTCCCAGTTAGAATAATAAGCTCCTTTATTTCAGAGTCGTCCATCATTATACCTAAAAAGCATATAAAGATACTATTATGTTTCTTTTTTAACCATTCGGATACGCAACAATATTATTATTACATCTTAAATTACTCAATTTACTTTTATTTAATACCTATATATGTACGTACCTTCAAAATATCCGTTAATTTTTAAAGAACACCAATAAATCCAACATCCATCTATATGAACATGAACATATCACGCCATTTTGACAAAGACTGACGACTAAATCATAAATAGTTAACCTGCGCAATTCTTTTGTGGAAGAAAATCTCTTTGCAAGTAACATTTCGGCATTAATGACAAAGTTTTTATTTTATAACCATAGTTACTACAGAGGGTATTTCGGAAGAATTATTTCTTGTGGTTTAAAATATTTATTTGATTGCAAGAAAACTTCTTGTTCACAAATATAAATATGGATTAACTTAACATTATATTTCTTATGCTGCAAAATATTTGTAGTTTTCAATTTAAGAAATAAAAACTTTAGGATAAGAAAATTAAATATAACCATTAATGTATTTCTTAGTATTGAAGAAATTATCTGTAAGAAATTATTGAGTTGTGTTTAAAAAACTCGTTTCTTTATATGTGAACCGGTGTGTTTAAGTTAATAGGATATGTTAACTTTTAAGAAATATTGCTCAAAGAAATCGGTGTTTTAGGAGAAAAGAAATTGTTCTCTCGGTGTAGGTTTTGAACACATCTCTCTCTTGTCGTTTCCCCATTACTGAGGATCGTGAATTTCTTCCAATATTCCTAAAAATGTTTTTCTAGTGGTCACTATCTTCAGCTGCTCTAAGAGTTTTGCAGAATGAGTTTCCAGCTGAATGCTTTATTTGGTCAGACCATCTAGTTGGTGATCGTCCTCTTGATCGTCTCCCCGGAACGGGGAACACATACAGTGTTTCTATTTGGAAACCTGAAAATATAGCATAAAATATAACCACTTTTTAAAGAAATTAAACTTTATTCAAGTTCAAATACTACAAATGATACTTTATTCAAGTTCTTTAACAAACAAATAACAAACTGCAACAATTTAATGGTCAATGTATGATTCATGTAATTGCTGCCATCCAGGGTTATGAAAAAGCTTGTCCACTAGTGTCTCAGAGGCTAACCAAGTACGCCAAAACGATCTTTGACACCGTTTTCAGAGATCAAAGAAAAAAGTGTCTTTATTATTTCTGTATACATAATACAAATTATATTAAATTCTCTATATAAACAAATTATATTTTTAGTCCAAGTAATGAAGTTGAAATAGGACAAAACCTCGCAATTTTTACAGAATGGATCGATTTGCTTGAAAATTTGAGAATAAGTAGTGGATAATCCAAGGATCAAAATCTATATCAGGCCGAAAAGCGCTTTTACCATGGGGGTGGTTGCCACCCCATCTCGGGGGTGGAAATTTTTTATTTTATTTTGACCGCAGAAGTTGGTAAACACAGTCAGTCTAAGCAAAAAACGTTCAATACATTTTTTTGATAAAAGTAATAGTTTTCAATTTATTCGCTATCGAAAGTGTTGGTTTAAATCGAAAAAAAATCATTGTTTTTAATCAGTTTTCTGCTAATAACTCAAAAGGTTTTCATCCTATCAAAACAAGTTTGCTTAACAAAAATATACCTTTTGAAAAAGTAAGCACAACCGTTTTTTATAATTTGCTTTAAGACCAATAGTAATCAAGCTATACTTTATTATATATGTTAGCTCTTCTTCGTAAAATGCTACCTACATATTGTAGTTTCAAAGGCAAAAGACGGGAAAACTATGCATTTTTCCCAGACGGGAAAACTATGCAAGGATAACTTGTTCAAGCTAATTTAAAGTATTTAAAGGTATCTATCTTCAGAAACAAAAAATAGTCCCTAGCTCAAAAATTAAGTGACTTATAGTAAAAAGAATGTCAGTCCCTACCCTTTTCAGCGAAAAAGTGATCGGAAACTTCCCCCTACTGTCCACCCTAATTAAAATTGGTCATTAGCCTTATTTGGTCTTCTTAATTTATGTATTATTAATAGGTTCTAGAGATTTGACCAGCTTAGAATGATTAGTTTTAAAAAAAATTGAGTTAAAAGCGAATAACGAATTTTTGTAGTTTGGTAAAAAATGCCCTTTTCTTCAGAATAGAAAGATTAGCATCAGAGATACGAAAAAATATTTAAATAAAAAATTTTAGCTTATTTAATTTACAAGAACCTAGTTTGAAAAAATTTTTTCTACGGCAAAAATTGAGTGAGCCATTGAAAATTAAAGCTTGTAATAACATGCATAAACCACCTTTACCAACCTTTTCAAAGTCACCTCTTTCTGCGAATGAGAACTTTAAATGGATTTAATATTAATAGCCTAATAGGTCCTGTAAAAACCTACAAAATTTTTTTTAGCAAACTTTCCAGGATAAAAAACAAAAAAGTTACGGTTAAAAAATCAATATATTTTTTTGAAAAAAAAAAGGAGATATCCAATTGGAAGCTTAATAATGTAAGTTAGCGGTGTTCTTAGTCATCGGCCTTACTCATTCTTCTTTATTTATGTATTATTAATAGATTTCAGAAATTTGACTGGCTTAGGATAATTAGCTTTAAAAAATGGAGTTAAATTCGAATAACGAATTTTTGCAGTTTAATAAAAAATGCATTTTTCTTCAGAATATAAAGATTAGCATCAGAGATACAAAAAAATATTTAAATATAAAATTGTAGGTTTGTATTTAATTCCCAAGAACTTGGATTGCAAAACTTTTTTCTACGGCAAAAATTGAGTGAATACGAAATGATGGTAATACCGAAAAACATTGATTTTTTCGATATAAAACTAACACTCTCGATAGCGAATAAATCTAAAACTATTAATTTCATAAAAAAAATGAATAGAACATTTTTTGCTTAAGATGAATGTTTTTATCAACTTCTGCAGTCAAAATATAATAACAAATTTCCACCCCCGAGATGGGGTGTCAACCACCCCCATGGTAAAAGCGCCTTTCGGCATTACATAGATTTTGATCCTTGGACTATACACTACTTATTCTCAAATTTTCAAGCAAATCGATCCATTCTGTAAAAATTGCGAGGTGAAAAGTTTCGGTTCCTGGACTATATGTATTTTTTAATAAAAAATTTCCGTTTATTGTTATTACTTTGTTATATACAATATTTATAATATAAATATATTACAGGGTGCGGCAAAAGTCAGTTCCCGCTATGCAGTTTCGTGCATAAGCGCGATAAGTAGTACATGCTAATAATCGGCCTCGCATAACAGGTTTTCCCTACTGTTTGTAGGGTTAACCTTGAGTTTCGTTCATCTGCCTGTCGCGTGTGGCTGTTCGTTGTGGGGTCTGCTGAAGAATAGTGTGTATGCTAGGCTAGGCTAGGCGACCGCAAACTCTCACACAGTTGAAGACAATTATTGAGGAAGAATTTGAACACCTCCGTCAGAACAAGGCAATCCTCAACCGAACATGCCGTAGCGTTGCGAGCCGTTGTGAACGTTGTATCGAGGAAGATGGACACCAGTTCGAACATAAAGCTTAGATTTTTATATGCACCTTTGTAACCCAAATTTGCGACTTAATTAAACGATTTGCATTTTCATTTTCCGATATTTTTATTATTATTTTTTCCGTTTAATTTGCGACTTAATTAAACGTTTTGCATTTTCATTTTCCAATATTTTTCGATTGTGCAAATCGGGGAACTGACTTTTGCCGCACCCTGTAGATTAAGGTTTGGTTTTACAGCCTGTAGTTTTTTTTATTTATTTGGGCTATTATAAAAGTATCTTACTCAAAATTCATCAGAGTTACAAGTGAAAAATCGACTAAATTCTGTAATTTTGCAATGTTTTGGCACTCATTTTGCAGCATAAGTGGTCTAATTATTGGTCAAGGTTTACCAAAAATCATTTTGTAGGTTTTTTTAAAAGAACAAAATGGATTTTGTAAATATGATCTATGTATATTTTTTAGTTTACGAATTATAATAACTTAAACAATTTAATTGTTTATAATAAATTCTCGTCACTTCCCATGCAAATGCAAGTTTGAAATTCGAATTCAGCAAGTCAAAATATAAGGATACTCGTATCAAAAAACATAAAACATATAAACGTGTAGTTTGATCGGCCACGAAACAGTCACGGTTCTAATAATAAAGTTCTTTATTATCTGTAAACAATATCTTACCTTTGAGTATGGATGATATCTCAAGAGTCATTTTTGTTCTGATTTCACATGTTTATTATTAACTGAATTATTCGATTTTAATTCATATTTGATAATTAATAGGTAACACCCCGTTGAATTTTAAAAATATATTTTAAATAATTATTAATGCAATAAACATAAAAAATAATTTATACACCACAAATTTCTACTGCACTTATCACAATAACTACTATCAATAACTAAAAAACAACTAAAAATTGCTTTACGGATATCAATGGTCTTGGCTAATGCAAAATGTAAATCCTGTGATTCCCATGGTAAATCACTGTAAATCACAAAAACCAAATAAAAACACTGTATATCCCGTATTTACAGTATTTATACTTGGGGATATGGATATAATGTGTTTTAAATTGGCGAAGTGAAGATAGAATGTGATATTATGTGTTTCATAGCAATGTTCTACTCATTTTTTTTCTACTCAATTGTGGTTCTACTCATTTTGTATTTTTTTCTTTCTTGGTAAATGGTAGATAATAACACCCTAAATCCAAAAATGCAATAAAAGCGATTTTGAAAAAATTTGATATAGTGTTTTTTCTTAGGGCAGCCGGCGCTATTTATGAATAATTGTTAAAATTGTGTTAATAATATTCATAAGTAGATTTTTCTAATGTTGAATTCACGAGAGTAACTTTAAAGTGTTTAATAAAAGTTCATAAGTAAAGTTTATCCATATATCCTTTTTAAGATACCAAACGGCTGAAGAAAACATATTGTACGTAACACGATCCAAAAGTAATTTTACGGGACTCGCAGGATTCCAGGGCCTAGATTCCGTGCACTGTAGATATCTACACGTCGCTTTCTTTCGATGTCAATTTTCGTAATAATATTTGAATTTTTAGCTTTAATTCAATTATTTTCTAGTTTTGCTAGGTTATACGCTGTGAGCTTGTACGTAGAGGGGATATTTATAAATTCGCGAGCGCCAGTAGTGGCAAGTTTGTAAACGTTTACCGGAAATTTGACATAAATGTCAAAGTAATTAATTTAAAATAAAATTAAAAACATTAATTATAAAAAATATTAGTTGGTCAAAGCTGTGGTATATATTTTTACCTTAAATATACTTAGGTTTTAAATACTGAATTTACGTTTTTTTAATGTTCCGTAATATGTAATTATAAATTATTCTTAGCGCCATCTACACGATAATTGTGAAAGTATCCGAAGTAAGAAATTAATATTTTATCAATAGAACGTCAAAATGATTAGCAAAATCTTAAAAAAATCTATTATAATTTAAGTACTTTTTACCGTTGTAAATATTAAGCGATAACAATTAAATAATAAATTTAAAAATTACCGGTGAAAGTTGAATTAGTAATCCGCCAGGAGCGACACCAGCGAAGCTCAGAGCGTATACTCTAATTGATGCTGAAGTGACACTTAGTAAAACAAGAAAATATTTGAATTAAAACTAAAAATTAAAATATATTTACATCGCGCCGATCGCTTTCTATCAATGTCAATATATTTGAATTTTTAGTTTTAATTCAAATATTTTCTTGTTTTACTAAGTGTCACTTCAGCATCAATTAAAGTATAACCTAGCAAAACTAGAAAATAATTCAATTAAAGCTAAAAATTCAAATATTTTTACGAAAATTAACATCGATAGAAAGCGACGTGGAGATATCTACAGTGCACGGAATCCAGGCGCAGGACTCACCTACGGCTCGCCCTGGAAACTTCCTACTCGTCTCGTAAAATATCACTTTCGGAACTTGTTACGTAAATTACTATTTCGTTGACAAAGTTACAAATTTCAATTTGATAACTCGGATTAAACTTAAATTTTTCATTGAACTCATAAAACTTATCAAACTTACTTTCATTGCCATAATGTCGATCTAAAAAATTATTTACATCAACTTTATTTTTATACTGCACTTCCGGAACTTTTATTATTACGTATTCATTTTTATGCCCTACGGCAAACGGTAGTCAGCAGACAATTACCAAACTCAAATACAGCAAACTCTTAACCATTATATACCCATAAAAGAACTTTTATAAAATTTCCCTCAACTTGGTTTGATTCCATAAACTGTTAAGCATTTTCTCTTATTTTTGTACACTAAAGTCTCGAACTAAAGCAAGCAATGAAAAGTTTTGTGGTATTTTCATGAACTCAGGCCGTTTTGAACTTCTTCAACGATATTATTGAAATATTATTCGAGATGCTGGCCACAGGCAGTTGGCAGAGATTTTCTTTTTAATTTTTGTTTTTCAAGGCAGTTAATAAAGAAGCTTCGAGTAGAAATTATAAATAGTGGAACGAAATTTTAAATATTTATATAAACGTCTTGTAGGATGAAGTTATACCAAAAATACATAGCAAAAAAAGTAAATATAAATAATTATACAATTAGATAACACAAATGAATGTAATATTGTGGCTTATGTTTAGATAATATATATACAAGAATAAAAAACTGCTAAACGCCGTAAAAATGAGTGGCGCATACAATATTCCAGCTACAAAAGATCTGATATGAATATTACGTGGCGACGAAATGTATTTTCATTTTGATGCAAAGCAAAATTCTAGTTTTATTTTAAAAAATTTTTTCATAATATTTGCCCAATTTGATGTAAAACGCGTCACAAAAGAGTAACTTTGATACAGTTTGAATTTTGAAACTCTTTTGTGGCGCGTTTACTTCAAATTTAGCAAATATTATGAAAAAATCTTTTAAAATAAAACTAGAATTTTGTTTTGCATCAAAATGTAAATACATTTTCGCGCCACGTAATATTCATATCAGATCTTTTGTAGCTGGAATATTGTATGCGCCACTCATTTTTACGGCGTTTAGCGGCTTTTTATTCTTGTATCAGGAGTTTTTCAAAGTTATTTATAAATTAAATGTATAAAGTTGAATGCAATGTTTCTCGATTACACGTTAAGTTTTATAAATGGTCGCCTTTGTCGCATTATCTCCCAGATTATCTAGTGTTAATCGAATGTACACTAGATTTTTTTCTATTCGAAATAGATTGAAAAAAATATTGGGATGGCCGGCAAATGAACTCGGATTGCCCGTTGCCAGATCAAATGAGCGTCGTAACCACTACAACTACATAAACCATTTAGGGAATAATCGTTAATTGGATTATACTTTTGTAGCTTAATAACTTCTAAACGTCCTAACCGATTGCTTTCACTAAACATGAGTTAGAAACGTATTGACAAGTAGTATCTTATGCATCTAAGGTCAAGTATGATAACTGAAGCTATTACAGGAATTATTGAGCTTGAAAAACCGTTTTTTCCATAAGAAGTAGATTTGATCATACTTATGAAGCATATAACTTAAAAATTCGAATTTTCCCTGATATAAGGTATACATCGTTAGATTCGTCTAGAGTCCTTCTACAAACGCTCAGTTATTGGCGTAATTCGTAGGTTGAAATTTTTGAGTAATTGTCAAAAAACCAAAATTTTCAAAGTTTAGTTTTTAGTTTTTTGGGTATACTGAGTCGTGTGTATGTCTGATCCTGACAGCTTGGACACCATTTGAAAGCTTAACTCAACGCTATTGATTTGGTGTATTTACTGTTCTCCTGTCTCATCTTGAACCGAAGATATATACCGCCAAAAAATATGCCGTTTTGTACCTACCAAGTCCTATAGCTGGCTTAAGGGTAGTCAAAACTCACAAACTACACCGGTTCTGAATCGACCCTCACCCCCTCTTCAAACACAGAAAAAAAAATTCAGATCGGTTTAACTTTTCCACACACATATATACATACATACATACATACATACATACATACATACATACAGACATACATACATACATACATACATACTGTTATATTTCTATTTGATATGAAAATTAAATTTTGATAATTATAAACAGAATTCAATTTAATATAAAATATTTTCAATTTTCTCAACCACGGGCATAAAAATTTAGAACAACCTGTATACAACAAATTGTTATATTTAATTTTAAGAAGTGATTAAACGAAACTCGGGACAATGCGCTTAGAACAAACAAAGTGAATGGCGCGTACCATTATCGTTGTTCGCGGAAGGTTCGATCATTAGCCTATGCTAAATAAAACTCAAGTGAAATCGATAATAGGTCATTATCGTTGTTCGCGGAAGGTTCGATCATTAGCCGAGGCTAAATAAGACTTAGTGGAAGTAGATAATAGATCATTAAATTTTGTAATTAGTAGAAAGTAATTTTAGAATGGGAATTAACTATTTTTCTTTTGAAATCCATTAAGCATATTTAGAAAGATTAAAAATTGGTTTTGAGGAATACTGCGAATGAGAGTTGGTGGTGGAAGTTTGATTTGTGAATCTGGAAGGGATATTTAGAAAGTAGGGGAATTAATGAAAAATAGAGATCAGAATGTTTTGAGCTGTCGAGAAGTGAAGTCCAGTAGTAGACGGTAGTGTACGGAGAGTGAGAAAGCCGGTGTAGTTCCGTGAGTGTGGAGTATCTATCGTGGAACGAGAGGTAGGCCAGGTTGAGAGTAAAAGAACCTCCTTGAGCCAAGAGTTCCCGGTAGCTGATTGCAGTTTCGAAAAAGGTAGAACACAGCATCACGACAGAAGCAGGAAACGAGAGCTATACGAGCTAGTTTCAAAGGAGAACATTACTGGAAGCCAGGACGAGGTTTTGATCGCAGCCAAGGATAGCAGGAAACGGGTCTTGTGTGAAGACATTCTCAGTTCACCAGAAAAAGGTCAGTCTCATTTGTTTGGACATGAATGTATGGGTTTTTCGTATTAAATACCACATTTAAAATTGAAGAAACATAATCAATAATATCAGAAAAGCTTCATCAAACTTAAATAGAATCGTTAAATGTTAATAAAAACTTTCAATTGGAAACCAAAAGGAAATAAGATTCCCATGTGTAAATGTTATGTCTAAGAATAATAAGATATAGCAAATATTAAGCAGTGATTGCCATTTAAATAAAATAAACAATATTTTGATTAGAATTGTAACCCATATGTGTTATTATTTTACTCTTTTCTTTCCTATCCCGATTAGGAACCATTAAGAAATACTTAGAAGCCACGTAAGTAAGTAATTAATTTTATAAAAAGCCCTGAGATTGAAAACATATTGATATGTGATCTGGTAAATTAATTAGATTATTATTAATGCATTGATTAAATTAAATGACATATAAAAATATTATCTCATATAAATAATCAAGATCACAACAATACATATCCACAAACATTTTCCCTTTTTAAATAAAAATTGACTCATATTTCTGAGCTCCGTAACTTTTGAACGGTATAACCGATTTCCAAAACTAGACATGCGTTGGAAAGGTAATGATCGCTTCTATTAGAAGCCGCAAAGGTCGGAGTTAAATTTTCGAAGTTTTTGGGAGTTTTGAGGACTAGAACTAAAAACAGTCCCTAAATAAAATCCACACCTTTGAACCAAAATGTATGGTTGACATATGAATGGAGTCTTTTTCTGAACTTTAAGATGGGAGTTGGCCCAATTTTCAATTCAGTCAGATTTAGAAAATTGAAAATTTCGTGTATATGTAGTGTCGCGTGTAGGGGGTGTAGGTGTGCGCCACTGGCGAGAACTGCTGTTCTCTGTTAATTAAGTTTAACATACGTTTATTTAGACGTTTCGATTTCCAGTATGTAACGTGTCAAATCCCGTACATCATTCCCGTACATTTAAATTTCAGTAAACATTTTTCAATGGGAAAATTTCGTAAGACCTCCCACTTATCTATTCTGACTTACAGTAAGGTTTATCATCACTTACTGTAATACTGTTATAAACCTTTTATAAACTTACAGCTCTAGTACTTCATGCATCGGACGGATCATTTTAACTGTTTCTTTTATGTGTTTGTTTGCCTAAATGCTGTTGTTGGTGGCTTTTATTTGCAAATATAGAAGATACCTTCTCTTCTTCTTCTTCTTCTTCTTCTTCTTCTTCTTCTTCTTCTTCTTCTTCTTCTTCTTCTAATGGCGCTACAACCCTTGGTGAGTCTTGGCCTGCTTAACAACGTTCTTCCATCCTGCCCTGTCGAATACTTTCCTTCCCCACTGCCTGTAGCAGTGTAGTAGAATAGAAAATACCTAATACCTCAAAAAAAAGTGCCGAAAACATCCCGTTATGGTTCATACTAAGAGTTCCGCCTGTTATGGAATACACAAAGTAACGCTATTCCCAGCTTGAAATATATTTTTTAAGGAATGTCGTATAGATCACGATCTATTTTCCACTGTGATCATATGTAGTAGATAGTTTGTATTCACCCACATTAAAATTCTTTCATATGAGTTCAATGTGGGTCTTAAATAATTCTTAAGTGGCTCCCAACGTTAGTCACAAGGTAATTTCAACCAAATCCCAGTTAATTTGGGAGATCGCCCTGATTCAGGAAATCCAAATGTATCATTAGTTTAGGATTCAAGTCTATCTCAGGTGATCCCGTTAGGAGCCCCGAGTTAATCCACAAGTTTAATCCAAGTCCCTGCCTATCTTAAGTTTTGCCTTGATTAGCAATCACAGCCTTGTTCCCTTCCTCTAAGGATGGAGTCTCTGTTCATTGAAGATTGGACTGCACGGAAAGTCAACATCCTGTTGGTCTCCTCCAGATAGAGACGTTATTTTGGTTAAAAACCTTTTTTGTTATATCGATATGTTGGTAGGTAGTGCATATTTTATTATTTTAATTTTTATTCATAATTTTAGTCGCTCATACAGGGTGTTTCATTAGTAAAGTAACATACGTTAACTGTAGAAAAAGGATACTTAGGCGGTCTCAAAAATACCATACTTAATGGGTCTTACTCCATTAATAACAAAGATACTGGGTGTTTTATCTATTTTGCCATTTTCTTAATTGGTTCATAACTTTTTGACCACACTGTATATTTAGTTTATATTTGTCACGCAAATATCATTTAAGGCGTACAATAAACTAATTTATTTACAATTGTAAAAAATGCAGGTCCGGCTTAAAAAATATTGGAAAAATGTTCCGACCCCAAAACAACACCCTGTACATGAATTTTTTTTAAAATGGATTTTTCATTTGAAAAGAGGATAAAAAACTAAATTTAGTGGTATACTTTGAATTTTCGGCAAAATGATTTTTCTGGTGAAATTTGGAATTTAAATTCTGAAATTAAGTGAATTGCGAGAGCTCTAAGTAGAAAAAAATTGAAATACAGCTTACAACTTGTCAACCACACTGTATATTGATTTTATATTTAACACGCGAATATTATTTTAGGTGTTCAGTCAATTAATTTAATTACAATTATAAAAAATCCAGGTCCGGATTAAAAAATATTTTATAAATGTTCCAATCCAAAAAAACACCTTGTGTATTAAATTTTTTTAAAATGGATTTTGCATTTGAAAAGAGGATGAAAAACAAAATTAGTGGTATACTTTTAATTTTCGGCAAAATGATGTTTCTGGTAAAAATTTTAATTTGAATTCTGAAATTATGTGAATTGCGAAGCTCAAAGTAAAATAAATTAAAATATGACTTAATTTTAATTAATACCATTATTTAACCTAAATTGGTAAAATATTACCATTTGCACACATAACAATAATTTTTGATGACTCCCTCTGTGACTCAGTGGTAAGAGCGCCTACCTTTGGATCGAAAGGTCCGAATGGTCGTAAGTTCGAATCTCACCAGGGTCAGAAATTTTTCGTTTATTATAAATTAATAAATGAAAATAGTTTCTGTCCTTGTGGGATCGGTACTCACCGGAGAGACCGCAGATGTTCGGATACAATTAGCGTCTCTTTGCAAAGACAATGACGTCGACTTTGCAATGTAACAAGACACTTACTCAACACACACAGTAGACAGTACACATGACGCTAGGTACCTAATTACAAAAATTTACCGTACCTACGTATCAAAAAAAAAAATAATTTTTGATGGTGGTAATTTTGAATAAGTACCTACTTTAGTTTTGAATAGTGATTATGCTGCAAATTTTCGCTGTTTTGTTATAATTTTTAGCTGTTTTGTTGATTAAAGTGATGTATTCTTTATTGACACTTTATTACTTATTCATTATTTAAAGATGAATATTCACCAAAAACTATTTTTCACACATAATAAAAAAACACTAAATTATTAACATTTTAGCAATTTAGATTAAATAATGGTATTAATTAAAATTAAGTCGCATTTTAATTTCTTCTACAAGAGCTCTCGCAATTGACATAATTTCAGAATTCAAATTCAGAATTTTACCAGAAAAATAATTTTGTCGAAAATTCAAAGTATACCATTAATTTTGTTTTTCATACTCTTTTCAAATGCGAAATCCATTTTAAAGAAAATTAATATGCAAGGTGTTTTTTGGGTCGGAATATTTACACAATATTTTTTAAACCGGACCTGGATTTTTTATAATTTTAAATAAATTAATTGATTGGACACCTAAAAGAATATTCGCGTGTTAAATATAAAATCAATATACAGTGAGGTTGACAAGATGTAAGCTGTATTTCAATTTTTTTTCTACTTAGAGCTCTCGCAATTCACTTAATTTCCGAATTCAAATTCAAAATTTCACCAGAAAAATCATTTTGCCGAAAATTCAAATCATACCACTGAATTTAGTTTTTTATCCTCTTTTCAACTGAAAAATCCATTTTAAAAAAATTTAATGTACAGGGTGTTGTTTTGGGGTCGGAATATTTTTACAATATTTTTTAATCCGGATCGGGATTTTTTACAATTGTAAATAAATTAATTTATTGTATACCTTAAATGATATTTGCGTGCCAAATATAAAATAAATATACAGTATGGTTAAAAAGTTATGAACCAATGAAGAAAATGGCAAAATAGATAAAACACCCAGTATCTTTATTATTAATGGAGTAAGATCCATTAAGTATGGTATTTTTGAGATCGCTTAAGTGTCCTCTTTCTACAATTAGCGTATGTTACTTTCCCAATGAAACACCCTGTATTAAATATGTTTAATCAGAATATAACGAGCGATCCACAATTATTGGGATCAAAACTAGCCGTGCAAAAAACTACGTACCTATGTCTCGTTTTAATTTGAATTTGTATTATTGGTGTATCAATTAATTTTGATTAACATTATAAAACATAAAAAATCAGTCAAAACCTTTAACACAGAACTTTAATCAAAAATAAAAAGAATTAACAAAATTATAAGTAACAATAATAAATAAAATCAAACAAAATGCTGTATATGTCCACCACCAACATCTCTACATAACCTAACTTTTCTTGTTAAGTTGACGTACTATGCTGCAAAGTTGACGTAAACTGGAAAGTACATATATTCTGAATTAAGGATAGGCATGCACTGTATAGCTATCTCTGTCGTTCAAAGCCACCTATGGTGACAATAATTTTGGATCACACGTTATTAATGAATTAGAAAAAAAATTTAATCTCTTTTGAGTATCGATTTTTTAATATTATGCTTGGTTTTATTTACACAGTTAGTCTGTGGTTATGATTGGATTTATTTCAAGTGGACAAAGAGGCTAGTTCTCACGTTTCATGATATTCATACTTAAATTAGGCCAGGGCATTTAGAACTAAAAACACCATAATAAATCGATTTTTAAATACAGCACCTAGAGACTTTCCACTTTTTGCATTGTGTTAGAGATGATGGACGCCAGGAAAAAGTCTGTAATAGAAAAAATGGGTGGAACTGCATAAATCCATTTACAATGCGTAAAATGTATCGAAAAGTGTATAAACATATCGAGCTCAATATATTTAGGGCCAAATTTTTTTACTTAAGAGTTTTTGGGGTCACTAAACATGAAGATGTCATCAGAACTGATCCCGGACACAGCATAGAAAACGCAACAGCAGTGACACACTAGTAGGCGGGAAAAGTTCGCGCAGTATTACTGCGCAGATCGTCGGCCATTTTGTGCGTAGTACCAGACAGTGTAGAGAATCGACAGTGTTGCCGATTTGTACATAATTATCAGATTTACTTAACTTTTATGACATTCATATTTTTTAACATAATTTTGTACGTATGCCTGTGGGAATTATGTCAATAATTTGGACATAACACAAAATATTGACGATGAATGGCGATTGTATTGTTAATCTTTTGCATAAATTCCAGAAATTATTCAAAAAGAATCTCTTACGGGTAATATAGTTAGTGCAATAACTGATACTGCAGCAATGCAGAAATAAAAAATGATCACGTTTTCTTAGATATCGTTGTCTGTCGACGTTTAAATGCGACCGGTGAGCAAATATTAAATTAGTGTTAGCAAAAGTGAAGTAGTAAAAGAATGTTACTCCTTTCAAACAGACAAAAAATGTTAATGTAAATGAGGAAATATTATTTGAAAGCTTTCCAGATGTAGTTTTATTATAGTATAATATATTACATAATATAATTTTGTTACAAGTATTTTTGAATTAACAAGTTGAATAAAATAACTTTTTTCTTAATGTATTTTTATTACCCTTAGAATCTACCGAGATAAAAAATTTTAACATAATAGACTAAGAGCCGCTATAGGTGAAATTTCTTAATCATTTTAGGCACGATGGGACCCTATAACTTAAATAGTAGAACCTAAAAGAAAACTTTTGAACACTGTGCCGTCACTTTTCAGTGGCACATGCGTCGACAGTGGCGCGTCAAACTTTCCACTTATGGACGGGATAAATAAATTAAAAATTAACAGAACTTACTAACAGAATTAATTTTTTTTATTTTTTTAAGTTCTATGTGATTAACACATAGGATTCATCGTGATTTTAACCCACCACCCCCTTCCCCGTGCCCCCACCATCAAAAACTTAATTTTTCGTTTTTATTTTTTTTTGGTGGGATACAATCAATTTAAAAATTTCCAAAAATTCACACGCATAGTTGAGGCTTTTATAAAACATGCCTATTTTTATAGACCCATAAGTAGAGTCTACATAACCTCAAAAAATTAAAAGAAATTTTTTTTTTCAAAAAAGCGTATAACTTTTTTTGAGGAATAGCTGCAGGTCTAATTTTTTCTTAATCTTGTGTGTTTTATCAAACACTATATTTTTAATTTTTTTCAGATTTTTCCGTAAGTCTTCCCACCTTCAAAAATCCGAAAAACTGTTTTTTGGGGGGTTTTGGGGGATTTTCCCTATTTTATAGACTTCATAATATATCAAATCAATTTTGTTTTAATAGGTTATATGTAACTTGAAGTAACTGAGTTCTTTAGAATATTTAAAAATTAGAAAAACACGTTCAAAGCCCCCAAAACCCCCTTAAAAACAGTTTTTTGGATTTTTGAAGGTGACTAACGTTACAGAAAAATCTGAAGAAAATTAGAAATATAGTGTTTGATAAAATACACAAGACTAAGAAAAATTTAGATCTGCAGCTATTCCCAAAAAAAGTTATATATTTTTTTTCAAAAAAAAAATAAAATTTTTTTGAGGTTATGTACATTCAACCTACAGGTCTATAAAAAATAGAAGTGTTTTATAAAATCCTTAACTCTGCGTGTAAATTTTTTGAAATTTTATAATTGATTGCATCCCACCAAAAAAAAATAAAATCGAAAAATAAGTTTTTGATGGTGGGGGCAGGGAGAAGGGGGTGGTGGGTTAAAATTACGATGAATCTTATGTCTTAATCACATAAAACTTAAAAAAATGAAAAAAGTTAAATTCTGGTAATGAGGGAGGGTATTTTTTAATTTATGTATCCCGTCCATAAGTGAAAAGTTTGATGCGCCACTGTAGACGCATGTGCCACTGAAAAGTGACGGCACAGTGCTCAAACGTTTTCTTTTAGGTTCTACTATTTAAGTTATAGGGTCCCGTCGTGCCTAAAATGATTAAGAATTTTCACCTATAGCGGCTCTTAGTCTATAATTTTTGGCAAAATCTGACCATTTTAGCAGTGGCTTAATATAATTTCATTAAGTGACATCGGCAACACTGATGAACCAACACATCACATCACCACTGAGATGTGAGATGTACTACGCGAAAAATGGCGACCCTGTACTTTTCAACTTCAAAGGCGGCATCAGGGAGTGTCCTTGCTGGTTTTGTTTATTATGCTGTGTCCCGGAGCACCTTATGCCCAGAGTCCCTGCTAATATACTAAACGGCAATTATCAAGAACACCTTATAACATGCCTATGACATTACTTTTATGACAGGTCTCCGTTTTCATAATGTTATAAAATATGACCACATTTTCGAAAAATATTTATATACCACTTTCAAAAACACTTCAAAATACAAAAATCTAAAACTTACTACTTAGTTTTACACAAACTTAAAGTCATTCTTTGTTTGATTATTTGGCATACGGTTTTCTAAAAAAAAAATAATTCAAAATATTTAACTAAAATCCTTGCGACTTTACTTCTTTAACAATATTGTTGGTATTTTTTACTCGTTGGAAATTATTTTTGCATAATATAAAGGAACGAACCGCTGAAGCAGTTCTTGGCAGCGGAATTAGAAATTTTATTGTTGGAAACGGTCGCTTAATTTGCACGAATGAATTACTGAATTATGACTTTTAAGATGTACGTTAAATTTCGACTTTGAAAGTAGATCGTGATTCCTTGATTTATGTCGGCTGTTTCAGAGATGCATTGCAGAGTACAATATTTAGTAATTTGTAATTTATTTAACAAAAAATAATAAATTGCTTTTGGCAATTATTTACAATTCTTATCAGATCAAAATCATCTGTTTTATATACAGCGTGTCTACTTGAGTTGGAAACATATGGGAAACTTTTTTATTATTAATTTTACGAAAAAAAGTTATTCTTTATAAAAAGTTCTGAATGCCCCAAAACCTAAGATTCAATTATCAGATATCAAATTTTCTCAATATTATACGAGGTATGTCAAAAAATATGAATTTCGGCTAAGAGTAAAGAACCTTTATTTCGCTCAATATCGAAAATTCTTATGATAAAAAGTTGTTTGGAATTAAAAACTAAGATGAAATATGCAATTACATGCTTCTTATTGAAAAAAAAATATTTTTCTCAAATTTATGGATACCCAACATCGTTTTTAATTATTACAAATATCATAACTCGTTTATTATTCATTTTACGAAAAAAAGTTATTCTTCATAAAAAACTTTGCATGGTCTAAAATCTAAGACACAACCATGATATATCAACTTTTATTAATTTTATACGAGGTGTGTGAAAAAATATGAAATTCGCTCAATATTATAGCACCTTTATATTTCACAGTATTTCAATTAGAAGGATGTAATTGCATATTGACACATAGTTTTTAATTCTAAACAACTTTTTTAATAACGGTTTTCAATATTGTGAAAAATAAAGGTACTTTACTCTTGAGTGAAATTCATATTTTTTGACATAACTCGTATAAAATTAATAAAATGTCAAATCTGTTGGTTGAATCTTCGGTCTTAGGACATACAGAGATTTTTATAAAGAATACCTTTTTTTTCGTAAAAGTAATAATAAAAGAGTTATCGTATGTGTAATGAATAAAAACGAAGTTAGTATCAATAAATTTGAGAAAAATTTGGAAAATATTTTTTTCCAATTAGAAGCATGTAATTACATATTTGAGCTTGGTTTTTATTTCCAAACAACTTTTCATAATAAGAATTTTCGATATTGAGAGAAATAAAGGTACTTTACCCTTAGCCGAAAGTCATATTTTTTGACATACCTCGTATAATATTGAGAAAATTTGATATCTGATAATTGAATCTTAGGTTCTGGGGCATGCAGAACTTTTTATAAAGAATAACTTTTTTTCGTAAAATTAATAATAAAAAAGTTTCCCATATGTTTCCAACTCAAGTAGACACGCTGTAGAAAACATTAAACAAAATATAAATATAAAGTTTTTTTACTGGAATCCAGCTATATTATTATGGTATTCTATAGTCTAGCAATATATCTGTGCATAACGCTTCACCAGTTAAATGGACCAGTTAACTGGACAATGAAACTGGTGAATATCTCTTGTCCTTCACACAAGACGGGAACCAGCTTCTGTAGTGGTTTATAATGTAGACTGATAAATCTTTGTCGAGTCGAATAAGGAAATGTGAATGTATTGATTCGAGAGAATATATTCTGAGTTGAGCTAAAAATGCGAGCGACTAGCTGTGAAGGTGGCTAATAATTGACTGAGAAACTGAATTAAATGAGAGCATAAGAATTCTTCTATCTTTCGGGTTTCGCAACAAGAGGGTAGCTCAATTTATCAAAGTCCTATGCGTATCTAATTTAAGTTTTAGTGTAAGCAAAACTTCTATTGCGGTCCGGTACCACAAAGGCTTTTATTCATTTTAGGAAACATAAATCCAACAGCGAAACAGCTTAATTTTCCAATTCCAACAAGTCCACACAGACATGGTCAAGTTAGGATATAAAACTGTTATTATTTCGGCCGAAACCTTAAGAAATAAGATATATTATCTTAGAATCGAATGTTTTTTTTTAGCGCAATGCTCCTTGTATTAAAGACTAAATGGAAATGCAATATTTTCTAGGATTTATTAAATCATTTTTATTCCAAATCAAATCTTCCTCTTGGGGTGAGTTTTCATAAAGTTTTTTTAATAATTTCTTACAGTCATTATATTCCATCCATACCTAGCATCTTATAACAGTTTTTCTAATATTTTTTATATCTAACCTAACTTCAAATGTCAGACCATGTGTTATGATATTTTAGTTTTAAATATTTCTTTTTAATTTACATATATGCACGTTTAGTAATAAAAATTTTAACTATTCTCCTCATCTAAATTCCATCTAATTTACCCTTGCCAATTACTATTTCTGAATACTATTTGGCAAATGTACAATTTGGTTTTCTCCTTGATTGTTGATATGGTTTTACTGTTACAGTTTTTGGAAAGAAATCTAACCTTTCTCCCTTCGGGAGCTTGAAGTCATCCACACCGGTGATGGAACTAAGGCTGACACAATGGGGACCATGAAATCTATGCTGCAACAACCAAGACCGTAGCTGCACTGACCTAGGGCCACAACATCTGCCCAGGTTAAGAGAAGTTGACAGCAGTACCATTCAACATCAAGAAGTTACCATCAGCTACCAAAAGCCATAAGTATAATCCAGAATTGTTAGTTTTTGGCAAGAATTTGAATATATTTGTTAATGCAATTTACTAAGTCATATTTTTATTATATCTTTATGAACAATAAACATGATTAGTTAAAACTACTGTTTTGTTTTCTTCCATTCTAAATTTTCAGAGTTCATTTCTAAGATTAGGACAAGACGAACACACACCTGAGTAACTGAGCAAAGCTAAGGGTGTAACGATGGCTATCTTAGGTGATTGAGGTAATATTTTCGGATATTATTTCAATTAGCTGGGGTAGTCCATCGCCTTTCTCGTTTCAAATTTACAACTAAAATTCTACACGAATTAAAGAATCAGAGGATAAGTTTAGCAAATGAACAACAGGGATATCGTACTGCAAGATCTTGTACAGATGCAATATTCGTCATAAAGCAAATCACTGAGAAATCGCTAGAGTATAATAGACCAGCATTTCTATGTCTGACTTACATGAAGGAAGTATATGAGAGAGATAGAGAAGAAAGCATAAGAGTCAAAGATGTAATCCATCTTTCGTGTAATAAACAGGTACTTCTAGATATGATAAATAGTATTAAAAACATCTACGAAAGCATCGCAATGGAAGTCAGAATAGATGGACAACTACAGAACTTATAGACATAGGCAGCGGAATACGACAGGGAGATTCATTGTCCTATGCTATTCACATTTAAACATGGATGAAATTATTAAAAGCTTCAACAAAGGAAGAGGATACAGAATGGAAAAGAAAGAAGTTAAAATACTCTGTTATGCAGACGACGTAATACTGATCGCCCAAGATGAAGATGGTATGCACAAATTAATCCACAGATTTACCATAAGAGCAAAAGAATTCAATATGGCAATTTCATCTCAGAAAACTAAAACAACAGTAATAAGTAAAGAACTAATCAGATGTAAAATAGAAATTAATGGTACCAGTATTAAATAAGTAATGGAAATAAAATACCTTGCAATTACATTGTTAAGCTACGGAGACCTGGACAAAGAAATGAGAAATCAAATACAAAAAGCAAATAGACTGGCAAGATGTCTTAATAACACTATGTGGCGGAACCGGCATATTAACACTGAGATAAAGTCAAGAATTTATAAAGCCAGTGTAAGACCAATAATGACATATGCATCAGAAACAAGAGCCGACACAGCCATAACACAAATACTATTAGAAACAGCAGAGATGAGAGTACTGAGAAGAATTACAGGAAATACGCTGAGAGATCGAAAGAGAAGTGAAGACATTAGAAGACAATATAACGTACAGTGTATAAAATAATGGACACTAAATAGAAAAAAGAATGTAATAACCACATAAGCACAATGAGGGAGACACGTGTGGTCAAAATAGCAAGAGATAAATCACCAAACAGTAGAAGAAGAATCGACCGACCACGCAAAAGATGGAGTGAAAACCACTGCGGTGTCAATCCGCCAATAAACAAGCAGAAAAGAGGAAGAGGAAGCAGAAGAAGAAGAACCAGTAGTACTCCGCTGGACTGAATAGTAATGAGTCTCTTAGATAGCTTGTTAGAGTAGTTATTTATATAGCCCTCTGCAGTGGCGTAATGTATGTTGTGTTGTTTTGCTTTTATTTTTGCAGAGACGAAATATTTCTCGTTGCCTTACATACATATCATATCCAGATGAAACCCTAGAGGTTAGTGTCCGAAGAGAAGGCCTATTTCATGTCTAATTTGCTGATTTCGAAAAAGCTTTGTAATGTGCTACAATAAATTTAAAATTGATGTTGCTTGTCACCATTGCAAAACATTAAACCTGCTAGATTGGATTTGGATATACCTACCTCTAGGTATATTTTTTATACATGTCTTCTGGATAGTCCACAAGAGGATAACGGGATTAAAAATTTAGTTTATTTATTGTCAGCATTTTGATTTTGTCTGGTCTAGATCGAATAAAACTCATCGCAATGTTACTGTATTTTAGATTATACAACCTCCCAAACTAGCTCAGAGTCTCAGGTAAAAAAACGTCAGAGCCTTTAAAGCCTATTGTCTATATGAAATAATGTAGACCGTTGCTATACGGATATGCTGAAGAATAGTATATTATATGAGTGTATTTTCACCTGGTACGTAGACGAGCTTTTTTCAGGTGATTTGGAGAGCCTAAAAGTCAGTTCGTACCTGCTGATATGTTTTTCTTGTCTTTCTAACTTTAGAAACTAGTAGGTACCAAGAGTTCTTGGGAACAATTTTTTGCTCCCTTCAGAAAAGAATCGACAGATTTTTTATTTATTTTTCAAAACAGCTTGTGAGATGTTAAAGCAATTTCTATCTGGATATCCATCTTCTGTTACTATTTCAACTGCACGAAGTTGTAGTTATTAAAAAGGGCGTTGTTAGTAATTTAGACACGTAAGTCAATAACAAAGTATTTTGAAGCAATAAGAAAAAAATCTTTAATTCTATCGCTTAGACACCAACATTTGACAAGCAAAGAAAGGGAAATTCAATTACAACATCGAATGTAATAATCAGGTAGAAACTGTAAAACTGAAGATATATTGCAAATAACATAATATTATATTATTATGCATATTAAAGATCTATATTTATATCGGGAATAAGCAACATAAGATAAATAAACTCTGGGGAATACAATATAAATAAAGAAAGATCTAGTACAAAGGTAGATCTAGAAAAAACAGACACGCAGCACAGGTATGAAGTCGCCACAATAATTAACGATAAGATAATAAAATCAGTAATGGATTTCATTCCAATATACCACATATGCCCACACATTTTTTATATCACTTAACGTTTTTATTTTGTCAGTTGCTTGCCTCTTTATTATTTAATTCCGTCGTACTGCTTCTCTCATTATCAAGTCGAAGTGCAATATATCTTCTAAAATTAACGACTACAACATTAACCAAATGTTTTATATAAAATCGGATCAGTTCCACTTCACATGGCTCTTGAAATTAAATCTTCATTTACGAACTGAAATTATACGTTGTATATCACTATTTAATTCCTTTGACACATCACAGATGACGTTGTAAAAACAAAATAATATTTTGTGTGTTGAAAAGTAGGTGACCTATTTTTTATATTAAATAAAAAGGGTTTGAGAAACAATCAGGTTAATGATGATTTTTATAATGTTGACTTGCTAATCAATTGTAGTTTGAGAACATTTACAATAAAAACTAGGTTAGGTGTAAGTAGTTTTAGTTTTAATGGTAGCAGGTAAAATAAAATGTTTCTAAAAATAGTCAATAAAAAATTAAAGCCTTTTCGTATACGAGGCGCACTGTTCAATGCCACAGTTTTTGTATATGTATAAATAAAGATAACAATACATTGTAAATAAGTAATAAAAATTAATTTTTACAAACAAAAATTTAGTTGATAAAAAATATATTCAATCGATTCCTTGTTCTCCACTAAGAAATCGGACGGATTGCCATTGTAGGATCTTATCGGGAATTCATCCAATAAATAAATGTTTAACCGTTTATCTTTCAGCACCACAATCGCAAGTCGGAATTACCTACTACAGTTTGATCTGGTTTTATTCAGTGTCACCCAGATTCGTCTTGGTTGGTTGAAACGCCGTGGCTTGCTTGTAATACATGGCATATTCCGGGTATCAGGTGGTGCATTCTTCTCCAAATCTTCTCGCCAACGGTCAGTTATCTTGAAATTCCTTTCAATTAGGATTGTTGCAGAATCTAGATGGTTTTTTTAATCGTCAAAATGTACTGTTTTACGTAAATTAATGTGTTGTTTTGAATGATGTTTGTACTAGATCTCCTTCCTTGTGTAATGTTAGATCTTGCAAGTATCCCTGGGAACTATATTTTTATCTTATAAACATTTATAATACAATTTGGAGATAATTTAGTAGACTCAATTGACAGGGTGTTTGGTAAAGAATGGGCCATAGCGTAACCTCGAATTTCTGAGGTTAAAATAGGTCGATTTAAGCTAACTTACCTTAGTACAAAAGTTGATAGTAAATGAAATACAGGGTGTCAATGTTAAACTTTTATATTATTTTATTTTTGTCCTAACAGGCATGGGACAACAACACGGAATTTGGTAAGTCGTGCTGGTACTATACAACCTACTAATTTATGTTAAACCAACGTTAACTAATTTATGTTAAACAAACGTAATAAAGCCATTATATTTCGAGATATTTAAAGCTAAAAACGAAGGAGCATAATACATTCAAAATAAGTGTGCCTTTTCATTTTTAACTTTAAATATCTCGAAAACTAATGACTTTATCGTTATGAATGAAGAGTATGTTATTTGCATAAAAAATATTGGAGAATCTAAAAATTATGCTAAAATAGCAGTTTCATCAGTGGCGTAGAATTTGTGAAGGGTCAACCATTCACTTTCCCCAGTCGTACGCCTCTGGTAGTAGACAAAAACGATAATTTAACATAATTTAGTAGGGTGTACAGTGCCTACACTTTCTGCCAAGTATGACATGAATAAATGAATATGTCAAATTATTTTAAAGTATTCTTTTCTTTAAATAATTTATTCTTTATTTATTTAAAACTTTAAGAACTATGTGTGCCCGGTACTATAAAACTATTTGACATATCCTTATGATACTTAACAGAATGTGTACGTGTAGGTACCATATACCCTACTAAATTATGTTAAATAATCGTTTCTGGTTAATACCAGAGGCGTACGACAGGGGAAAGTGAATGGTTGACTCTTCCAAAATTATACGCCACTGATGCATATGATTTTAGCATAATTTTTAGATTCTCCAATACTTTCTATGCAAATAATATACTCTTCATTCGTAATGATAAAGGCATTAGTTTTCGAGATATTTGAAGATAAAAATGAAAATGCACACTTATTTTGATTAATGTATTATGGCTCCTTCGTTTTTAGCTTCAAATATCTCAAAAAATAATGGCTTTATCGTTAGGAATGAAGAGTATGTTATTTACATAGAAAGTATCAGAGAATCATAAAATTGCACTAAAATAGCAATTCGGCCAGTGGCGCAGAATTTGGGAAGGGTTAACCATTCACGTTCCCCCATCGTACGCCTCTGGTAATAGCCAGAAACGTTTCTTTAACATTATTTAGTAGGGTGTACAGTACCAGCACCACTTACCAAATTTCGTGTTATTGTCTGCCTGTCAGGAAATATTCAAAAATAAATAAAATAAAAGTTTAACTTTGACACCCTGTATTTTGGTTATTATCAACTTTTGTACCAAGGTAAGTTAGTTTAAATCGACCTATTTTAACCTCAGAAATCTAAGGTTAAGCTATGGCTCATTCTTTATCAAACACCCTGTACAACTAGTAAACAATATTAGATACAATGATGAGACTGTCATTTTTGCAGACAGCCTGGAAGGTCTGCAGACATTTGTCTCCAGGATAGCAGAAGTAAAAGCAGGTTTGGTCTTGAGTTTGATATCAAAAAAACAAAATGTATAGTTATAAGCAAAAATAGGATACTACCAGGACAATTATTAGTTAACCAACAACCTATGTTACAGACTAACAGTTTTTGCTATTTTGGTGCAAATTTAAACGAACTATGTTCGAATTATGTACGAATAGCCAACGGGAATTAAGATAAGGATCGAGAAGGCAAGATAAGCATTTTTTTAATTAAAAATATTACTTAGTCACGATATGCGACATAGAATTCGAAATAAAATTTCGTTTACTAAAATGCGCGCTTCTATATGAAGTGAAGTCATGGACCTCAATTGAAACATTACTGAAAAGACTCCAAGCTTTTAAAATAGGGTGTTATAGACAACTAACCAGAAATAACAATAAAATGTCGCAAAATGGAATGTATGGACCATATAATGCGTAATTACCAACGATACAACCTTTTCGGACCATATTTCAAGGTAATATGAATGGGAAAAGAGATTCAGTAAGAAGAAAAAAGTACTGGCTTCACAACTTACAAAAACGTTACCACTACCGAATTTTTTATGGCAGCAGTCAACAAAGTGTTATTCGTCATTGAAATTCACAGGTCTGATAATCCTTACGTATTTTGATTTCATGACTGAGATATAGAGTATGGTGCAAATGTTTGGAATAAATTCGTTATTTCGTAAACCGGTGACTTAAAGGAAAAATCCCGAAAAAGGCCAATTTTTATTTTTAAATTCTATCATAGAGTATCTATCATATCTCATAGAGTATCTATCATACGAGTGACATCATCCGTATGGGTGTGATGACGTAATCGATTATTTTTTTAAATGACACTAGGGATCGTGTGATGTCTCATTTGAAAGGTTAGTCAATTCTTTATTGAATAATATAAATAATAACATAATTATTTGTACAGGGTATCCAAAATTTTTTTTAAATTAAATTAATTGAGAAAAAAGAAGAATGTATGTAATTTATTTAATTCTCAAAATACATTTGACTGTCGTCAGAAAAAAGAAAAAAATGTTTGTTTCACAAATAAACATTGTTTTCCGGTTAAATTCAATGTTCAAACCAACTGTTCACGTCAATGTTGAGGCCATCCAGCTCCTCGACAACACCGATCTAGCTAGAAGACTCAAGAGGAAGAAACCCTTCGAGTTAGTTAAGTGAAAAATAGTGCACGGTGCAAGTGATGGTACAAGTTAACATTTGTGCAATATATTAACAGAACCTAAGGGGTACTATTGAGTTTGTCCTTAGTGTTAAGTTTTTAGTAGTAATTTAGGTTAGAAATAAGTTGTAATCGACGTAATCGATTATTTTTTTAAATGACACTAGGGGTCGCGTGATGTCTCATTTGAAAGATAGTCAATCCTTTATTGTAATTATTTGTACAGGGTATCCAATTTTTTTTTTAATTAAATTAATTGAGAAAAAAGAAGAATGTATGTAATTTATTTAATTCTCAAAATACATTTGACTGTCGTCAGAAAAAAGAAAAAAATGTTTATTTCACAAATAAACATTGTTTTCCGGTTAAATTCAATGTTCAAACCTACTGTTCACGTCAATGTTGAGGCCATCCAGCTCCTCGACAACACCGATCTAGCTAGAAGACTCAAGAGGAAGAAACCCTTTGAGTTAGTTAAGTGAAAAATAGTGCACGGTGCAAGTGATGGTACAAGTTAACATTTGTGCAATATATTAACAGAACCTAAGGGATACTATTGAGTTTGTCCTTAGTGTTAAGTTTTTAGTAGTAATTTAGGTTAGAAATAAGTTGCTCATTGATCACATTATTTGATCAGATTGTAATGTTCTTAAGCCTTTTCAGAGGATTTTTTTCAATTTTTCTTAAGCCTCTTATTGGTGTTTAATAAAATTAAAAAGAAATGTAATTTATTTAATTCAAAATACATTTTACTGTCGTCAGAAAAAAGAAAAAAAATGATATTTCACAAATATAAATATCGTTTTCCGGTTAAATTCAATGTTCAAACCGACTCCCGCCAACCATCTGGCTCTTGCAAGCTTGAACATTTAATTTAAGCGAATAGCAATGCTTAGTTGTCAAAAAAACATTTTTTTTCTGTTTTTTGACAGCGGAAAAATGTATTTTAAATTAAAAAAATTACATATATTCTTCTTGTTTTGTCAATTAATTTAATTTAAAAAAAAATTTGGACACTGTATAAATAATTATGTTATTGTTTACATTAGTGGATAGAGAATTGAATAACCTTTTAAATAAGCTATCACATGACCCCTATTGTGATTTTAAAAAATGATCGATTACGTTATATTGCCCAGATAGATGAAGTCACTAGCATGAAGTATATGCCAAACTATCACAATTTAAAATTAAAAATCTACCTGTTTTGGGATTTTACCTTACATTCGCTGGTTTACGAAGTAACGCATTTATTTCAGACATTTGCACCATACTGTATGCACTTTTCTATCAATTCCATCACTTGATTTTGGATGGTTAGGTGTTCGCTGGGAACTAAATTTGTCATAAATTTGGTCTTAATGAGGTTCAATTTTAGACCTGTTGAATATATGTTTTCTAATTCTTGTAGCATTTTTTGTGCTTCACCCAGATTTTCGGTACTATATGGTCGGCAAAACGCAGATGATTGAGCATTTCCCCATCTATTTTTATTACTCTACTTTCCCACTTTAGTATTTTAAAGATGGATTCGAGGACCGTTATAAATAATTTAGGTGAGAAAGTGTTGACCTGTCTCACACCTCGCTTGATATGAATTTCTCTGTTGGTATCATGTAATTTTACACACATTGTGGCGTTTTGGTACAATGTTTGTACTTTGTAAACCGATAGTCTATTCTACTATTGTTAAGTTATAGTGCTATCTAATTCCACTGTGTCGGAGGCTTTGTGAAAGTCTACGAAGACAAGTACCAGTGATCTGTTATATTCTATCGATTTTTCTATTAAGGTTTTTACTGTTTGTAGGTGATCGTTTGTTCCGAATTTTGAACGGAAGCCAGCTTGTTCTCGGGGCGTTAGAAATCCAACTTTGTTTCTGGTCTTGTTGTAATCATTTGGATAAATATTTTGTAGGTGTGGTTTGTGGTTCAATAAATTGTTACTGCATTGTTCCATGTTTCCGGTATGCAACAATTTGTTAGACAAAGGTTAAACAAAATTTGGTTGAGAAGAGCACGTCCGCCCGTCTTTATAACTTCTATTACGACTTAATCTTCTCCAGGGGCTTTGTTGTTTTTCATCTTCTTCAGCGCGTCCTGTATTTCGCTTAGTGTGATCTCTGGCATGAGCTCTGAACCCTGGTAGATAATTTTGCCTGATGTGGCGGCTTCCACGTTAATTTGGTCTTCTCTTTGACTTGTGTATAGTTCTTGATGGAAGTCTTCAACTGTGTGTAGTTTAGTTCTTATCTATTTGATATTGGGACTCCTTCCCTGTTCTTTAATGTTTGTATTTCAAATTTTCCATTGTTTAGCCGTCTTCTCAGGACTTTCAGACTTTCATTCTCTTATACAGTTTGGTGGACCTTTTCATTCTTAAATTCTTTTATATCCCTTAATATTTGAAGATTAAACGAATGTCCAAGAAATGGCAACAAGACGCACGGAACTGTAGAGAGTGGCGAAAAATGAGAGAGACCTATGTTCAGCAGTGGACGGAAGAGGTTGCATGATGATGAAGATGATGAGTCAACAAAGCCAAAATATCCATGTCGCTTGTGTGTACAAGCCTTCAGGGGCTAATTTTGTGTTTCGCCCTTTAAATAACTTCCAATCCGCCCTTCTGAACTTGGGTACAGGTGACTTCAATAGCTATAACAGAGTATGGGTGTGATAGATACGTTGCCTAGATAGACCAAGCACTAGGAAACCTCGAAGCTATCCCAGCAAATTACGATGCCTTCATCGAAATGGTTCGACAATCCTCACATAGGCACATTACTAGAGGCTGTAGAAAACAATACGAACTGGGCCGTAACGGGGATTGGCGACACCTAAGGCTACGGCTCCACGGGCGACAAATTTACGCTAGCAGTAGCCGTAAAACGAACTTAAGGTTCCGCGGAACGGAATAGGAATAGCGGAACTGAACCGACTACGCACAAGTCCTGTAGTCGATTCAGTTCGGCTATTCCTATTCCGTTCTGCGGAACCTTAAGTTCATTTTACGGCTACTGCTAGCGTAAATTTGTCGCCCGTGGAGCCGTAGCCTAAGAGAATATCAGAAACTGTTCGAAACCGACCACATTATCCAAGTTGACACTCTGGAAAGCAATGTTAGTAATAATTATTTATATTACTATTGTAATAGTATATAGTAATTTTTATGCCTAACTTATAGAAATATAGAAGAGAAGGTGTTGAAAATATTAATTTCTTGTTCCAAATTCCAACAACATAATAAACAAATTTATAGCTCCAACAAACTCACTACAGATTTTCCACTAAGGGGCCGTCCATTAATCACCTGAAGTTTTTTGACATTTTTTAACCACCCCTCCCCCTTGGTGATACACTGTGAGGTTTAGCACTCTCTATATCACGTGTATTGTGACATTTCGTAATTTTTTCTAGACTCCTTCCCTCCCCCCGCGTTCGAGCCTCTCGTGATTAATAGACGACCCCTAATAACTAACGAAAAAAATTTTAATTATTTTTAAAACATAAATGGATTTGTTAGAAATTAATAATGAAACGAAACTACAGAATGAAGCATGGCCTTTAATATAAATATCCAAAATTCAATCACCACTAAGCACCTAAAAGCTCTTTGTTTAGTTTTCATTTAATATCAATAAACTGGAAAAACTCTGGAGGATTCCTTATTATTAAAATTAATGAATTGAGCTTGGCGGATAATTTATTTTCTATGACCTGAATTTTGTTTATGGTAAATTAACAACAGTAGGGAAAATATTCACCTACGTTGTGTTCAACTCTGACCTTCGCCTTAATTATGTGCATCGATTTTAAGGTTGATTTATCGGATAAAACATTATTCTCAGCAAAGGATCTAAATATTTTGGGTGAGTGAATTTGATGAAGTAATATGTATACAGAAGTGGGATAAACTATGGTATCAAATAAATATCTTTGAAACGAAAATAATGGTATTTATGAAACTTTGCATTTCTGAAACTTTGCATGTAATTGCAATGACATATACAGAGAGACCTGGGGCATGTTATGCGTAATGAGAGATACAACATACTTCAGTTCATTATACAGGGGAAAATCCAGGGCAAGAGGAGTGTAGGAAGGAGACGAATTTCGTGGTTGCGTAACTTGAGGGAATGGTACGGATGCACATGCACATCAACCGAACTGTTTAGAGCAGCAGCATCTAAGATCAGAATAGCCATGATGATTGCCAACCTCCGCCGCGGAGATGGCACGTGAAGAAGATACAGAGAGAGTCTGTAATTTGGAATAAATTCAAGATCTCAAATACTAATTGTTTTTTTGAAAAATGCACAGACCCGTCGATTAGTATTTCAAATTGTCCTTTTTGACATACAATAATAATGTATGCAGGGTGTCCCAATTTAGGGATATGACGTCATCGTTGATTTTATTAAATGGCAACACTGTCATTTTGATAGCTATTTTGATATAGTATGTAAAGTTATACACAACTGCAAAATATCAAATTTTTATTCTCTACCATTTACAAGATAATAGAAAATAACCAAGTTATGTCTGTAATTTGGAATAAATTCAATAATTATAATACTAATTGTTTTTTTGAAAAATGCTCAGACCCGTCGATTAGTATTTCAAATTGTCATTTTTGACATACAATAATATAATGTATACAGGGTGTCCCAATTTAGAGATATGACGTCATCGTTAATTTTATTAAATGACAACACTGCCATTTTGATAGCTATTTTGATAAGGTGTGTAAAGTTATACACAACTGCAAAATTTAAAATTTTTATTCCCTACCATTTACAAGATTATAAAAAATAACAAAGTTATGAAAAACAAGTAATCAAATAATAATTAAATTTAATTATTTCAAATAAGCAAATGTTCATAACGTTGCGCATTGACAATTTGACAATAATTGAGGGCAACATTATGAGTATGTGCTTAATTGAAATAATTAAATTCAATTATTACTTGATCCTTGTTTTTCATAACTTTGTTATTTTTTATTTTTTATTATCTTGTAAATGGTAGGGAATAAAAATTTGAGATTTTGCAGTTGTGTATAACTTTACACACCCTATCAAAATAACAAGCTATCCAAATGACAGTGTTGCCATTTAATAAAATCAACGATGACGTCATATCTCTAAATTGGGACACCCTGTATACATTATTATTATGTGTCAAAAATGCCAATTTGAAATACTAATCGACGGGTCTGAGCATTTAAAAAAATACAATTAGTATTTTAATTATTGAATTTATTCCAAAAACAGATATACCTTTGTTATTTTCTATTATCTTCTAAATGGTAGAGACAAAAATTTGATATTTTGCAGTTGTGTATAACTTTACACACCCTATCAAAGTAAGTATCAAAATGTCAGTGTTGCCATTTAAGAAAATCAACGATGACGTCATATCTCTAAATTGGGACACCCTGTATATATTATTATTGTATGTCAAAAAGGACAATTTGAAATACTAATCGATGGGTCTGAGCATTTTTCAAAAAACAATTAGTATTTGAGATATTGAATTTATTCCAAATTACAGACTCTCTGTATAACGAATCCGATGATATATTTGTAGCTACTACTATATTTGAATATTTGAATGGATCTTTTAAATTAGTATTCTCATTGGTTTGAACAAATAAATTTGCCTTTTTTTAATTCAAAAGTGATTTATATCTCGTTTTAATAAAAATTTTTTAACAAACTTGATAGATATGTGAATTAGAGAGGTAATGTGAGAGACACACAAGAGAGATCAAAGAACGGCATCTATAAAATACGTATGAGAATGATGTGGGAGAAACCGCTTGATCACTAAATGTCAGGATAAATGAACATGGAAAATGCATTACAAAGTACAGTCGGAAAAATGAAAGGTTCCCCATGAACGATCACATCAATCACTTATTTTGTATTTGCTGTCTTTTTCTATATCAAACGTCTAGTATTTATAGGAAAATATACCAAATACAAAATAAGTGATTTATGTGATCGTTCATGAATAATCTTTCATTTTTCCGACTGTACAAAAAAATAATGGGGACAATCAGCAGGGGATAGGTATATAGGACACATAGCCAGAATGACAGATGGGCGATGAACAAAAATGAACTGACGATTTAAGAAAGGTAAATAAAAACTGGATATAAGCTGCTCAAAATAGACCGGGTTCAAAACAGAAGAAAGAGGCTTGTGTTCGGCAGTGGACTTTTGAGGCTTGATGATGAAGGAGGCTCAGGTAATTGCATAATTACGAGAGCGCTATAGTCAGAGGCTGTCGCCCGTTGCCTCATTATGACGTTATCTGCAGTTTCGAGGGCTTATCGTCAATAGGAGGAGACCGGTAGCCATAGTCTACGGCCAGGTTCGGGTCGGCGTCGCGTAATGTCAGAGAGAGATGATTGACCTTAGATTATAGAAACCGGTTTCGTTAATCTAAGTGATTGACTTATTGTGGAATTGGCACAAGACAGGAGTTGAGTCAATCCTTGAGGAATGTTCGAGGTGTTAACGTCACTCAGTGGATTGTTAGGAGAAGACTTAAAGCTGCCACCTTGATAATCAGAAAATCCCAACTCAACACAGGGCTCAGATTGAACGCACGTCAGAAATACGCTCAACTTCAGTTTGCCCGAGAGCACGTTAATTAGGACCTTGACAAATGGATCAGAGATTTATTCTCTGACTAGAGCAGAATGTGTTCGTAAAGCAATAACAGAAGATGACGCGTCTATCGCGGAAGTCCCAAGAACCATTTGTCTAGTGCTGCATTGTCAAAACATTAAGCTATGGCGGTGGTTCGGGACCAGGGAGATGCACTTTCACCACAACTCCTCTTCAACTTAGCTCTAGAGCACATAATCAGAAGTGCAAGAATCGAAAAACCGAATACAGTATTTCATCGAGAAGGACCAAAGGATGAAGGAGACTTTCGTGAGGTTCGAGAAGGAAGCAGAGAAGACGGGGCTCCAAATCAACGAAAACAAGACGAAATATATGTATTTGAGCCGCAATAACCAAAGCAGAGACAGAATCGGTCAGAACATCACCATCGATGACTTTAACTTTGAGCGCGTCAGAGAATTCAAGTATCTTGGAACAACAATAACTGAAGACAATAACGGATCACAAGAAATACAAAATAGGATTCAGGCCGGTAACAGATGTCTTTTTACCCTCCAAAACCTTATAAAATCGAAACAACTAACAAGACGTACGAAGATACAGGTCTATAAAACAATCATACGACTTGCTGTGATGTATGGAAGCGAAACGTGGACGATAACAAAGGCAAACGAAGAGAGACTATGTGTTTGGGAAAGGAAAATCCTAAGGAAGATCTTTGGTCCTGTGCTGGATGAAGCATCAGGACAATATAGGATAAGAACTAACAAAGAACTTGAAAAACTGTACCCAGACGCCAACATCATAAAAGAAATAAAGTCCAGAAGACTCCAATGGGCGGGACACCTCAGAAGACATTCTGGCCAAAGAACAGTAAGACTGGTGTGGGAGGAAATACCAAATGAAAGGAGACCACGCGGACGCCCTCGACTCCGGTGGCGAGATAATATAGCAGGAGACCTAAGCACTATGGGCGTCGAGAATTGGATGGAGGTTGCTCAAGACAGAAAACAGTGGAGGCATGTTGTCGAGTCGGCTAAAACACACGAAGGGTTGTAACGCCACGGAGTATGTAAGTAAGTAAGGTGGTTCGTGTACTTTTTGGGGGGTATATCTTTAGAAGGAAAAACAAAGCTTGTGTTATTGCTCGGTGATGGTCGAGGAGAGGGTTTGATAGCGAATCGTTAAATTACGGATATTCTCCAAGACTATGTTGTTCCTTACGCTGACTTAATAGGTCCGCGGTTCCTTGCTAATGCATGAGATGTCACACGGCGCAGGTTACGAAAGATTATTTGACCAACACCAATAGGAAAACAACGGAATGGCTTCCATTGATTCGGAATATGAATTCCATCGAACACGTATGGGATGAGCTCAAACGCAGGGTTCGAGTCCGTAATCCAGCACCGGCGACAGTGGAGGAGCTAAAAACTGCAATAAATGAAAAGTGGAAAGTGATTCCTCAGGAATCAGTTAGAAACTTATTAATATCCTTAAGACCTCACATGAGCAGTGTAATACAATGCGGAGGAGGAAATACTCGGTATTAATTTTGATCTTTTATATTAACCCTCGTAAGGCGGTGCTTAGATTCTTACGTAAACAACGGTGCGGGGTGCATTTTCACCCTATCTGTATATCCATTTTTTTATATGTGGACGCCGAGGAAATTAATTTGAAAGATAATTAGGACTTATTTATTATAGTACGAAACATAATTTTACAAAAAAAGTACTCATTTCTTCTTAAAAAAAATTATTATCGTCGCAGAGACAAACACATGAAATTTTTTACAGAATGAGCAACACAAAGTTTTTACACACAATACAGTAGTTATGCCGGGACTTTCGGTCTTTTTTCTCTGACATAAGTAACGCCGATCTTGTCCCGTAGCTCTGTTAGCTCCAGGTGGAACATCAGAAACGTTCAATTCAGGATACGAAATTTGAATCATTTGCATCCAAAAGTCATTTTTTTCAAAAAAGCACGTAAACGTTAGAGTTTTAAATGCTGTAATGGGTGGAATACGTTTAGAATTGAATTTAATGCGAATAAAAAAAATGGACAAAAATCAAAAAAAATTATTAAAAAAGATAGGTGAATAAATGAGGTCTGGGGTGCAGCTGCACCCCGCACCGCCTTACGAGGGTTAATTTACTTTTATATACAGGGTGAGGAAGATAACTGGTCTATTAGAAATATCTCGAGAACTAAAGGCAACAGAATCATGAAAATTGGAATACAGGGGTTTTGAAGGATGATCTATTAAATAAAAATATTTTCATCTCTTTGCAACTTCCGGTTATACCGGAAGTTGCTTATAACTTCGTTTTTTTAAATGGGACACCCTGTATATTTTTACATTTTTGGATTCTCTTCGATGTTTTCTTTCTTAAAATATGAGGATTTGTAATATTATACAGGGTATTTTAAAAGGTAATTACGTTTTTTTATCAATTTCGTAGCACTATTCACACCCTGTAGAATTGTAGTAGTTTGGCAACTAAAACTTTACTTACGTTCAAATTATTTTTAATATAGTCTACTATTGTTAAGAATCATTAATATAGCTAAATTATTAATTTTAGTATACAGGGTTGGTCGAAACTCGGAATGAGTATTTTCTGAGTTTTCTTAAATGGAACACCCTGTATTTTAGTATTGCAATGAAGTGATATTTTATGGTACTTTTTTATTTCTTAAGCATTCCCTATACCTAACTGCTTTAATTTGTGCTTAATTGTTAGTCGCACCAACAATCTTAACTACGTAGGTATTTTTATAGCTAAACCATTATTGGTAATTTTAAGGATCAGTCTGGATTAATACGTATTTATTTCTGAAAAATTATTTGTGATTGAATATTTTCACGGCCAACCTAATAAAATGTTACGTATTTTTTTTGAAATTAATGTTTAGATTTAATCACCAATAACTCACAAATTAAAGCAGTTAGGTATAGGGAATACTTATAAAATAAAAAACTACTATGAAATATCATTTCATTGCAATACTAAAATACAGGGTGTTCTATTTAAGAAAACTCAGAAAATATTCATTCCGAGTTTCGACCAACCCTTTATACTAAAATTTCAAAATTAGCTATACTAATGATTCTTAACAATAATAGACTATATTAAAAATCACTTGAACGTAAGCAGAGTTTTTAATGTCAAACTATTACAATTCTACAGGGTGTGAATATTGCTACGAAATTAATAAAAAAAACGTAAATATCTTTTAAAATACCCTGTATAATATTACAATATCTTATATTTTAAGAAAGAAAATGTTAAGGAGAATTCAAAAATGTAAAAATATACAGGGTGTCCCATTTAAAAAAACCAAGTTATAAGCAACTTCCGGTATAAACGGAAGTTGCAAAGAGATGAAAATATTTTCATTTAGTAGGTCATCCCTCAAAACCCCTATATTCCAATTTTCATGATTCTGTTGCCTTTAGTTCTCGAGATATTTCTAATAGGCCAGTTATCTGCCTCACCCTATATATTACATACCTAATGACTCTTATTCATAACATATTTTCTCACATACAATATTAAGTTATCTTTATTTTGTTCTGTAGTTACTAACTTTATAAATATTGGTATGAATGCATTAAAAATTACTTCTGCTCACAATATTTTACTTCTACATAATTTTACATAGGTATGTGGATAGACACTTGCCAAACAGCGTAGTAAAAAAATATAACTTATTTTACCTTTGAGTCGATTTTATTGCTCGCAAGTGTATATACTTAAAATTGTTATACAAAACTAAAAAATGCAAACTAATTTTAATAATAACTTTGGATTATTGTCAATAAAATAAAGTACTCTATTTTATATCCCTGCTGATCGATTAAAAATCTTTGTTAAAATCATAACGAATAATAATAGCCAATACGTTAATTTATAACGATTCATGTGTTTATATTGTTTAATTCTCTTTTTGGCATTAAAAATGAATTACTAAATACGTACGATTATAGTAATATCTAGTATCGTGATACACCCGTGAACATGGTATCGATTCCTGAAATAAACGTCACATTTTGTAGCTTCGCATCGTCCTGTCACCAATCATTTCATTTTCCCTCAATTCATTCCATTTTATACAATGATACGAATTATGTGGTATTGATTCAACCTAATTATAGTCGGTTTCACATTAAAGGCATTCTACCGTTTTCATCCAGCCTAACCTAAAATTTACTTTAGGATTATTGACTCTTCCTGCTCTTTGTTTCATGCTTGTAATCGGTCGTTCTATCGGAACTGGAATAAATAAAGGATCTTTGTGGATTAATCGGTGCACGATGGATAGTTTTTTGCAATTACAGAGGCCAAAGAACTTTTTTTTATGTTAAGTAAATAAATATTTTGTAGTGTAGGATTATTTTATTTTAAATAAAAAAAATTTAAACGTATGTAGAGATTTCTCTCTCTCTCTCTCTCTCTCTCTCTCTCTCTCTCTCTCTCTCTCTCTCTCTCTCTCTCTCTCTCTCTCTCTCTCTCTCTCTCTCTCTCTCTATGTCTCTCCAGTTATTTATTTCCCCCTATATAGATATAACCATTTCCATTTAGATATATTATAATGTAAGGTCAATTTCAAATGGTACATTAGGTTGATAGTATAGTAGTTGTGCAAACAACAACACATGGACGTCCTTAGACTAACGTCAAACTAACTAACGTCAAACTATTTTTAACTATTATACAAAACAACATCATTGCTTTTGAAATTATATTTTTGTCGTCCAGGTTAGAAAGTATTCTTTTCGTTTACTCCACTACTTGTGATATACCACTGTGCTTTGCACATTTTACCTAAAAACTATTAAGGTCTAAACTGAAATAAACAGAACTGTTAGTTGTCTTTTTTCTCTATAAAAAACTGAACGTAAAATTTTCATCGCTCATGAGTTTTTCTTAACTTCCATCTTTTTTGAGCTGCATATTTTTGTTAGGTTCTGAACAGCATAAGACGAGGAAAACGATAAGGGTTTCTTTTGTTTTTTTCCTAAAATTATTTTTTTGCATCGAACAAAGTTTTTTAGGTTTTTTAAATCATTCCAAACAGAAAAGGTTTTTAGTGACTTTTCTCTTAGGGTAATAGTTTTTGACATCTAAGCGATTAAAAATTTAAACATTGTGAAATCGGCCATGTTTAACCCTCAAAAACTATGTGAAAAACTGAAAATTTCAATGTTGCCAAGGTAGGTAGATATTGTTGTTCGGAAGCTATTTCCTTGTGGCATTTTGTAATCAAATATTCTAAATGGGAAATAAGCCACAATTAACTAAAATAAATATTATATTAATAAAATAGGTGGATATTCTTTAAACATCGATTGATGATATCCCGAAGAGTTTTTTGCAATACAATATGGAAAACCCCTTCGTTTTTTAATTGATAATCAAGCGGGCGCGACACTGTAGTATATGTAATATGCGTAAATATAATATGTGCGGAAAAATATTCTGATTAAAATTTTTTTCACCATCTTGCTTGAAAAGGCTCCCTATGAACAAATTTGCATGTTGCCATGGTCAAAAATGGGTCAAAAATGTTTTAAACAATTTTTTTTAAACTTGAAAATTTTCCGCATATACGTATATCTGTAGGAAAAATGCGTGTCATAAATTAAATCACATATTCTAGGAAAAAAAATATATCGATTAACACCTAACTTACCTTAGTACAAATGTGAATATAAAAAATTTACCGCCCTTTGAAGTTACAAAATGAAAATCGATTCTTTTCGATATATCGAAAACTCTTTGAGATTTTATATTGAAAATGAACATGTGGCATTATTATTGCAGGAACATTTTAAAGAAATAACAGTGAAATTTGTACACCCCATAAACATTTTATGGGGATTTGCTCCCTAAAACCTGCCCCCAAACTTTTGTGTACGTTCCAATTAAATTATTTTTGTGGTTAATTAGTTAAACACAAGGTTTTTAAATATTTTTTGTCTCTTAGTACTTTTTAAAAAAGCCAGTTTTTATCACGCATTTTTGTTTCACCCCGTATATTCGGAAAATTTTCAAGTTTAAAAAAGTTGTTTATTAAATGTTTGACCCTGTCAACATGCAAATTTGTTAATAGGGAACCTTTTCAAGCAAGATGGTGAAAAAAATTTTAATCAGATTATATTTCCACACATATATTTACGCATAGTACATATCAACTATTACAAGAAGAATATAGAAAGTGGGGACTAGAAATTAATACAGAAAAAACAAAATACCTGCCAATAGGTACCGAACTATCGAACATCACATTAGAAAATAATGAAATCATCATACCCTGCGACCGTTACACATATCTAGGAATCGTTTTTGACACAATAGGGAAAGATGATGAAGAAATAAAGAGAAGATTAACACAATCCAGAAAAACAATAGGTTGTCTAAACAGCGTACTGTGGAATCATGAAATAGGAAAAAGAAGAAAACACAATATCTACGAATCTCTTATTAAATTGTACGGAGCAGAAACTTGGCGGATAACCGAAAACAACAGAAGAAAACTGGAGGCAGTAGAAATGGACGCTTTTAGAAGATAAGTAGGAGTGTCACGCAGAGAGAGAATATGTACGTAATGATGAGATAAGACAGCGAATGGGGGTTGACGGCTCTCTAACAACAGACATAGAAAGAAAACAGCTGATATGGTACGGACACCTCTAGAGGATGGATAACTCAAGACTCCCTAAAATAATTATGAAATGGGTACCACCAAACCGCAGAAAGAGAGAAGAAATCTTGTAGAGAGGGAGTAACGAAAGCGATGAGCGCAAGAGATCTTAGAGAGGGCCAATGGGATGATAGAGTGTCATGGAAATGAGACATCGGACAACGTCGCAAGACGTTTTAAAACCGATTGATATATATGTATATATATACATATATATATATATATATATATATATATATATATATATATATATATATATATATATATATATATATATATAATGATGTTGGATAATCGAGTACAAATATAAAAATAAATAAGCAAAATCATTGGCTAATACTCGTAAAGTGAATGCGAATTTAGTTGGAAATATATAAAATGATGAAAGGTCATCATTCCATACATTTCTGTGCAACTATATACACCGGTGTTTCGGCCTATTTGGGCTTCGTCAGTATAGTGTAGCAAGTTAAAAAAAGTTGTTTGTTAACTTGTAAAAGGATTACTACAGGAGCAAGGTTACCAATTTTGGTCAGGTTGTTAGAAGACCCGCAGTCGCAAGGCTACAACTAACATTGCCAAGGAGGTAAAGCTACCTGAGGAAATGAAAAGCCATAACATTATTAAATAAAATTATGTTGGATAATCGAGTACAAATATAAAAATAAATAAGCAAAATCATTGGCTAATACTAGTTTATTAATTAGCTAATACCAATGATTTTGCTTATTTATTTTTATATTTGTACTCGATTATCCAACATCATTTTATTTAATAATGTTATGGCTTTTCATTTCCTCAGGTAGCTTTACCTCCTTGGCAATGTTAGTTGTAGCCTTGCGACTGCGGGTCTTCTAACAACCTGACCAAAATTGGTAACCTTGCTCCTGTAGTAATCCTTTTACAAGTTAACAAACAACTTCTGACGAAGCCCAAATAGGCCGAAACACCGGTGTATATAGTTGCACAGAAATGTATGGAATGATGACCTTTCATCATTTTATATATTTCCAACTAAATTCGCATTCACTTTACGAGTATTAGCCAATGATTTTGCTTATTTATTTTATATATATATATATATATATATATATATATATATATATATATATATATATATATATATATATATAACAAAGGAGCACTCGTAAGTGTAGGGTTTTATCGGTCAAGTGGGTGAAAAAAGAGACAAATAATTCAGCTACTTCACCTATTTATTGAAGACGTTCCGTCTACTGCTCAGTAGACATCATCAGTTCATCTACAAAAAGAGTGGTATAAGAAACAACATCCAAAAGAGAGGTAAAAAAGCACTAGCGTTACCTTAAAAAGACATGTAGCAAAAGATAAGATGTACATAGTAAAAAAACCTTATCCATGAACCAACGTAATGTAAAAGTATATAACATTTAAGTGTATAGTTAATATTTAAAAAACTTTAGTACAGCCAAAGACAAGACCATGTGGTAACAGTCACATATAAAAAACAAGTGGAAAAAAGCCGGCTTGCTTTTTTAAAGTCAAGAATGAACCAAGAAAAAACCAGATTCACCTCCAAAAACTTAGTAGTATTTAAGCATACTTCATTTTAACTTTAGGTAACACCATTAAATGAGTAGAAAGCTAATATGCAACTTTGAAAATTTTAAGTTAAATAGTTACCAGCAGGTCATCCTAGCCCAACGGACACACAAAAGAAAATGGAGTTTGAATTATCAGGTGTAAACTGACATCTCGCCAAGAGGCAGGCAACCTTGAAAAAATTATAACAAAGAGTGACTGACAACTGCAGTGCAGCGCGGTAAAATTTAAATTGATGTAATTAAAACAGTTATAAGAGTGTTTAAAAAGTGAAAGTAATATCAAGAAGTAATCAAGGGATGTACCTTATACCTCGTAGACAAAAATCACAGTTTATTTTAAACAAGTGAGGGCACTTCACACAATTATATTGAAAAGTGCCTACGTTAGTACTGGTAATCCAGTTAACTAACTAATATATAAGATAGTACAACAGTATAACTCCCATATATCGCAGCTCAAAAGCAAGAAAAAATATGCAATAATTTAAGAAAATTTATAAATCAGTTTAGCAAATTGTAATTTATAATTAATATCAATAATGCAAAATTTTATCCTATGGAAAATTTTAAATTGTTCAATCTATTAAGTAAACTGTTATTATCAAAAAAAGTGCGAAAAGCTTGAAAAAACCACCAAAAACTTTTTTTTACAATAAAATAATTTAAGTGAATAACATCGACTGATTCCGCAAGATCAATATTAAAGAAGTGGAAAAAGCCTGAAAACCACAAAACTTTTTTACAATATAATAATTTGAGTGTAATAATACCAACTAATTCTGCAAAATCAATGCATGGTATATTTGACTCAAGTTACTGATGTCAGTTCTCTTGTTAAGTACATTAGAGGTTTTTAATATGAAACACATCTCTAAGAACTGTCTTTTCGACAGGTTGCGTTCATTGCAAAGGATCTTGGCTTCATCAAAGTCCACCTTATGTTTTGTATCTATTGCATGTTGGGCTAAGGCACAAGTTGGTTTTTTCAAATTGATATCACTACGGTGTGAAATTAAACGTGATTTTAAAGCTCGCTTTGTCTGCCCTACATAACATGCGTCACATTCAGCACAAGGTATGTGGTAGACCATATTAACTTGTTCCAAAGGGGACAAGGGTGTTTTAGTCTTAGAGAACAAATTTCTGACTGTTCTTGCGTTCTTAATTGCAATCTTAACAGGAATATTATTATTTTTATATAGTTTAATAAGTTTATCAGTAACCTGAGGAAAATAAGGAAGTGAAGAAAACTGGGAAACAGGAGTCCCAAGATTAGTAGTAGGCAGAATTGTGATGTTAACAGTATTATTCGATATTGATCTAAGTTGGTCACCATTGGGTATGTCGTTCAGAGAAGAACCGTAGCTTTGGGAAAAAAGAAATTTATTGATAAGGGAGGACGGGTAGGAATTATCTACCAATATACTTCTGAGTAGCAGAAGGGATTCCCTTCGATTAACCGGATGTGTCAACCTATGTAGCCTACAGCTTAAAGCTTTAATAAGATTTATTTTATATTTAAAAGGATGACAAGAATGGTAGTTGAGAAACCTATTAGAGGCCATTGGTTTCCTATACCAACTTGTACAAAGTGTGTTATCTCCACTTCTAGTGACACGCATGTCCAAGAAGGGGATACTATGGTTGTTGGGGTCCTCGAGTTCACATGTGAACTGCAAATGAGGATCAAACCCATTGAAGATGGACAAGGTGGCCTGAGTCTTGTCTGGTGGTAAGGCTAGTAATAGGTCGTCCACATAACGTTTAACAAAAGGAACTTGAAAATCTAAATAACCCAGACGGTCAGAAACTAAATCATCCAAAACATAATTCACTAGGATGGGTGAAATCGAGGAACCCATTGGTGTCCCAAAAATTTGTAAATAAAATTTGTCGTTGAAGACCAAAAAATTAGTGTCAAACACTAATTGGAGCAATTCTGCAAACACTTCCCAGGAAACTGGAGAATTAGGTTGGATAATATTCCAATGATTTCTGAGTGAAGTAAGGACACTAGCTAGGGGAAGGTTAGTAAAAAGTGAAGTGAAGTGAAGATAGATGAAGTAGCTGAATTCTTTGTCTCTTTTTTCACCCACTTGACCGATAAAACCCTACACTTACGAGTGCTCCTTTGTTATATATATATATATATATATATATATATATATATATATATATATATATATATATATATATATATATATATAACTATATATATATATATAACTATATATATATATATATATATATATATATATATATATATATATATATCAAACAAATGAAATATATATATTTTTCAAATATATATATATATATATATATATATATATACATATCAACAGTGTCGTGCCCGCTTGATTAGCAATTAAAAAACAAAGGGGTTTTCAATATTGTATTGCAAAAAACTCTTCGGGATTTCATCAATCGATGTTTACAGAATATCTATCTACCTTGGCAACATTGAAATTTTCAATTTTTCACATAGGGTTTGAGGATTAAAAATCCCCGATTACGCAATTTTTTAATCGCTTATATGTCAAAAACTATTAACCTAAAAGAAAAGGCACTAAAAACCTTTTCTGTTTGGATTGATTCAAAAAACCTAAAAAAACTTTGCTCGGTGCAAAAAAATAATTTTAGGAAAAAAACAATAAAAAACCCTAATCTTTCCCCTTGCCTGGCAAGGTCTTATGCTGTTCAGAATCGCCTGTCATTGTAAAAATTTCTTCTAAATGACTTACTCAAACACATACTTAAATTTAAACTTTACAGGAGAAAGTTTATTTTACCCCCTAAACTATGCACATTTCGATTCACCTGGTAGATACACGTGCAGGGCTGATGCCTGCCATGTCATGGTTTTTAGTCTTGGTGTGCTATGCCTTATCACTATACAAATCTCTAGCCTTACAGGAAGGCCGTTACTCGGAGAGTTCACTAGCTCTTATTAAACTATGGCATACGGAAGTGAAACATGGACGTTGAGAAAGAAATAAATCAATAAACTTTTAGTATGGGAACGCAAAATCCTGCGAGTTATATATTGCAGGGACAGTGTGAGAAATGAATGGAGGAGTAGACAACAATGAATTAGAATGCAGGGAATAATTGTGAGATACCTAAATAAAAAGCCAATAGACCAAGATGGACAGGCCACGTGGTACGGAGTGATAATGACATACTGAGTAACAATTTTGGGAAAGACCATGTGGTAGAAGACCGGCAGGACAGCCTAGAAAAAGGTGAAAAGGTGCAGTCAGAGAAGACCTGGAGAAGACGTAAGTGAGACCATGGGAAATAGTAGCACAGGACCGGAACCAATGGAAGACAATTGTAAACGCAGCAAAGTTTCACGAAGAAATGTAAATGCCAAAGATGATGATGATATTACTACCAAGCGAACTATATATGAAAGAAGACACGGAGAAGTCCGAAAATTGCACTTCACTACCTGTCTATCCATCAAGGCAAAATTCATATGAAATATTGGTCCCTATACTCATATATGAGTAAATAAGAATTCCCTCTAAAACAAACATCAGAGACGTCTTACATTTTAAAGCATTCAGAGAGGACCAGAAATGCCCTTACGTACGTTTCACCCTCATTGGGTATCATACGAGGGGTATATATGGTTACTGTGGAATGAAATTAAAAATAGTCAATCTGTCAATATCTAATTACAACAAAAAACTCGACATGGATGCTGTAGCAACATCTGCTTAAAATAACTCGAAGTTTTATTTTCAAAAAAAATAAAAAACCGTTTTTTAGACCCCCTTCTAATTACGCCTGTTTTCGCGGTTTCTATTACTTACAAACCAAGTGAACCATGAATGAGAGAAGACACTGGAAGTCTAAAAATTGCACTTCACTACCTGTCTTCATCAAGGCAAAATTTCAACGAAATCTTTTCTTCTTTCCTCTTTAAGTTTAAGATGTTGGATCTGTTTGTCAAATGTATGCCAAATCATCGAAAACAGCCGATGCTAATTTTTTTTCTTCTTATTTCAACATCCTTGTTTGGTTTTCTAAGCTTGATTGTACGGCATACGTCCTCCTCCTCCTCTATCTGTTCTCCTTCGTAAAGATGTAGTGGCGTCATGTAACTCGTTTGACTATTTCTGTCCAATTCTCTCTCTCCTGTGCGTGTTGTTTTGCTTCGGAGAACGAGTAACCAGTCATGTCCCTTATTTGGTCCAACCATCGTAATGGAGATCTTCCCTGGATCTTCTGCCCTCTACGTTGCCTTCAACTATCATTTGTTCCATGCCGTCTCTTCTTCTAGTTATGTGTCCAAAATATCTCAGTATATTTTGGTTGATAGTTGTGCTGAGTCTAGTTTTTATGTTAAGTTCGGCTAATATTGAATTATTTGTGCGATGTGCGGTCCATGGTATGCGCAACATTCTCCGGTAGACCCACATTTTAAATGCAATTATACGTTTTGAATCTGCTTTTTTGATGGTCCAAGTCTCTGAAGCGTAGGTGGCGATAGGAAATATTAACGCTCGAACAAGGCGTAATTTTGTGTTTTTTGTAATGTCAGTATCAGTCCAGCTTCCATATTTTTGTGAATTTGGCTGTTGTCGATCTGGCCATTATGATGCGCCTACGGATCTCGTCTTCGCATCCTCCACTGTTAGTAATAACGGAGCCTAAGTAATTAAATTGTCTGACCACTTCCTAACCTGCCAAGTCTCTTATCGCCGGTTGGTTTTTTCTGATTCTATCGATGATCATTACTTTGGTTTTCTGTATATTTATTTTCGAACCATATTCCGTACTCACCGTTCCTAGCCCATTCATAATTTCTTCCAGTTCTTCTGGTGAAGACGCCAATATAACAGTGTCATCAGCATAACGTAGGTTTTTTATTTTTCTTCCTCCTATCGTGGCTCCACCTCGCCATTCCTCAAAAACTTGACTCATAATATGTTCACTATATATATTGAATAGAATGGGGGATATTATACATCCCTGTCGCACTCCAGATTTTAATTTGAAGTTTTTCGAAACCACCTTATTAACTGTTACATTAGCGGTGTTATTTACATACAGTGCTTGTAATAGATAGATTAGGTGTTCTGGCGTACCCATTTCTCCAAGTATATGCCACATTTGATCCCATTTTACGTTATTGAAGGCCTTGGAGTAGTCAACAAAGCACAAATATGTTTTTATGTTAAAATCTAGAGATTTTTAGATAATTTGACTACTATTAAGAATGTGACGGCATACGTATTCCTTATTAAAACAACCCTGAATACGATACAGTAATAGTTGGCAGATGTCGTAGTAAGGAATTCAAAATCTTAGGGCCGGTTGTTCGAACGCTAATCAACAATGATCATTATCAAATAATTAATTACTGTCAATGTCAACTTTGTTTGGGTTGTCAAAACATAATTAATTACAATTCTGAGACTATAATCAATTAATATAAAAATAATTATTAACATAATTAATAATAAATCTCATAATTGTAATTAATTATGTTTTCAGCAACCCAAACAAAGTTGACATTGACAGTTTTGGTGACAGTAATTAAATATTTAATAATGATCATTGTTGATTAGCGTTCGAACAACCGGCCCTTAAGGAGACAACTAAAAAACAATAGCAAACAGAACAATCAAAACAATTGTCAATAAAAACCTTTCAAAACAAATAAATCTTAAAAAAATCTAACAAATAAGAATCTGAAATGTTTAGATTTCTATTTAAATGTGTATATGTATGTATGTATGTAGATCATTCATGTATATGTTACCGTAAAAACCCGATTTCAGTTAAAACCCGAATTTACTAGGAAAAACTAGTTTCAACTATGAGCTTTAGACAATTCTAGTTTTAACTAGTGAAAACTAGAACTATCGGATACTATTAATTAATTCTAGTTAAGACTAAACATTTATTTCAGTCAAAACTAGTTGTTACTAAAATTTTCAGTAATTTCCAGATTCAACTAAAACTCGGTAAATAAGTTAATTTTTTTAGCTTACCTTTTCAAACTCTCGTATGTTTACTTTCTAGCTAACGAATGCAATATAGATTCCGACACAAGACCCCTCTTCGGTGTTATATTTTTACTCTTCTTCCGTTGGCGGGTTTCACACATCGGTATAAAAGTATTGATCATATCAATTGTTATATATTTGCATATTTTCTGGCGGTTTCAGTCTTCAACCTGTCCAGACCTTCATGAACAATAACAACGTGGACTGCTTCAATTACGTTAAAAATTATGTAAGAATATTTATGAGATCAGTTTTGGAAGCTAACTTTTTAATTTGGCAAACTTCAATAATTCTAAATCGTTTCAGTCTTCGATTTTGTAACAGTTTTTTCTTGGTAGACAGTCCCGCATCTTGAACTTCGGCCATTAATTTATTATAAGTACATGCTTTTGGTCACAACATTGCAGTGACTTTCTTTCTTCTTGGTCTCTTCCTTTTGTAAAATCTTTTCCAAAAAACGTTCTCTTCACGTTTTTACATCGCTGCTCTTAAACTGATCTTCAACATTATCACTCATGATAAATAATACATGGTAGTGTAATATAACTAATAAAAACAATGCAAACAAGAACAATCAACAGTTGCACACACTACATAGTTTGTTACCGACTGGCCACCTTCGTCATCAATACTACCCCGAACCTAGTTCTAGTAAAAACTAGTTTGAACTTGTACACTCTGCTCTAAATGAAATTAGTTCGGTATTTCTAGTTTTAACTAAATTTAGCAGTCAAATGTAGTTTTGACTAGTTAAAACTAGAATTGTCTAAAGCCATAGTTAAAACTAGTTTTTCCTAGTAAATTCGGATTTTAACTGAAATCGGGTTTTAACGGTAACATATATACATAATAATTTACAACCACCTAATTTTATTTTTTATCTAGTCACTTAGTCGTTTTATTTAATTTCGTATTCTGTTAGATTCCTCTTGTTTAGTGTAGACATTTTTACTACTTTCACATCTGTCGCGCTAAATTATTAGTACATTAAAAATGCTGCTAGCGAGAAGAACTATATAAAACTAAATTAGCCAGTTACAATAACATTTTTAAAATAGGTCCTAAATGTAAAAATAAAAATATTCGACTACCAAAATGAAGTACATCTGCCACTTGCAGTTAGAGAAAGTTTGAATTATTCATACGTATATTGTGTTTTAATTGAATTTCACTGAACTTTTATGTAAGTTTTTTTATGTCTCACTTCTGTTATACAAAAAATGCGTAATTTATATTTTGCCCCAAAATAGACCAGTACCTACCTATAAAGATAAATATAGTACGTAATTGTTGAAAATGAAAAAAATATATTCTCGTTTCCATTTATAGTATCTAAGGGTAGTTCTATTTACATCTAGTATAATACTGTAACGCCAACGTTAAGCAGGCTATTAAAACAGAAATAAAATAATTAGTTGAAGATCATCATTCAGCGTATACTTGTCCATTACTGATGGTATGACTCCCGTAGTTCACACGACAAATTCCTGTCCTGAACCGCTTGCATCAAATTTTGAAATATCCGTTTCAGGTCCTGGTTGGTTCATCTTGTTGGTGGTGGTCCTCTGCTTCGAAAGGCGTCTAGTCTGGGCCTCCACTCGAGAATACGTTTTGTCCATAGTCTACGCCTAAGTCAACCCTATTCTACGTATTAGTACATTGGTCTGGTTGTCTTTACTTAAGCGAATTTCGTGACCCATATATGTATTTGTATACTAATGTTTGTTTGTTCCACACTTGTTCCAGCTATGTTGACGTTCTCACTCAGAACTAGGTTTGTCATCACTTGTGTTTTTGAATGGTTGATCTTTAAACCCACTTGTGTAGAGGCACGGTAGAGTCTTTCGCACATTTCGATGGCATGATCAATGCGATCTGTTATCAGGACCAGGAGGTGACCAAGTTGCTCTCCATGTATATTTATGCCCTTTTTGTCTGAGTTTTCACGCTTACACATGTATTACAATAATGTTTTGACAAGTTTTGGCGAAATTGTGTCACCCTGGTGAACTCCACGATGAGTAGTGAACTTGTGTTTATCTTCATGGAGTCTGACGCATGCCGAAGCATTATTATATTTTTGATGACAGTGGTGTAGCGGTGATCTATTTGGCATTATTTTAAAGCTTCTAGCATTTTCTGATGGTGTACTATGCCAAATGCTTTCTCATAATCCATAGATATTAGGACGAGTGGTTTGTTGTGCTCTATACACTTTTCGATGAGGCATCTAATAACTTGTAGATGGTCATTTGTGCCGAAGTGTGAATGAATACTACCCGCTAACCTGATTGGTAAAAGTCCTTTTTGTTCGAAAGTCTGTTTGTTATGACTTTTAAGAAATCTTATACAATATGTAATTGAAGATATTATATAGGTTTTATTAAGTAATACATAGATTAATTTATTAATTGAAGATTAATATTTTACATATTTCATAACATTGCGTTCGTGCCTGGATCATTTCTTTACATATAAAGGAAATGGACACAAGTAGAGAAAAAAACAACAATGGAAACAAACCTCCATTTACATCAATTTTGATAGATTTTGATAGATATCCATTTTGATAGATTTAACAAAAGTCTATAATAATGTACAGATACCCGAACCAGGAGAAACAATGGAGAAATCTATAAGAATACAGTAATCAAAATAAGTAGTGGAAGCAAGACGAAGCTCCTTATATTTACCTTATTTAAAATTTGCATATAGATGGATAGATTGGAAAAAGAAGTGGCACATACTTAGGACATGTAAAAGCTATAGTTAGATTAAATCAAAAATTAGGAATGTTCTGCAGCTATTTTCTTGTGGTATCGTAATAAAATGGAAAAATGGACATTTCGCTTTCCATTTTGCAAATCGTTCTCAAATACAATACTGATAGCTACAGTTGTTACACAAGTACTGAGAGGGAGTCAAATTGACTGTTTTAAAAAATGGTCAAAATGAAAAGTCTTCAAATAATTTGTATTTTTTTGTAAAACAAAAGTGATTCGTATTATCAAGAAACATTTTGTCTGTCAACAATCTGTTTTCACTTTAATAACATGTTTTTAAATCATCCGGTACACTGTCACTAGTGTCACTATCGGAACAAATAGTTTTACTTTTTGAATTTAATTTGTTGGGATCATTGTCACTCTTATCAATTTCTTGCCCACTTTCGGTCTCGTGCTCACTCTTCATATATTTCTTTCAATATCACTATTTTCACTGTCTATTTCATGGTACCATTACATTGCTTTTTCTTAATATTTAACATCAAGGATAGTAGTACTTTGGGAAGAACGATCCATCACTGGTATTCACTCTTTTAACGTTTCTACTGACGCAAAGTCAATTTGACTCCAAAAGTTACGCATCTCAATAAATAAAAATGCAACGACATGCCTTTCTTGACACTACTCATAAAACTAAAATTTATCAAGGTACTGTAAGCGACAATGGTTGACAAAAGTGAAGAGATTAATACTATGAAATTTGTGGTGCGGAGTCCTTTTGACTCCGCGTCAGTAGTTAAGGGTAAAAAATGTACTGATCTAAATTTAGGGCAGTTGGAAAAAAAAGAACAGCGAATGCTTGTAGTGGAAATGGAATTGGATGGATGACTGGAGTTACAAAAAAGAATAAAACTAAGGGACCGTTTAAGTATTACGTAACGCAGGTTGGGGGGGGGGGGGGTCAAAAATTTTCAAAAATTGCGTTACATAATACTTAAATGCCCATTGCAGTGCGTTACGTAGGGTGGGAGGGGGGGGTCAAAAATTTTCAAAAATCGCGTTACGTAATACTTGAACGCTCCCTAAGACCAGATAATTTAGGCACAACTAAGCAAGACAGATTTTTAAAAGAGTTCCAGAGATTAAGACCAGGTACCAAGCAAGAACAGGAAACTTCTTTCAAAACGACAGCGAGCAGCTTATCACTGATGACTAGGATATCCTAAAAACCTGGAATAATACGAAAATACAGAATGATAAATACTTCTATGAACCGTTAAACGACCAATCTTGCAGAAATACATTAAATATAGAAGTAAATACAGCTTAAATAGAAGACCAATAACCGACATACGAAGAAGTAACCCAGGCAAAAAAACTTAAAAATAATAAAGCACCAGGTAGCGATGGTATACGGGCAGGGTGCTTAAAAAAGCGTTTTACAGTTATACAGTGTGGAAGGCACTTATGGAATAAAATTATTTCTCAAACTTACTAAGGAAGTAAAACTTCGCTTGTAGGTAAATGGTATATAAATTTTTTCTGTCCTTGTTTCAAAAAATTATAAAAAAACGCTGAGACCCGTCGATTTTTAAATAAAAATGTGCGCTTTTTAAACATAAATTTAAATATAGAGGGTGATCATTGCAAGTCTAGCAGAGCCCATATTATGCTTTATTTTTATTGGAACATCCCATATATTCTTATATTTTTAAAAGCTGCTTAACATCCTGATTTCAATTAACTATATCATGTAGGGTGTATTATGAACAAGACAGGGTGAAATTTTGAATATAACAAGTATGGAAACCACTTATGGAATAAAATTGTTTGTGTCCTTATTTTAAAAAATTATAAAAAATACTGGCATACGTCAACTTTTAAATTCAAATGGGCGTTTTACAAACATAAATTTAAATATACAGGGTGATTCACGCAAGTACAGTATAGTCCATCATCTTTAGTTTTAATCGATCACCCTATATATTTATATTTTTAGAATCTGCTAAACAACCTCATCCCAAAAAAGTGTATTATGTAGGATCTGTTATGAATAATACAAGGTGAAATTTTGAAATTATTTATAAATTTTGTCAGGATATTTAATACAAAACTCAATAGATTTAATACTTAGTTTAGTAAATGCATGCCTTTATTTAGCTAATTTAAAAAATAATACTGTTATGTAAAGCATGATAAATTATTAATTTTATGTAGGTATTTAATATCTTGAAGAAAATTATACATAATTTTAAAATTTCACCTTGTATTATTCATAACAAATCCTACATAATAGTTGTACACTTTTTTGATATGATGTTGTTTAGCAGATTCTAAAAATATAAAAAGATACAGGGTGATCCATTAAAACTAAAGATCATTAACCATGCCGTACTTGCGTGAATCACCCTGTATATTTTAATTTATGTTTTTAAAACGCCCATTTGAATTTAAAAGTTGACGTTTCCCAGCATTTTTTATAATTTTTTAAAATAAGGACACAAATAGTTTTATTCCATAAGTAGTTTCCATACTTGTTACTTTCAAAATTTCACCCTGTATTATTCATAATACATCCTGCATGATATAGTTCGTTGAAATCAGGTTGCTAAGCATCTTTTAAAAATATAAGAATATACAGGGTGTTCTATTAAAAATAAATCTTATGGACTTTGCTAGACTTGCAAGGGTCACCCTGTGCATTTAAATTTATATTTAAAAAGAGCACATTTTTATTTAAAAATCGACGGGTCTCAGCGTTTTTATAATTTTTTGAAACAAGGACAGAAATAATTTTATTTCATAAGTGCCTTCCACCCTGTATATACAAACTAATTCAAGACATTTGGCGAGAAGGAACAATGCCAGATCAATGGAAAGAAGGGATTATTGTACCAATCCACAAAAAGCAATGTACTAACTACCGGGGAATAACACTCCTAACTGCCACCTACAAAGTCCTTGCAAACACCCTGCTAGAAAGAACCAAAAAATACACAGAAGAACTCGTTGGGGATTATCAATGATAATTGATAATAAAAAAGAGATAAAACGAAAAATGCTGGGAGTTTGATCATGAGCTTCATCAGATGTTTGTAGATTTTAAACAAACATTATTTGACAGAGTATGCAGGGCTAGAATGTGCACAGCGATGCAGGAACTTGGCTTTCAAAAAAAAACTAGTCAATAATACTACAAGTAATGAAAAAATAGCGAAAAACCTGGCATTTTTTACAGAATGGATCGATTTGCTTGAAAATTTGAGTATAACTAGTGGATGGTCCAAGGATTAAAATCTATATAATGCCGAAAGGCGCTTTTACCATGGGGGTGGTTAGGTTAGCAACCTCCGGGTGGAAATTTTTTAATATATTTTGACTACAGAAGTTGGTAAAAACATTCATTCTAAGTAAAAAATGTTCGATACATTTTTTGATAAAATTAATAGTTTGCGATATATTCGCTATCGAAAGTGTTAGTTTTATATCGCAAAAATCAATGTTTTTAACCAGTTTTCTGCTAATTACTCAAAAAGTTTTTGTTTTATGAAAACAACTTTACTAAACAAAAATGAACCTTTTGAAAAAATAAAAAAACGGTAACGGTTTTTTTATTTTCTTTAAGACTAATAGTAATCGAGTTATAATTTATTATATGTTAGCTCTACTTCGTCAAATGCTAAATATTGTAGTTTCAAAGTCAAAAGACGGATAAATTATGCATTTTCGAGGATAACTTGTTTATACTCATTTAAAGTATTTAAAAATATCTATCTCCAGAAATACAAAAAAAAGTTACTAGCTCAAAAATTAAGTGACTTTTAATTAAAAGAATGTCAGTCCCTATTTTTTTCAGCGAAAAAGTGATCGGAAACAACCTCCCAATTACCACCCTAATTAAAATTGGACATTGACCTTTTTTTGGTCTTCTTTATTTGTGTATTACTAATAGGTTCTAGAAGTTTGACCGGCTTAAAATCATTAGTTTAAAAAAAATGGAGTTAAAAGCGAATAACGAATTTTTGTAGTTTGGTAAAAAATGCCCTTTTCTTCAGAATAGAAAGATCAGCGTAAGATACACGAAAAAATGTTTAAATATGGAATCGTAGCGTATTTAATTCCCAAGAACTTGGTTTGCAAAAATTTTGTCTGTGCAAAAAATTGAGTGAGCTTTTGACAATTAAATCCTGTAATAACATGCAAAAACGACCTTTACTAATCCTTTCAAAGTCATCTCTTTTTGCGACTGAGGTTTTAAAAGGACTTAATATTAATAGCCTTATAGATCTTGTAAATATCTACAAAACTCCTTTTTTCCAAACTTTCTAAGATAAAAAATAAAAAAATTACGGTTAAAAAAACAATATATTTTTTTTGAATAAAAAATGAGAAATCCAATTGGAAGCACAATAATGCAAGGTAGCGGTGTTTTTAGTCATTGGTCTTATTCAGTCTTCTTTATTTATGTATTATTAATAGGTTCTAGAAGTTAAAAGTTCCAAAAAACTGGAGTTAAAAGCGAATAACGAATTTTTCTAGTTTGGTAAAAAATGCCATTTTTTCAGAATAGAAAGATTAGTATCAGAGATGCAAAAAAATGTTTAAATATAAAATTGTAGGTTATTTAATTCCCAAGATATTAGTTTGAAAAAATTTTTTCTACGGCAAAAATTGAGTGAATCGTAAATAAGTACCTATATCGAAAAACATTGATTTTTTTTTTCGATATAAAACTAACACTTTCGATGGTGAATATATCAAAAACTATTGATTTTATCAAAAAAAAAAGTATAGAACATTTTTTACTTAGAATGAACGTTTTTATTAACTTTTGCTCTCAAAATATAATAAAAAGTCTTCACCACCGAGATGAGGTGGTAACCACTTCCATGGTAAAAGCGCCTTTCGGCATCATATAGATTTTGATCCTTGGACTATTCACTACTTATTCTCAAATTTTCAAGCAAATCAATCCCTTCTGTAAAAATTTCGATGTGAAAAACTTCGGTTCCTGGACTAATACGGCTGTATATGGAACGGTTACGATGTAATAGTCGGAGAGATAGAAGCGGATTTTGTGCGTCATAAGTAATATGGAAAAACTATACGGGGATATGTTGAATTAGTTGTGTATATGACTTTCACCAACGACCGGAAACCAGAGTTGGGGCCGAGGGTAGTTATAAGGGGTCAAAGTCGCGGATTTTATTATTTTTTTTATGACGCTCATGATCAAGATAGTGCACCAAAATTTGGGAATAAGTAGGTCATGACGTAACTAAGTAAAATCTCTAGGGGCGGAATGCTGCGTGGCCGACAAAGGGGTGGGGGTAGGGGTGAATATAAAAAATATAAAGGGTTTTTTGCGACGTTCGTGATTGAGATAGTGGACTAAAATTTGGGAATAAGTAGATCATGACATTACTAAGTAAAATCCCCAGAGCCGGAAACCAGAGTTGGGGATGAGGGTAGTTATAAGGGGTCAAAGTCGACGTTTTTATTATTTTTTTTTGTGATGCTCATGATCGAGAGAGTGCACCAACATTTGGGAATAAGTAGGTCATGACGTAACTAAGTAAAATCTCCAGGGGTGGCACGCTGCGTGGCCGACAAAGGGGTGGGGCAGGGGTGAATACAAAAAATATAAGGGGTTTTTTTGCGACGTTCGTGATTGAGAGAGTGCACCAAAATTTGGGAATAAGTAGACCATGACATAACTAAGTAAAATCCTCAGAGCTGGAAACCAGAGTTGGGCATGAGGGTAGTTATAAGGGGTCAGAATCGCAGATTTTATTATTTTTTTTGTGACGCTCATGATCGAGATAGTGCACCAAAATTTGGGAATAAGTAGGTCATGAGGTAACTAAGTACAATCTCCAGGGGTGGAACGCTGCGTGGCCGATAAAATGTCGGGGGTAGGTGTGAATATAAAAAATATAAGGGGTTTTCTGCGACGTGCTAGATTGAGATAGTGCACCAAAATTTGGGAATAAGTAGACCATGACTTAGCTAAGTAAAATCCCCAGAGCCGGAAACCAGAGTTGGGGATGAGGGTAGTTCTAAGGGGTCAAAGTCGCAGTTTGTATTGTTTTTTTTGTGACCCGGCACAACATTTGTCCCCCACGCGGCGTTCCGCCCCTGGAGATTTTACTTAGTAATGTCATGATCTACTTATTCCCAAATTTTGGTGCACTATCTCGATCATAGACGGCAAAAAAAAACCCCATATACTTTTATACTCACCCCTGCCTACCACCCCTTTGTATCCCAAGCAGCGTTCCGCCCCTGAAAATTTTACTTAGTTACGTCATAACCTACTTACTCACAAATTTTGGTGCACTATCTCCATCATGAGCGCCACAAAAAAAATAATAAAAACGTCGACTTTGACCCCTTATAACTACCCTCATCCCCAACTCTGGTTTCCGGCTCTGGGGATTTTACTTAATAATGTCATGATCTACTTATTCCCAAATTTTGGTCCACTATCTTAATCACGAACGTCGCAAAAAACCCCTTACATTTTTTTATATTCACCCCTGCCCCACCCCTTTCTTGGCCACGCAGCGTTCCACTCCTGGAGATTTTACTTAGTTACGTCATGACCTACTAATTCCCAAATTTTGGCGCGCTATCTCGATCATGATCGTCACAAAAAAAAATAATAATAAACGAAACTTTTACCCCTTATAACTAACTACCTTCCTTCCCCACTCTGGTTTCCGGCTCTGGGGATTTTAATTATTTATGTCATGGTCTACTTATACCCAAATTTTGGTGCACTATCTCAATCACGAACGTCGCAAAAAACCCCTTATATTTTTTATATTCACCCCTACCCCCACCCCTTTGTCGGCCAAGCAGCGTTGAGCCCCTAGAGATTTTACTTAGGTACGTCATGACCTACTTATTCCCAAATTTTAGTGAACTATCTCGATCATGAGCGTCATAAAAAAAATAATAAAAACCGCGACTTTGACCCCTTATAACTACCCTCGGCCCCAACTCTGGTTTCCGGCCGTTGGTGAAAGTCATATACACAACTAATTCAACATATTCCCGTATAGCTTTTCCATATTACTTATCACGCACAAAATCCGCTCCCAGCTCTTAGACTATAAGGCGAGCGCTGGTCAACAATACTCGGAGAAATTTGAAATAAACAATAGACTAAAACAGGGAGATGCACTTTCACCACAACCCTTCAACATTCTCTGGAACGCATAATCCGAAGTGCGAGAATCGATAAACCAACTACAGTATTTCACCTAAAATGATCAAACTTACTGTTGGCATTTGCAGACGATATCGATTTAATATGAAACACCAGATTATGGATAAAGGAGACTTTTGTCAGGTTCGAGAAGAAAGTAGAGAAGATAAGGCTCCTAGTCAATGAAAATAAAACCAAATATATATGTATATTAGCCGCAATAACCAAAGCAGAGACAGAATCATCGGTCAGATCATCACCATAACTGAAGGCGATAGCGGATCACAATATATAAACAATAGGATACAAACCGGCAACAAATGTCTTTATGTCTTTCAAAACCTTATAAAAACAAATCAACTGACAATACGTATACTTACATGATATTACTTATATAAAACAATCATACAGCACAATCATAAAATCCTAAGGAAGATCTTTGGGCCTCCGCTTGATGAAGCATCAGGACAATATAGGATAAGAACTAACAGAGAGCTTAAAGAAGTTTACCCAGACGTCAACATCACAAAAGAAATAAAGTCCAGAAGACTTCAATGGGCCTCAGAAGACATTTTGACCAAAGAAAAGTAAGGCTGATATGGGAGGAAGTCCCAACTGGAAGAAGACCACGAGGACGCCCTCGACGCCGGTGGCCAGATAATATAGCAGGAGACCTGAATGCTACGGACGTAAAGAATTGGATAGAGGTTGCTCAAGACAGAGAACAGTGGAGGCATTTTGTCGAATAGGCTAAAATCCACGAAAGGTTGCAGCGCCACGGAGTAAGTAAGTAAGGATAATTTAGGGAAAGCCCACGGGTGGCACAACTGATAAAAAAATGAGAAAGAGCTGGTTAAAGTAGTTAGGGCATATTCAAACTTAACATTATAACTATACAACACGAATAATTGCTAGCAGGAAGGAGAAGAAAACAAACCAAAAGAATATTGATGCGAAATGCTTAGGCACCAGATATTAGTGAAGGAACGATAGTATAAAGTGATACGGTTCGGACCTGATGAAATTTATGAAGAAAAAATAGGGAAAATCGCATAATTATCAAAGTGAACGGAATAATAATGTGGAATATTATAGATATAACATTAAAAATATTCTATTTATTTTAACAGCCGTTAAACGATTTTATCTTCCACATAACCAGCATAATAATTATTTTAAACCTCAAATACCGGACTAAATAAGAAAAAATATTATTTGAAAAGTACTACGAAATAGTTCATATGCTGCAGTCCGCTCTACATGTACATCAACTTTAATTGGGTAATGTGAGAAGATAATGCAGTAATGCAGCTGTAATTATAACGCCCTCAGTGCAGTGTTGCATGCATTTTTAATAGAAAATGCACCAATTTGTTTTGAGTATATCGCTGGCTCGGCTGTTACAGATTTTTCTCGACCTTTTTATCTTTATTTTTGATAGCAGTTATTTTAAATCGTGTTTGCCTTTTAAATGAGAACTAGGCTTTCGAGGAATCTTAAATATATCTTTAGTGCAATCAAAAATGAGTGCTTTCAATATTTAAGATAAATATATTAATTGCAATATTAATAATAATAATATTATCCAGATTTAGGCTCTAGGGAAAATTGACATATACCAGATACCTACGGTATCAAAAGGATTGAGCTCTGGTGGACTCTTTCCATTTTATCGAGCTGTAGGTGACTTGGTATGCTAAAGTATCTCCCAAAAATTATCGTACCTATTACCTTTTAGCGTCGAGAGTACTACAGTTTTCTGCATGATCTCATAAAGGTGTTCATTTAGAGCCAGCTTTTTTATGTTTTCGAGGAGGTTCTTCGAAATGAGTCCTGTAGTAGACGTAATAATAGGTATCGTCCCGGTTCTTTGCATTATCCATTGTCTTCGTACTTGGATTTCCAATTCTCTGTACTTAGCGATCTTTTCAGTAAATGTATTACGTAGATTATTGTTAGGTAACGCCACATCAATAAGTGTTGTTTGTCTTAATGTTATTATCAATAATGTTAACATTATTAGTAATTGAGCTAGAGAAAAAAGAAAGATGACGAGAGACAAAAATAACTGCCGGAACATGGACAACAGCAAATCCTCATAAAACCAAAGACGAAGTACCAGCAAAGCTCTAGTATAAAAATATACCTCGGGAGAACACCAGTACCACTTCGCAATAGATTCAATGTAGCTTTGATACAAGCGAGTTGGGAATTTATAAGGGCAAAATAAAAGGTCTGTGGAGCTTGTCGGAGAGCTTGTATAATATATCCCATCTGTCTAAGTCCCCAGGATCTACATAGTAATAACAGGCAAACGACACATCAAAACACTGCCGTTGACGAATCTGCGAGCCACAGACTTACACTAATGATAAAGATTATAAAGTAAGGAGGAACTCGACAGAGACAATTCTAGGATCAGTATATCACTCTGATAATTTTAAACCACCAACATGAAGGGATTGAAACAGCTAGTGGGAGACTGTGGAAAAATGTACTTCAATAATTAATCATTGGCTGTGACTCGAATGCACACCATTTGACTTTGGGCAGTACAAACACCTTTTCAAGAGGTAATTCATTACTACAGTTTATTATAGGTTTATTCCAATCCGTCACATTACCTTTCTTGAATGGTTACGACTATGCGCAGTAACAAAAAGCGTGTTACTGCACATAATTTTGCGGTATTACGCATGCGCTTAACGATTCAGGAACGGTAATGTGACGGGTTGGAACAAACCTTATAGAACATGATTTGGACATACTAATCCTTTTTTTTTTGGGAGGTGAGAATCTTCAAAAGACCCTCTGGGAAGGTGTCCCAGGTGTGTCGGATTCAGTCCGGCACGCTTCACCGCGGGCCGAGGCCGCCTACCGACTAAACTCACCCCCTCTTTCTCCAGCCGGCGGGTCTGGAACCGCACTTAGCGTGCATATCTGACCCGCCGACCTTACTCTTAACTCCCCTCTGGCACTCTTCGCGTGCATTCCATGAGTTTGGCGGCCTCCTAGCCTCCTCCCCGCAAGAGCCTCACGCCAGACCGGCCGGTGAAGCGACCGTCCAGCGCAACCCTCCCGCGGGTAGGGCGACCGGGATGCCCCCCCTCACGATGGAACTATCAAAACAGAACCAGTTGGTAATTACGAGCAACGCCAAACATTCTTACTTTCATCAATGCATTCATTCAATACACACATTCATTAAAAATCTCAGACTTAAAACAAGGAGGCAGTTGGCGTAGGTTGGATGTAAAAGGTCCTCCCCCGCCAGCTGCCCCAGGATGGACACGGGTAGAACAAGGAAAACATAAATCAAAACAGAAACAAAACGAGAAACACAAGAGGCACTCAGCCTGAGCAGAAGGTAAAAGTCCCCTACTGAATGCCTCTTGAGACATGCACCACAGTTAAATAAGATTATAATAAAAACGGTAAAATATTATATAAATAAAATTGATAAATAAATAAATAGATCGATAAAACATAATAAATAATATAAAATAAGGGCAGTCAGCGTAGATTGGATGTAAAGGTTCCTCCCCCGCTGACTGCCTTGCATGACACAAACACGTTAAAAAATGAATAAAAAATAAATAATGACGATTGGTCATCCCGCTTGCAGACGCCTCTCTTTTTCCTCTTTGTGCTTGATTGTCTTGGTGACAAAAGCAATGATCAGGTCGAAGTCTCTCTTGCTGTCGATAGCTTTTTCGATTAGCTCATGAGGCTCGCCTAGAGGGGATCCCAGTCCCAGCTGCAGCTCGGTACGCCCCGCGTGACATACTAATCCTAGGAAACAACTTTCGTAACTTCACAACGAAAGCAAATAATTCATAGCCACTCACATGGCTACAAGTGTCAAAAAATTGCATGTAATGGATGAGATGTCCTGTTCAGACCATCGACAAATCTGTCTTGAAATGATAGGTAATGGGCTTATCAGGAAAACTTTTCTTTCTTCGTACAGCAAACTGGGAAGTATATCATGCAGGAATGAAATATTGCTTAAGCATAGTTAAAGGGACTATAATACACACATTGGACTTTGCCGCCCAACAACTTTACATGTCAGCGTTCGAAGCCAACTGTTCGGAGATAGTCTTCTTCTTCTTTAAGTGGCATCTCTGCGACGGAGGTCTGAAATTATCATAGCTATTTAGACTTTAGAGACGGTCACCCTGAAAAATTCATTTGATGTACATCCGTACCATTCTCTCAGGTTGCGCAATGCGCACCCAGCATATTCTGCATATGCCTATGCTTCTTTTTCCTTGAATATTTCCCTGCATAATCAATTGGAGCAAGTTGTATCTGGCTATCGGAGATAGTAAGAAACTGCAACAGGAAAGTATCCTGTTGGAATGATATCGTTGCAAATCAAAGTACAGAAAGGTGGAAGATCGCCAACAGATCATAATATAGGGGAGTGCAATTAGAACGAAAATATGCAATGTTTCGGAAAAATTCAAACAAGCTTATATTTTTCTAAAACTTTTTTTGTTAGTTTATACACATATCAAAGTAAAAAGTTCTACTCGCAGATTTGGCCGCTAATTGTTTATTAATTGTTTAAACAATAACAATTTTTTGCTTAAATAATTTTAAAAATATCGTTAAATTCATCATTTCACTTTGATCAAATATTTTTCTATTTTGTTTTTGATTATGCTGAATCCGAATATGGCATTGCAATTTGAAAATTCTTATACAGAAGCTCTTATACAGTGTGTCTGCGTAGCTAGGAACCACATGGAAAACTTTTTTATGAACAATTTTACGAAAAAAAGTTATTCTTAATAAAATGCTCTGGATAGTCTAAATCTAAAACTCAACCATCAGATATCAAATTTTATCAATTTTATACGAGTTATGTCAAAAATATCAATTTCGTTAAGGAGTAAAGTACCTTTATATTCCAGAATATCAAAAAAATGCTATTATGGAAAGTTGTTTGAAATTAGAAACTATGTCTAAATATACAATTACATCATTCTAATCGAAAAAAAAATTTCAATTTTTTCTCAAATTACGGATACTCATCATCATTTTATTACATCTATGATAACTATTTTATTATCACTTTTACGAAAAAAAGTTATTCTTCATAAAATGCTCTCCCTGGTCTAAAATCTAAGATACAACAATCAGATATCAAACTTTTTTAATTTTATACGAGGTATGTAAAAAATATGAATTTTTTTAAGAGTTAAATGCCTTTATTATTTACAATACTTAAATTAGAAGGATGTAATTGAGCACTAAAACAAATTTTTTAATTGCAAACAACTTTTCTTAATAATAATTTTCGATATTGTGAAATGTAAAGGTACTTTACTCTTGAGTAAAATTCATATTTTTTGACATACCTCGTATAACATTAATTAAATTTGATATTTGATGATTGCATCTTAGATTATATGCGACGCAGAGTATTTTACAAAGAATAACTTTTTTTCATAAAACTGATAATAAAAAAGTTATCAATACGTTCCAAGTTACGCAGACATACTGTATAAGAGCTAAAAAAAATTTTTTTGCTAAACATTTATTATTGCTGAAGTTTTACAGAAAAAGTTTTGATCACTTTGTATAAACATTTTTTAGCTGGTAATTTCCGGTTTCTGTATTACATTTTTGTTATCTTTCTTAATTCTCTTAAAAAGAAATAGTTTATTTCATTTCTAAAGTAAAATAGTTTAGTGCATTTTAAAGACTGAATCCTAAGCTTTAAAAAAGCACTTATAAAACTGTAATAGATCTGTTCAAACTTGAGTAATATCGTCTTAAAGAGGTGGTAATTCTATTAAACTACGAAGATTTAAAAAATTGCATTTTTTGAGACGTCATATCATTTGACTTAAATTTTTGAAATTTTTTTTTAAATGAAACATTATTTAGTATGATGCTTGATAGGTAAGTTGTGCAAAATTGAGAGTTTTATAAGAAAAATTGTATTAGTTACACATTTTTAAATCATTTTTAAACATAATTCATGTAAGGCTCAATTTCCGCCCACACCGTACTTATGTCCATACATTTTATTTCTTTCTGTTATAACCACAAGATAGCTTAATTATTCTTCTTTCATGTTCAATTTGTAAAATTTCATTTGATCCATTAGTTAAAGAATTACATTAAAATAACTCCACCGTGCACTTCGCCGTACATTAGTTTACAGTGCGCCAATGTTTTTGAAAAAGGTGACTTTAGCGTTATAAATAAAAAAATATAGAAGCTACAGATTTAATTTTAGAAAAATCTTTATATAAAGTTTTTTTTTGTATAATTTTCTAGATTTTGCAATGGTCAAGTCAGTTTTTTTCTAAAATTTATATTTTCGGAGTTATTTAAAATAACATCTAATTTCGCAGTTCATTTGTTTAATAAAAAATTTAGCACCCACTTCTCGAGTAGAACTTTTTAATATGTTGTTTATTAAACATTTCTTAATTAAATTACAAAAAGTCCTTTCTTGTTTGAATTTTTTTCGAAGTGAAAATCTACATGCACTCCCCTAATATGAGTATGTAGATTATCGCAAACTTTTGACTGGTCGTAATAGGGAACTGAAATGAACAAAGGGAAAATTATGGAAAACAGTTTGCAGACATAACAAATCTCCATAAAGTACGTTCAAAAGTATCTTTAGATCAGTATTTTCCCAATCCAAGTCAGGTGTCACAGGAGTCAGGTGAATACACCCAGAATGGTAAAGAGACTCTGACAGAAGTTCTTAAAGTGCACTTTTCAGAGTTCTGAGAAACAAAACTGATACCACTGGATGCATGGCAGACTGGACTGAATAACATAACTACCATGGTTCTATAAATGCTGAATAAACTTAATTGGTGTAAAGTTAAACTCGAAGCTTACTTAGCATCAGCAGATATAATGAATAATTAAGAGAGCGGTAGCTACGCTAATGGTATATCAATTAGTGGTATAGTGGCCAAATATCCAGCAAAAAATGCCATGCTCAAACTAAGTCAGGTACAAAGACTTGCTTAACTCGTACTTTTAAACAACAAATTTAATTTTTTGTAAATTAATAGTAAATTTGTAAAAAATAGATTATTATTAAATTAATATTAAATTAAAATAATCTTAGTAAAAAGTGTAGTGCCACCGTCAATGGCATATAAAACCATCAGCAGACATTAGAGACAAACAAAAACGACTGCCAAATTTACAGCGACAATTAATAAACCAAGCTTGCCGAGCATAAAGACTAAATATTCAGGTAATTTCGCGTTAATGAGTTTGCCGGTAATACAGGGATCTTATTTACCGGTCGATAATTAAATTGATTTAGAAGACGTTCGCGAGATACCTCCTAGATTGTCTATTTATCTTTCAAAGTGTCAAATAATAGAGTGGTTTCTATTAAAGCGGCTTGAGTTATCTCCATTAGCGTTAAAGTGTGAGACTTAAGCTTTATATGCATAATAACAAAGCAGAAAACTTATAATTGATGATGTAATTACATAGTCAGTGAAATTAAGATATATGGGATAAAATTTTTATTGTTCCACGTTAAAAATTACATTAAACTTATTAAACTTAATTCAATTTAAAGCTACTTATACTATATACTTATATTTTCTTGAAATGGTGTGCATCTAAAATGATCTGCAGAATCTGCATCGCTGACGATTTCTTGAGTAAATTCGGCGGATCAATCAGGCCAGAAATATTAATTTATCGAATATTAAGACACAATATTAAGACAATATTGTTAGATCTCGGTATATATTGTTATTTATATAATATATATTATCGAATTACAACGTTCTCCGTCTTCCGATACCCGTTCGCCATTCCTCTCTGTCCGCAAATTGATCTACTTGCAGACCTCTTTCATCCATGGCTTTGTTTACTCCTGCCTGCCAACTTTTCTTAGGTCTACCTCTTCTTCTTTTACCTTGCGGTTTCCAGTTTTGTATTTGTTTTGGGATTCTGTCTTCATGCATTCTTTGTACGTGACCAAACCATCGTAGTTTTATTTCATTGATTTCGTCATTTATTGTATGTGTGACCTTCATTATTTCTCGTATTCGTTCATTGGTGACATGTTCTCTTCTTGATCTTCCTGCAGCTCTTCTCCAGAAATCCATTTCGGTGGCCTCTAACATTCGTTTTGGTTTTTTCTTCATAGGCCATACTTCGCAGCTCTATGTTATGATGCTTTTCACTACGGCGTTATAGATCTTTTCCTTGTTTTGTTTGTTTATCTGCTTGTCCCAGAGTACTGAAATTAGGAGCGTAATTGCTATATTGTTATTTACCGGTGAATATATTATGACCATTGCGAGACACTAGAATGAACTAGAATAACTTCTGTTAGGACAGGTATAGGAGCAAGTGATAAATTTCATGTGAAACTAGAATTACACCAGTGTTTGGTGCTTAGTCTTTATTTATTCGCATTAGATTTGGATTAGTCTTTGGAGCAGCACAATAGCATTTGATAGAGTCAGCCTAAGCGATCTATTACAGCAAATGAAGCAAAAAAGGATACTCGCAAACTTGGTGAATGTCCTAAAACAGATGATGAACAATTACAAAACGACAAAAATTAAAACAAACGACACCACTACGGCCAACATACCAACACCAGAGGGAATCAGGTAGGGAAACAGCCTCAGCCCATTTATATTCAATATGCTGATATGGATGAAATAATAGAAGATGTAGAATCGCTACAACTAGGATACAGACTCGGTCACAGAATAATCAGTATAGTGTGCTATGCGGATGATGCAGCCCTGATCGCAGAGAATGAGGATGGCCTACAAAGACAACTTTATCGATTCTACCAAGCATGTCGACGACTGAACATGAACATATCCACGAAAAAAATGCATTACCATTGCGAACGATCCAGTTAGATTCAAGCTCTTGGTAGAGGGAAACCCATATAACAGTTCAAATATCTAGGTGTAGATTTATCAAGTTATCATGACCCAGCCAGAGACCTAAGAGGACAAATAAACAAGGACGCAGTCATGTCCGGATGTTTGATAAATATGGTCTGGAATAAGCCATATATGAGAATAGACAGTAGTAAAGTTAGAATTTATCAATAAAACCAAAAGCATGCTACGAAGAGCCGAAATGAAGACACTACGAGCAATTGCAGGGAAGACAGGAAGGGATATAATCCGAAACAACATCATCAGGAAACAATGTGGCGTGCAAGATGTAGTAAGATGGGGTAGGCAAAGACAAAGAGAATGGTTCAGGCCTGTAAAAGGAATGGAAGAGCACAGACTACCAAGAATTGCGCTAGAAGGAAAACCAGCTGGCAAGCGTCCACTGGGAGACCAAGAAATACTTCAACGTCAAAATTAACAGATCGACAGATCTACAACAAGTATAAGAAGAAGAAGAAGATTTGGATCAGATCAAAGCGAAGCAACATGGTACCATTCCTTGTAGCTCACTGCATGCTAACAGTGTTAGTAGAAAATACTGAAAGGGGTTTAAAACCAAAACTGGAAGCTTTTGAGAAAAGACGTTTAAAGCGTAGTCGAAAAAAAAACTGAGAATAAATGTTCATTTAAAGATACAGTTACTTAAAAGAAAATGATAACTGAGGATGGTGAAATGATTGTGAAATGATTGTGAAAAGTAAAAGTTTTGAGTACCTAGTCTGTATTTCACCTTAAAGGAAGCAGTTGGTTTGTTCTGTCACAAAAAGTATCTGATGCTGAAATGATTCTACATAACTTTAGTAAGAACATAACAGTTATGATGAACGGAACCGAATGTTGGGCAGTTAAAAAGAAAAAAGAACAGCGAATGAATTTGGCAGACATAAGAATGCTTAATTGGAAGAGTGAAATAACATGAAACATTAAAATTAAGAATTAGTAAGGAAAAGTCTAGGGGTGGCACCAATTTATGGTAAAATAAGCGAGCATAGGATAAGATGGCCGGACCTGTTTACCATCAAGAAGTTAATAATCTTAGCTGAAAAGGTACTGATTTCTTCCAAGGAGTAGGAGGAAAAGACCAAAAAAGACCTGGGGGACGACGCTCAGCAGAACATGCTGAGCTCGATAAAGGGGAATGGGCTGAACGGCTCGATAAAGGGGATTGGTATTTGTATGGCCTAAATTAGAAACCTATCGAGAAATATAGGGAAACCGCCCTCGCCTAGGGATAAAGGCAGGGATTATAATGATAATGATTATTAAAATACACTATATTAAGTGTCGTAATGAATCGTCAAGAGGCAAAATCGAGAGCAAAGCTGATACTATAGACCAAAGTACAAGCAAGTACTCCAAAGATATGAATAGGTAACAATTCATTATTTAGAATAGATTCAAAATGTACATATAGAGTGCCTGTTTTTGGAAACAACTGGCAACTGTCAACTGTCCGTTTTTTCATCAATATTTATAGTTAAAATTCAATCTCTTTTCAGTTACACACCCCCAGGTAGCATGAGACTAAAACTATAACCTATATCATGGTTATAATAGGCAAGCGGCAGCAACCCCTAAAATCATGTTATACCGACCATGAAAATCAACTTTCAGATAAATGACCAATTTTGTTCATTCTTTATGTTTTCGAGGTCGCTGAATCTAAATATGAACTTTACTTTTACCTAGAATAGGTATAAAATGTTCAAACATAAAATTTTATGCAAAGATGCGAAAAACCAATTTAGATGATTTTTCCAGTTTAACTAGCTGTATCTTTAATTTCTGTAAATACTTCCTTTCGGAAATTTTACTGTACCATCTTTAATGCATTTTGATAACAATGAGATTTGCTTAAGATGTTTAGACAAATTAAAAGAGGACTTGTTAATTTTTAAATATTTTATTATGCGATTCCGTTCGTTTCATGTTTACTTAAAAAATTTTAGTGACAAACTTTTTAGATTATAATTTTAACGAACACAGCATTAAAACATGAGTAATGAAGAACTTTTGTTTCAAAATATGCAACAGGAAACAAGTTATGTGACTTTATAGACGAGTGGTAGGTACTCCCCAAAAAACGCTTATTTCTCGAGATACTGACCACGGTGTAGTGAATGAATAATTTGGTCATACTTTATGTTTTTGATGGTACTGAAAACGAAAATAAGGTTTTTTTTGAATTTTATGTGGGGGAACATTGTCAAAATCTCAATTTTACCCAAAAATAAATAAAATGAAATCGTGTTTTTCTTAAAATTTAAAGTTGCACCACTTTCTCTATAAAACCTTTTGTTTTTTGTGCTCTACATTTTAATATAAACTTGATTAAAAAGCTAAATTTCAAATTTCTTCACTTATCTTTTGCGATTAAACAATGCAATTCAGGAATCTGCATCTTTTATTTAAAACATTAATCATTTTATTATACTAAGACTGAAAGATTGAAGCAGGCTCCATTGTCTTCAGAAAGGTAAGATATATACTATAAGAATTTCATAAAAAAATACTAAAATGGAACAGAGTTGTAGCGAGTTAATCGCAGAAAACATGATTTTTTTTATTGTTAGGGTAAAATTGCGATTATGAAAATGTTCCTCCACTCGAAAAATAAGCGTTTTTTGGGGGAGTGCCACTCGTCTATAAACTCACATAACTTTTTTCCTATTGCATATTTTGACTTGAAATTTTTCAAAAAACTTCTTCATGACTCATGTTTTAATACTGTGTTGGTTCAAATTATAAACTAAAAAGGTTGTCACTAAACTTTGCAAATATGAAACTAACGAAATCTAACGACAAAATGTTTAAAAATAAGCAATTTCTCTTTTAGTTACAACCAAAGACCAAAGATACAGCGAGTTAAAAATATGAAAAATCATCAAAATTGATTTTTCGCATTTTTGCTTAAAATTTGCTTTTCGAACAGGTTTTGAGTCGATTTTTGTGACACTGGAATTCCAGCCGTGCGTCATCTATGACGTCAGCGTGCTACAACTGCAGGTCAAGACCGACTTTTAGTTTCAACCGCTAGAAGACGACCAACAGTTATAGCACTTGAATTATTTATTAAGTCACATTTAGTGGATGTCCACAAAAGTGTGGAGACGATCTTAAAATGTAGAACGCTTAGGACATGTCAGAAAGTTTACAAACACAGAGGTGGTACAGTAATGGTCGGTCTGGGGTGGAAAAATAATCAGCGGCATAACGAACCTCATTTTTCCAGACCGCTTCTTTACAACACAGCAGTACCTCGACCCCATAATTTTTAACCTGTCGTTCGTCCATTTGCCAGTGCTGTTCGTCAAAACTTCCACCTCTTGCATAATACTGCTCGTCCACATGCCGCACACCTAGTGACAGCAGACACCAACGAACGTATTGATGTATTGCCTTGATGGTCAGCACAATTCCCGACCTAAATCCCATCGAGCGCGTATGGGATATGATTCAACGAAGATTTTCTCACTTTTGTCTAAATCGTGACCCACTACTTTGTGCCGTGTAATTTGGGTTGCCTATATGAACTTAGTTTTGCTTTATTAACCACTTTAAAAATTCACATTGTAAGGCATGAATAAATCAAAAATAAATATGTATGTAGTACCTTTTTTGCAGATTTATTTGAAAATGAAACTAACTAAAGAGTGATATGTGGCTATAATATGCTTGACTGAAATAAAACAACGGTTAGATATAAAAAGAATCACACATTTTATTAAATTTTACATTTTATATTTTTAACTTGGTATAAGAGCTGATGGGCAGTATTTTCAAATTTAAATACTTTTTGTAAGTATTACAACTTTGGACTTAAGAGTAAGTGTTCAAATGCCAAGTATTTAAATACTCTAACCATAAATAAATACTTGATATTTAAATGCTCTAAAGTTTAAAGTATTTAAATACCTAGAAATAAGTATTTAAATTTTGAAATACGGCCCATTAGCTCCGACATCAAGTTAAAAATATGAAATTTACAAAAAGCGTGAATGATTAAGAAAAAAATTTACCCAAAAATTTGGGTACATTTTTAGTATTTAAATGCGTGGTATTTAAATACGTTTCAACATCGGTATTTGCATTTATGATACTTTCCCTTTACTAAAATTTGTGATGTTTTATATCTAATTGTTTTATTTAAGTCAAGCATAGCCACAGTTATAGGTACCTACAGATCACTCTTTATAGTAATAACTTTTCAGTTTCATTTTTAAATACAGCTACAAAAAGGTACTACATATTTGATTAATTCAAGCCTTACAATGTGAATTTTTAAAATGGTTAATACAGCAAAACTTTATTATTTATATGCCCATTTCGCCGATTCAAGTTCATATAGGGAACCCAAATTACACGGCACAAAGTAGTAGGTCAGGATTTAGAATTAAGTGAATTTATCTACATAATACATGGGTAACAAATACGCGCCCTTTCGTTTTGAGAGCGTCTGATAGAAGAATGGTCAAATCTACCTCAACAGTATATCGATAATCTTATTTTGTCTATGAACGACAGAAGTAGAGCATAATAAAATAGAGTGGACGCTATACGTTTTATTAAATTTGTTTTTTTTTATTACGACCATATTTTGTGATTTATTTATAATACTACTACATAATTACTACAATTCGATGAATATTTATCTAAAATAATTTTATTAAAGAATAAATTACGTCTCTTTCTAAAAATATCCCTAGACTTTTTCGATGTGTGCATGTATGTAATACATACATATAAATATAATATACATACATGTAAATATCAAACAATACACAATAATGACCTTTTCCTATAAGACCTATATATTTTTTTATTCGCCGCATCAACGAAATGCCTGTCATACAAATCTTATTCCCTAAGGGTCAAATGACAAAACGTCAAGTGTACCATATCACCACAAAACCAATGACCATCTGCCAAACCATCCAAGGCCTCTATTCAACGAACAACTCCCAATATTCGCGGACCCTCAAAACTTTAATACTGCGTATAGAGGTGGTCATGTATTTTGAATGTATGTCGGCGAAAATCAGTAGAATTATTTAAATTTTCTAAAATATTTTGTCATTTATTTGTTTTAAATATATCAAAAACATATTAAATATGTTTTACAAATAAACAAATAAATTTTATTTGTTGATGGCATTACATACAATTTTTACTAATGTTTGTACAGTTTGTACATATTTATTTTGAATTCATGAATACTCTTTTAATCCCTTTTCGGAACATCTCTTATCGGATCATATTATATCGAATTTTTCTTAAAACTTTTATATTGATTGATTCTATATACTTTGTCGATAAAGTTCAAAGGTACACTTCATAATTATTTTTGTTTTGGGGCTATTTGTTACCGTGTTCATGGTGTATGATAAAATATTTTTCTACGAACGTGCAAAAATGTCTACTTTCGCGCACGCATTTTAGTTTAGAAAGTTTCACTTTTCCGCACGCGTGTTACTTTTCCGCACGCGTTTTTTACTTTTCCGCGCGCGTGTTAATTTAGATATGTTAATATGGCCTTAAAGTAATTATAATACATGCAATAAACTAATATTTAGATATTATTTACTAATTTATTTCAAATATATCTAATTGTGTTCCTGTTTTAATGAAATTAACGCGACAATAAAAAAACGCGACAATTCGATGAAATAAAATTATTTTGACATAATATTCGAAAGTCAAATCGGTAGACAATAACAGTCGTTTTGAATCATCGTCATGGAAACCAAGATCGTCGTCATGCTAACTAATTATATTGATTATTTCATTCATAGGAGATTCTGACCAATAGAAAGCTACAGAAATGCAAATTAAGGTAATAATTTTTGATAATATCCCGTCGTTAAGTATAATACGTCAGATGCCCTTCGTTGCTACGAAAAAATACATTCAGTGACATTAATAACAATTAATGTTTTAAAAGTTATAAAAGTGATGACTTTCAACCGTAAAATATTTTATATCAACTGTGTGTTTAACAGTACTAATTTGTACTTACATAAATAAATTACAATAAAATTTTGGTTTTCAACAGTTTTATTCATGAAATAATCGCAACAAATTGCACTCGATCTCTAAAATTAATATAAAATTTTTGCCCTCATGACACTTTGGCACTTTGACTCGCCTTCGGCTCGTGAAATTAAAACTGTCAAAGTGTCACTCGGGAAAAATTCAATAATTTTAGAGTTCTTGTGCAATTACTACTGAAAGTTTGGTTTTGACAACCTTGTCAAAGAATTAATTTGTGTATGTATTTTCATATTAATTAAATTAATTGATTAAGATTTGGTAATTTTTTAAAGACTCTTAGAAAAAATATTGTTCCTACCTCTTGCAGAAAGTCTCTTTTCCGCACTCGACTGCTTGCCGAACTCCCGCTTCGCGTCGATCGGCAAACTGCAGTCGCGTGCGGAAAAGAATGACTTTCTGCACTTGTTAGGAAAATAACTATTACAAAATGTTATATTCATCAGAGTTGTATCTGCTTTTATATCAGTGCCATCCAGTCACTATTTTACTGGTTCACTACATTTACTGGTAAAGTATTTGTTTACATAAGTTTATATATATACAGGGTGATTTATTAGTATGAGGAAGCTCAGTATAGCTGCAAAAGAAGATAAATTTTATTTACAAAAATTGTAGGTAGCTTTAAATTTCATATTCTCAAATTGGTTGCTATCCTACAGGATGGTTGATCGCATGTCAGATGGAAGTTATATTTTTTTAAACGGAGCATGATTTAAAGTATAGAGTTACATAAAATACAGAGTGATCAATTTAAAATTACCAAGATATTCGAAATAATGTACTTGCATTTTGACTCACCCTGTACTCAATTTATATTATTAAAATTCATTAATTTTGTTATTTTTGACAATAATCAAAAAACTTTGATGGTAATGAATCACTATTCCTTCCTTCTTCTTCACATGCCATCCGATGCCAGCCGTGCCATCAGAATTATCCGATGTTGCAATCACCACTGCGAAGGCTTCTTGATCTTCTGCCACATGGAATGATTATACTGCATTTGATATCTGAATCCATTAACGAATATTTTTAACCAAGCAACCTGTTTTTTCTACACTTCTACGTCCCTTCACTTTGCCTTTAACGATTAGTTATAGTGTTCTATATCGATTAGCTCTCACTATATGTTCCAGATCAGACATGTTTCCAGTGTTTAACAGTCTTATACAGTTCTCTATCTTTGTTGGTTCTCCTTAGTACTTCTTTTAGGTTTTGTTGCTGTCCAAGGTATCTGCAGCATTCGTATACGAATTTACATTTCTAATGATTCATAGTTTTCAGATACTGTTAAATAGGGTTAATGAGAGTTGTGAAGAAATGGGGATGAAGATCAATACTGCGAAAACCAAAGTTATGAAAATATCAAGGAACAAAAATTTACCCCTTCCAATATATATGTGAACCACCAACAGCTTGAATACGTAAAGCAATACAAATACAGTCGGAAAAATGAAAGAATGCCCATGAACGAACATATAAAACACGCTGTATTTTCCTGTCGATGTGTCACACAAAAAATTGGCCAGCGCAAGTACATGTAATAATTATTATTACATGTACTTGCGCTGGGCAATTTTCTTTGTGACACGGTGACAGGAAAATACACCGTTTTTATATGTTCGTTCATGGGTATTCTTTCATTTTTCCGACTGTATGTTGGTTGCTGGTTCAACAATCAACTTGATTATAAACAAGAAGTAAGAGCGAGAGTAGAGGTAGCGCAACAAGGGTTTATCAAAATGAAAAGCTTATTTTGTAACAGTAGCATTAATTTTAGCCTTAGATGTCGTTTTCTGCATTGGTATGTGTGGTCTATACTGTTGTATGGAACGGAGGGCTGGACACTCAGCATAACACTAATGAACAAGTTAGAAGCCTTTGAACTCTAGCTTTATGGAAGAATCTTGAAAATACTTTGGAACTCCCACACCACCAACGAAGATGTTCTGAGGAGAATAATAGGTACAGATAGGGAGCTGCTAAAAATCATCAGAGTCAGAAAAGTTAGCTACCTGAGACACATAATGAGAAACGAAAAATACCGCCTCGCGCAGCTGATCATCCAGGGTAAGATTGAAGGAAAACGTGGTCCTGTTAAGCGCCAGATTTCATGGCTTATAGTATGATAATATTGATCCAAAAGATGGCATAACCCAGACATCCAAAGTGAAAGTTCTTCTCCAACACCAAATTGTTCTATATGGTCCACATAATCTTCAGAAAAAAGTCACAACATTTTGAGCGTCGGGTTTGGGGGGGAGAGGGGGGAGAAAGCGGTAAATTCGTAGTTTTTTGCGTTTTTCGTCAATATTTCTAAAAATGTGCGGTTCAGCATGAACAACCTTTTATACGAAAATGTTCTACATTAAATTTGAAATAAAAAAGGTCCAATGCATAATCCTTCTAAAATGAACGGTTCCAAAGTTACAGAGGTAGTATAGTATAATTGGTCCAAAAAAAGGCCTAACCTAAATAAAAGTTTTCCTCCAACACCAAATTGTTCTATATGGTTCAGTAAAAAGTTACACCATTTTAAGCGTCCAGTTTGGGGGGGGGGGAGATGGGGGAGAAGTCGGTAAATTAGTAGTTTTTTACGTTTTTCGTCAATATTTCTAAAACTATGCTTTAACGTAAAAAATATTCTATACAAGAATGTTCTACATAAAATTTAAAACAAAAAAGGTTCTATACATAATTGTTATAAAATCAACGGTTCCAGAGTTACTGAGGGTGAAACTTGGAGGTTTTCGATACTTTTTATATTTTTTGGGCAATTTATGATGATTTTGGGTGGTAGGGTTGACGTTTCTTCAAGGGCTTATCACTAACATACCATCTGCCGCTATAATAGCAAATTTGATTTATAAATCCCAATCCTATTAAAAAATCCGTAGGAAATTGCCCAAAAAATATAAAAAGTATCGAAAACCTCCACTTTTCACCCTCCGTAACTCTGGAACCGTTGACTTAAATAAATTTTAACCCGTGATAAGAGCAGTAGCTACTTACTGTCACTTGCTCTTGAGTATAGTAAATTTCAATTTCCGACTTATCATCGACTTATTTCGTATGCTATAAATGATGCCGCACGGGTAAAAATTCTTGGACTTAACTGTACTTATGTCTGAATATAATTTATCCACTATGACAGTTCCCAAATATATGTATATTTCGTGAACGTTTTCAACTTGATGATGGGTTGAATGAGGGTTAGAATACAAATATGTTTTATTGTCACTGAAAATTTTACAATTTTCTGGACAAAGCTTACATAGAGCCAAAAAATAACAATAGCAAATACAATTTACTGAAATTAGAGAAATCATCAGTATTAAAAAATACAAGTTATTAAAGTAAAGCAAAAATGAGAGCAATCTGTGGTAAAAGTTATATAAATTACAAATTGAACATACAACAAATAACAACCATAGGAACTAACAAGTTTAAGCTGCTGCATATTACACCCAGATAAATATTACTTCTTTAATTAAAAAAAAGTTTCAGACTGAAAACAATGGGAAAGCTTCTCTGGTAACACCTCCGAGGTTTTTACAATTTGCAAGCCATAACAGATGCTGAGACTAAGGAAGTTGAGGGAATTTTACAATTTATAATTCACGTCCCATCTGCTCAGCGCGGTAAAGTTCCATACTTTAATTACTTGTACGTAGAGGTACTGTAATTTCTTAGTAGTCCAGGGCGGATCTGTTTTGAGATGGACGTTGAGAGGTGTCTCTAATTTTTTTGCAGAAATTGCTTGGAATTAACCCATATAATAATAATTGAGTTATCCTTCCACTCAAAAAGGTCCGGAACATTGTTTAAATAATCAAAATGTCAAAAAATTAAGGAAAAATTCGATTTTTTCACCGCAAGTTGATTTCCACCAAAATTTCTTATAAACTTTACCTAATATATTATTTTCTTACTCTATATTTTGTTGTATGTTCATATTTTAATTCCACAAAAATTAAACTAGTTTGATTATTGTTTGTGAAAAATTGTTTAAACAATTGCATATGATTTAAAAATAATACACTTTTATTTTCTGTTAAAATATATGAACAAAAAAAGTTTTTGATAAAAAAACTGTTATTTCAAAGGACATAGTATGTGTTTTTATTTTGCTATAAACAAATTTATTTATTTATTTCGAAATGTACTAAAAATTAAAATTTATCAATCATTATCAAAGGTCATTGGAATGTCCAATCAGAGAGAACGTATCCACTGTCCTGCGCGTAGCACCAAAAATTAATGTTTATTTAAAAAATTCCTGACGCCCTGGTAGTTAACTGATTTTAATTTTTCAAATTGCAAATGAAAGGTAAAGAGTATTCTTTTACATGCAAAAAAAAATCAAATTGCTGTCTGCTTTATTTTCAGTGCTGCAACATTTTGAAAAAATTAATGTTTTTTGCGAAAGCTAGATTCCAAAATTTATTTCGCAAACTCTATTAAACCGATATTAATTAAATTTACAGTATTGGTTTACCATATCATACAGTTTTTCTGGGTGAAATATGAAGGTCCTAAGTGTAGCATAAATGGTTGAAAAACGTAAAATGCAAATACTTGGTTTTTTATATCTCTTTCGAAATTATTGATATTTTGCAACAAGGGTGACAATTTTTAAAATTTTCAGTTTCATCTGTATTGTAGGCAATTTACGCAAGTTTTATGTTAAAGCAACTTTTCTCGAAAATGAATACTTTTCAAGTTATAATCAAAAAACCAAGAAAAAAATCGAATTGTTCCTTCATTTTTTGACATATTGATTATTTAAACAATGTTTCGGACCTTTTTGAGTGGGAGGATAACTTAAATATTATTACATGATTTATTTTCAAGCAATTTCTGCAAAAAAATATGAGCCACCTCTCAACATCCAAATGTACGAATATTTTTACCGATGCGCCCAGGTCTGTAGTTATTCATTAAGAAACTTTTCTACTGAATAGTGATATGGTATTGTAGATAGATTAGGCTTTTGTCGTTTTACGAAACTTGAGAAAAGATATTGCAGATTTAAGTTTGAAGTTACGACTAAAGACCAACAATTTGTTTTTTTTTTTTTAATTTATATTAATTGTTCCTATATTTATTTTTAATTATACGAGACTTAAAATAGAAAAAAAATTCAAGTACTATTATAATAGGTTAGAACTTTATATTGTTATAATGTGTAAGTGAAGCAGGCTTTAAATAAAAAAATAAAAGGGACTCATTTCAGAAAATAGGTATACGAGTAGTAACTATACATACAACGTTAACCTGGCACGCCGATGATATATTTGCAATTTTTTAAATAACTTTTTTTGTATCTTCTACTTATTAACATGTACCGAGACACATAGACAATCGGTGAAAACATGACACAATAAGATGATAATTTAACAGGAAGAATAATGTGAATGTGGATAAAATACTATTCCAGGATTTAGCGAATTTCTTAAATATTTATCCGGTACTAATAATTGTACATAGTATGGGGTTCTGAATTGTTTCTTCAGAGTAAAAAGATGAACTGAATATACGGAATATGCGTTACCTCAGTTAACCATTCCCACCTCTAACGTTACGCTAAAAAGGGCGGATATTTCATAGTTGAGGACTCGTTATTTATGACATTTATTTATGACATTCTGTGATTCAAATCTTGTTATTAGAAATTTATGGTATGTATGATACTATTAGTTAGCGCACTTGTCGATTCGACATGCCACAAAAATTAATATTGCGTAAGTTCGGGGGCATTTGGCGACAATAGAGATCGTTAGAATACAGTGGGGGAGGTAGACTCTTTTAAACATTGCTTGTCTATTTGTTTTAAAATCCCGTATATTTTTACTTAACAAAAGCGGTGTCCCCTCAAACGGGTATTCATATATCATACCCATTAAAAGAAAACCATTTGTTTCTCTTTGGAAATAAGTTTTTGTTTTCCATTTTTATTATACTGTTTTTTTTGGGCAAATTTTTTCAAATGTTGTAACTAGACATTATTAAAAAACGAAATAAAAGGTGCCAGATTCGAAAATCTGAAGATCTCTATCTAGGGATGGCGGTTTTTGAAAAAACACCGGTTTTCAGTTATACCGGTTTTTTTGCTTACGGTTTAACCTGGGGGTTATAACCGGCCAAAATAAAACCGGTTTTTCCAAAAACCGGTTTTCGGTTTTTTAATCCAATAGGTTACAATGTTACATTTACAATGCACTTTAGTTTGCGATACTCCACTTGACTCGATACTCGATATCAATATGATCAAAATTAGTACTATCGAAAGAACATCAATATCAATATAAATAAAACACAATTTTTAATAAAACCATTTTATTCTATTAATTATTATATTTATTTATTATTTTACTATTATTGTTTAATATTTATTGATTATTATGAAATATAATATAGCGTAAGATTAATATATACTATATACATATTGCCATAACATACAATTTAACCCAACCATTTTAACTTAAAAAAATTTCTCAGACTCTTTCAAATGGGATTTAAAAAAAATAATATTAACATAAATATTTTACTTAAAAATAAATTGGATAATGCAATTTATCTTTTTTAACCACCATCAAAAACATTTATCATGTATTTCTTTTAACGCGTTTGGAAACGTAGGGAAATCCTTGGGGATTCGTATTCGGTAATTCGATATTCATAGTCAGAACATTATTTTTGGTAATCAGAAAAAGTCATTCACCCATTTTCAGTGTCAAGAGTCAAGTGTGAAAAATAGATGATGTTTGCGTCTACTTCAACCAGATCACTTCTTAAAATATTATGATTACAAATACCTTTTCAACGAAATATTATAATAAAACTTAATTGTTTCTGGCTGATGTGAGTTTGCACTTTCAGTTTGCTTCTGTATTTATAAAATAGAATTTGAATTATGGTTTTGTTTGGAATAATTACTTAAGAATAATAATTATGATTGGGATCCAAAATAATACATTACCTAATCCTAATCACCGTAAAAACCTAATAACCGGTTTTTACTTTAAAAAGAAAAAACCGGTTATCACCGTGACAAAAAAACAACCGGTAAAACCGGTTATTGCGAAGTAAAAAAACCGGTAGGCTTTTCCCATCCCTACCTCTACTTTGGAACCAATTTCTGAGTAAAACCTCAATCTGTGCCTTCTACAATTTATAATGCAAGCAGACGAAGCATAAAGCTGACGAAAGGGAGTCTACAATATGTAGTCACCTTCCTTCCATTCATCTAGGTAAAAATTTCAACTAAAGTTCATTCATTGTATGTACTCACAATATGAGTAAACTGAAGATGGCTATATGTGTCTCTATGAGAGGGTGAAACGTACGTAAGGGCACAGTATATAGAGGTTCCACAGTAAAATCACTCTTCTGTCGGCGCTTTGATCTCAGGAAGTTATACCGGCAGTACGCAATTGGTAATTCACCAGTGGTGGATGCGGGTTTTCCCTGTTAAAAGCCGTACGTTTCTATGCGCATAGCAATGCGACAGTGGGGCAAAAGCGACTGTCAACATTGCGCGGTCGCCATGCGCGACTACAGATTTTACTTCCAATTTTTCGGAGAGTGGTTCTACTGTCCCTCTTTATACTGTGGTAAGGGCATGATGACCGCCTCTGAAACGAAATGAAACTATAAATATCTTTTTCAATAAAATGTCTGTCATTCACTATTAAAAAAATTATAAGAAAACTTTTATTTCTCAAATGAATATAGGTACATAATAACTCAGATACTCACATATTTGAGATGGAAACTACCGAATACGCTGTTATCCACTAAATCTAGAAAGATTATTTTTAACAAATTCTGTGTTGACCATCCGGGTATCCAACAATTACACACATCCAAACTTATATGGAATCATCTGATAGTTCTCATTATACCGTGCGAATTTTAAAAAACGAACACACGAAGTCAAACAATACTTAATTTAAAGCAATTTAATAACAAATACATAACAATTAAATAAAAAAATAAAGCATTTACCAAATAAATTGAAAGTAGTTGTTTTAAAGTCAATAGCATAAAAAATTTCAATGTAATACGAATAATGTTAAACCTGTTTTTATTTATTTTTTTTTTTTGGATTTTGTGGTAGTGAGTGTTATCATCTCTAGTCCTTATGCAAGCTTCAGTTTGCGTGGGCACGCTCCTAATCAAATTATCAACATGTTGTAGTGGTAGGTTGCTCCATCCTTTAAAAGCAGCTTGTACTAGCCGTGCGGTGTTTTGTGGATTATCCCGGCGAGCTCTAATTTTTCTTTTAAGCATATCCCACAAACACTCTATAGGATTAAGCTCGGGTGAGCAAACAGGCCACTCCAAACAAGGGATACCTTTTGCTTCAATAATATCTGTAGTCACTCTTGTGGTATGTAGAGGTTCGTTCTCAATAAATAAAATAAAATTTTCTCCTGTTGCACCTCTCCAGATCCTGACTACAGTTTATCAACATACCTGTGAGCAGTTAAAGTTGATTGGATGATAATTAAAGGAGTTTTTTTACAGATCACAATTCCTCTCCAGAACATTACACTTCACCTTGTATATTTGTAAACAGATCTGACAGTTTTCGTTCTTGCTTGTCTTCCTCGACCTCTAAGTACACGATCTCGTAGGTCATCTGATTTTCCATCTGATTACATTAGATCTTGACTGTTTTTGAAAATAGCACATTTTGTCAATTCCCAATGTTCCAGTTTGGTGGTGAAGACACCAATTTAGGCAATCAATCTTGTGCTGCCTGAATAACTCGGGAACCCATAACTGTCTCCTGCTGTATACTTCTTGGTACGAACTCTTCTTCTTATCGTTTCAACTGAAACAGTTACACCTGTAGCTTCCAAAAGCTGCCTTTGGAGCTGCAGGTGAGAAATGGTTGGGTGTCCCAGCTGATTGGACAATTAAACGATCGTGGAGAGCCGTTATTACTTATGGCGACTTTCCCTTGCTTTATTTTTGAGCTTTCCTAGTTCCTGTTACCTAACATATATTTTGGACAGAACGCCCTGTATTACGCCTAGCTCTGCAGCTATGTCCATCTGAAAACATTACTTTCTTCTCAAGCCCAATAATTTTTCTTCGTTGTAAGTTCTATAACCCCACATGAGGCATATTTTGGTTTTTGGACGCAAAAGTTAGTTTATTTATTTTCGTTCAACTTGCAACTCAAACAAATAATACATATACCGTACCGGGCTGTACTATCCGATTTTCTTATATATTTGTTTATTTTCAATAAAAACAGAAACCTTTCTTCGCAACAATAACAAGTTTTTTCAAAAGTAATAAATATTACCTTGAAATACATGGTGATTCCATATAAGATTGGGTGTGTGTATGTCATTAATAGTACATAATGAAATATCCAATATCCATGGAGCACTAAACAAAATCACGTAACATGTCGCTAAAAATGTATAAGACAAACATAGACATAATGAAAAAAAAACTTTAAAATTATATTTATAGGGCACCATTTATTCTAAATGGGAGTCTGATGACATGACTAATGATCTGATTCATTATACGACAATAAGGGGTTTTAATCTTTGATGTACCAGTTTCCAGTTTGCAGTACTAGAGTCATCATCTTCTATTGGTTTTTATTTAGCGTATGGCTTAAGTATATCACAGAATATATTTAGATTTATGCATTATACAATGCATCACAAACAGATGTCCAATTTTTTTATATATTCGATTGACCCTTCGGTTGCCATTACAAAGTCTATAGGGTCGCCTGTGTATGCTCTGCGTGGGCAGTCCTGAACAATGTGACTGATCGTCTGTCTTGCAGCGCCGCAGTCACAAGAAGGCGAGTGGAGTTTACCCCATCTGTGGAGGGAGTCGGCGCATCTTCCACAGTTTGTTCGAATTCGATTAAGGGCTGCCCAAATCTTACGGGGACGTTCAAATTCGCCAGGTTTCCCTATGATGTCCGGTAGACTATGGTAATGCGGATCTGTCCTACTTTCCCAATCTTCTCTCCATCAGGTATTTAAGTCAAAGTTGGATTGCTGCAGCGCTTGAGCAGATTGTAGAGGGGGTAACCTGGATCGGAGACGGTTTCCAAGAATATCGGGGATGTCGTTGTGGACTAGAAGCTGGCGACTGTCCACTATTTTGTTATATTCTTTAACCAATGCATGTTCGCGGCGTAGGTTGGGTGGTGCTATATTACTAAAGGTAGGTAGCCACATTGTAGGGGTGGGCTTAATTGTGCCTGTTATCATACGCATAGTACGGTTTAGTTGGGTGTCGACCAGGTGGGTATGCCTGCTATTTAGCCACACTGGAGCACAGTATTCTGCCACCGGATATATCAGGCCAAGAGCAGAGGATCTTAATGTTGATGCTGTGGACCCTCATGTAATGCCGCAGAGTTTCTGTATTACATTGTTGCGTGTTTTCAATTTTGCTGCTGTTTTCGTCAGGTGTTCTCTGAATGTGAGCGTTCTGTCTAGAGTAACCCCAAGGTATTTCGGGTATTTATTGTGTTTTAACAGCTTGTTATTAAAATACACTCGCAATTCTCTGTTTGCCAACTTGTTGTTTAGATGAAAAGCTGATACTTCAGTTTTTGTAGTACTTGGCTGTAGTCTCCATTTCTTAAGGTATTCGCTGAGGATGGATAAGTCATTCGTGAGAGTGATTTCTGTAGTTTCTAAAGATTGGTGGCTTGTTGCAAGGGTCCAGTCGTCAGCATATCCAAACTTCCGAGATTCGGTTTCAGGCATGTCAGCAATATAGAGGCTGCAAAGTAAAGGGGCAAGGACAGAACCCTGTGGAAGACCATTGTTAAGTTTCATCTGTCTACTCGTCTCCTTTCCCATTATAACCTGGAAGGCTCTGTTGGTCAGCATGTTGTCAATGAAGTTAATTATCTTTCTGCAGGGGATAATGCGGGCCAGTTTATATATTAATCCCTGTCTCCAAACAGTATCATACGCTGCTGTTAGATCTATAAATACTGTTGCTGTCTTTTGTTTCTTTTGAAAACTAGCTTCTATAAAAGTTGTTAATGACAGCACTTGGTCCGTACAGCTTCGATGAGGGCGGAAGCCAGCTTGTTCAATGGGGACATTTTCTAGTATCCTGTGACTAATTCTGTTGAGGAGAAGCTTTTCTAATAGTTTATATACCATGCTGAGTAGAGCTATGGGGCGCTAGTTTTCTGGCTTATCGTTTGATTTGCCCGGTTTCGGAATTGCAATTATCTTTGTTCGCTTAAGTGAGAAAGGAATGTTACTTGACTGAAGTATATCATTAAAGAACATTGCAAGCCACTGTTTCGTGTATGCACCACTGTGTATCAAGAACTCTGGATGGATACCATCAAAGCCAGGTGCTTTACCTGATTTCATTTCTTTCAGCGCATGTGTGATTTCAGAAATAAGTATTCTTGCTGAATATTCGGAGTTCGTTCTGTTCATTTGTTTTAGTGCCCTTAAGTCTCTTTTCACGTTGGTAGTATGTGTTCGATCTCGTGGAGCTCTGGATAGAGATACTATATTGGAGGCAACCTTGTTAGGAGACATTTTAGACTCTCTGGATTCCAGCTGGTTAGCTCCTCCAATTTTCCGCAATAAGGACCATGCCTGCCGGCTTGATTTTTTGAAGTCAAGGTTTTCGACAGTCTTTATCCATTTTTGGCATCTAGCTGTATCGATGTTGTGTAAAAGCTCATCGGCTATTTCTCGGTCACCACTTTCGAGAAACTTCGTGTATAAGTCTTCACATGTTTCAGTCCATCCAGGCACATATTCTTTGCGATACCCCCTAGGGATGGTTCTCTTGGCAGTGCTTATTACTGCGCCCACAAACCTCTCATAATGTTTGCTGTTTGGAGGGACCCAGCTCAAGGTCCGGTCTAGTTGTTCAGAGAACTTCTTCCAGTTTGCTTTTCTAAGATTCCACCTGGGTCGAGGATATGATCTAATTATTGGAATTGATATTCCGATGGTGATAAGCACCGGACGATGTTGAGTATGTGGGAAGTCTGCAAGGACACTTCTCGCAGTTGTTAGTGGTCGGTCATTGGTATCTTTTGAGACAAAACATAGGTCTGGGTTATATTCTTTTCTTCATGCAGCTGATTTAAATGTTCCTCTGTCTTTGGCATCAAAAACTAGATATGTGTTTTGCTCTTCGGACCATTCTACTAGTGCCTCCCCATTTTCATCATTCGTGGTGTACTTCCACATTTCGTGGTGGCTGTTGAAGTCGCCGATGTATATAGTAGGATGTGGATGAGTCTTTAGCACTTCTGGGTTCCATGTAGCGGCTGGAGGTTTGTATATGTTAACTACGGTAATATCTCCAATCTTGGTGACTACTTCACGTATATTATTTTCATTGGAAGCAGAAAGTAGGAAACCATTTTCTATATTGCAGCGAATGTAGGTTGCGACGCCGTAATGTTTATCATAGGTGGCTCCCAGTAAATCGTAGCCAGGTATCTTTCCCCTTAAATCAAGCTGGACTTTGTCTTCAGTATGGGTCTCTTGTATCGCAACCAGGTCAATGTCGTTATCGTGTAGGATTTTTTGCAACACTAGGCATTTTGCCTGGCTTATGCCCTCGATGTTAAGGTGACAGACTCGGATACACGGTCCGAGATCTCTAGTCAGTTGGTTCTGAGAAGAACCTTTATTTGTTCCCATCGTATGTTTACGTATAGATAAGATTTATGTTTGTGATCTGTGATGTTGGCAGGATATTGTTTTTTTGTCTTCTATTGGTACCGTATTGAGACGGTATTGACACGTTGGTCGTCATCATGTGAAGAATTTCCTGAATCTTTTCTCTATCGGCGGCTGCGCAAAATATATATTGGTGTATCAATTTCAAAAAGTTTTTAATTAATTCCACTTTCTAAGCTGATACCTTATAAACCTGCCTAAATCATAAAATTTTATATGAGCACGTAACTCCCCTTTACTGCTTCACTGACTATTCTTTGAAGTATGAATGAAAATCGCTGAATATAATTCAATTAGTGCCGTAGTTGATATCGAAATTTATGTGATTGTATTGAAAGTCGGGGGATCAAACGGCAGTTACTTGTGTTATGACCAGTGAAATATCGGCATCCCCAACAATTTTTCATGGCTGGTGTTATTTATTTGTACTCGCTTCTTTTGAATTTGTTTTTCAATTTCTGTTGGTTATTACTGTTTTATATTCCTACATATGGAGGTTTTATGTAAATGCCACATATATCTTGTTTGTAGATCAGTTTAAATAATTCGTATACAATGTAATAATATCACTTATAATTACACAAAAGTTCTAAAATTACCGATAGTATCGCAAGTGACACTTTGACAGTTTTGGGAAATTATGTCAAAGTCACGAGGGCACTACAAATCGGTAATTTGGTGTGTGTGTGTGTGTGTGTGTGTGTGTGTGTGTGTGTGTGTGTGTGTGTGTGTGTGTGTGTGTGTGTGTGTGTGTGTGTGTGTGTGTGTGTGTGTGTGTGTGTGTGTGTGTGTGTGTGTGTGTGTGTGTGTGTGTGTGTGTGTGTGTGTGTGTGTGTGTGTGTGTGTGTGTGTGTGTGTGTGTGTGTGTGTGTGTGTGTGTGTGTGTGTGTGTGTGTGTGTGTGTGTGTGTGTGTGTGTGTGTGTGTGTGTGTGTGTGTGTGTGTGTGTGTGTGTGTGTGTGTGTGTGTGTGTGTGTGTGTGTGTGTGTGTGTGTGTGTGTGTGTGTGTGTGTGTGTGTGTGTGTGTGTGTGTGTGTGTGTGTGTGTGTGTGTGTGTGTGTGTGTGTGTGTGTGTGTGTGTGTGTGTGTGTGTGTGTGTGTGTGTGTGTGTGTGTGTGTGTGTGTGTGTGTGTGTGTGTGTGTGTGTGTGTGTGTGTGTGTGTGTGTGTGTGTGTGTGTGTGTGTGTGTGTGTGTGTGTGTGTGTGTGTGTGTGTGTGTGTGTGTGTGTGTGTGTGTGTGTGTGTGTGTGTGTGTGTGTGTGTGTGTGTGTGTGTGTGTGTGTGTGTGTGTGTGTGTGTGTGTGTGTGTGTGTGTGTGTGTGTGTGTGTGTGTGTGTGTGTGTGTGTGTGTGTGTGTGTGTGTGTGTGTGTGTGTGTGTGTGTGTGTGTGTGTGTGTGTGTGTGTGTGTGTGTGTGTGTGTGTGTGTGTGTGTGTGTGTGTGTGTGTGTGTGTGTGTGTGTGTGTGTGTGTGTGTGTGTGTGTGTGTGTGTGTGTGTGTGTGTGTGTGTGTGTGTGTGTGTGTGTGTGTGTGTGTGTGTGTGTGTGTGTGTGTGTGTGTGTGTGTGTGTGTGTGTGTGTGTGTGTGTGTGTGTGTGTGTGTGTGTGTGTGTGTGTGTGTGTGTGTGTGTGTGTGTGTGTGTGTGTGTGTGTGTGTGTGTGTGTGTGTGTGTGTGTGTGTGTGTGTGTGTGTGTGTGTGTGTGTGTGTGTGTGTGTGTGTGTGTGTGTGTGTGTGTGTGTGTGTGTGTGTGTGTGTGTGTGTGTGTGTGTGTGTGTGTGTGTGTGTGTGTGTGTGTGTGTGTGTGTGTGTGTGTGTGTGTGTGTGTGTGTGTGTGTGTGTGTGTGTGTGTGTGTGTTGAGTAAATGACTTGTTACCTAGAAAAATCGACGTCATTGTTTTTGCAAAGAGACGCAAATTGTATCCGAACTATCCCACAAGGATAACAACTATTTTCTTTTAATAATTTTTAATAAATGAAAATTTCTCCTCCCAAGTGAAATTCGATCTCAAGACATTTAGGTCCAAAGGTAGGCGCTCTTACCACTGAGCCACACAGGGGGTTTAAAATAATTAAACTAAAAGCTTTGCAATATTTACAGTTAAATTTCTAATAAGAAATCATGGCATATTGAAAAAACAATTGTGTTTAGTACTCTATTTTCTTGTTTTTTTTTTTTGATAAATGATGTACTTTTACAGTTTGCCTTTTATTTAATTGTAGTATATATATTTCTCTTATAAAGCCTTGTAGTCAAATAATAGGACCAAGAAAATTTTTATTAGTTCAATATAAATTTCGCAGATGTAATAGGTATTTTTAATTATTTATATATTTACATATATATGTGTATATGTATGTTTTTTAATTGACAGGAAATTTTATACTTGTATCGAGCCATTGAACCAGAACGTAATTATAGCAGGTCATGCAATAAGCCTTCCTTTCACTCTTCTCAAAACAATCTAAACTAGAAAGTCTGGATTTCCCTTGAGTGGTTCTTGATTTCTTTCGATTATAATATAATATATTATTATATTCATTAACATAGCAACTTCTGAACCTAGTTTCCTACAGCAGCTTTGGTGATGCCACACAACGGTTGTTGGCGTATACAAGTTTCTTCCAAGCCTTGTTATGGCAACAAATCTGCTCGTTGATGCCCGGCAACAAATCTGCTCGTTGATGCCCATGTGCCCCTTTATGACTCGGCACCTATATTAAAGACACTTTGTTGTCTTTTATCACTCACTAGTTCTGATTACGTTGCTTTCGTTACCTAGTTGCCTTCCAAAAAAAGGCAAATACAAAGGAATTCAACGAATATCCTACGATAGCTTTGATGAGGCATGCTCTAAAACTATTCTTAAAAAGAATCCACAATAGGTTCTATAGGAAATTAAACGTAGACAGCAGTAACACTCAGATGGGATTCAGAAAAGGGATGGGTACAAGGGAAGCTCTGTTTGCAATGAACGTTTTCTCACAGAGATGCTTAGACACGAACCAAGAAATTTAGTCCTTTTTTATTGATTTCGAAAAGGCCTTTGACAAAGTACAGCATGAACCACTAAGACAAGTTCTAATAAACAAAAATATAGACAGCCGAGGTATTCGAGTTATATGCAACCTATATTGGAATCAAACAGCAAATGTGAAGGTTGAGGGTAGCCTAACAGAAGAAATTCAAATCCGTCGAGAAGTCCGACAGGGATATATCGTATCGCCGCTTTTATTTAATCTGTATAGTGAAGCCATCTGTCAACAAGCACTCGCGGAAGAAGATGTTGGTCTGATAATAAATGGTGAGACGATCAACAATATAAGGTATGTTGACGATACGGTTCTCCTATCGGGAATACTAACTACAACATTGCTTTTCGCTTGTAATTTCAATGTTCAAGCTGCCATCCATCTGCCTCTTGACAGTTTGAAAATTTATTTAATTTTAGCAAAAAACAATGTTTATTTGTGAAATATAAACATTTTTTTGCTGTTTTCTGACAGCAGTAGAATGTATTTTGAATTAAATAAATTTCATACATTCTTCTTTTTGTGTCAATTAATTCAATTAAAAATAATCTTTTTAGACACCCTGTGTAAATAAAATTATGTCAATGTTTATATTACTGAATAGAAAATTGAATAACCTGTCAAATGGGGTAGCAAACGACCCCTATTCTCATTTAAAAAGATCATCGATTACGTCATCACGTCCAGATGGATGACGTCACTAGTATGATATATAGGGGAGAGGCTTGTAGCTTGAACCGGATTTTTTCAAGGCTCAATTGTTTTTAAATTTCAAAGACAAATTTTTCGACTAACTTGCAGTTTACACACCATAGTATACTATATTAAAAGATCACTGTAATAAAACAAAACCAGACACACTTTTTAGAATTTCATTTATTAGAGCTAATTTGGTCCAAGGTACAAACCGGTACTGTACCTTAAACCACATAATCTTGTACGTTGAACCACCCGTAAACCTTTAAATATATACAAAAAAATTGTGTTCTTCAACATTGAAGCGCCTAAAATCTTAGTCAAACACATGTACTCCTTTTTGCCTTTCAGACAACCCAGCCTGACTTAGTGGTTTAAGTTTAAGCAAAACATATTCAATCCCAATGTCAAATTGTTGACAACTTGGTCCAAAATATTTATTGCTGTTCAGAATTCTCTTCAGATACTGGACCGTTAAATAGGGACATACAGAAGTTACTTGTGCAAAGCAAAAATGTGTCTTTTTTTTTCTCATTAACTTTGTACGGCCCTACGTACAAGACGTGATAGCGGTCCAAGGTACAAGACTCGGCCGAAAAGAAAACACATGTGAATTTAACCTAATAAAACGGTTTTGTTATATTTCTCACTATGTTGTTTAACTACCTATTAGTATAGGCATACACACACCTTGTGATTTAATTTACGATATTTGTTAACACAAAAATTAGAAAAGAAATTTATCTATTCCATTAATAGTTACTTTTCACGACATAAAACACTATATTTTTACGATAGCCGCAAATGATTTCTAATCAGGTTCAACAACTAACCACAGAATGACACCGATTGTAGAAAAACTTGAGATAAGAAACATAGACAGTTCGCGCGCAAAATAAATGAAAAATGGATTGGCCCATGGTACAAGCTGGGCCAAGGTACACGCATCTCCCCTATGTCAAAAAATCATAATTCAAAGATAAAAATCGATATGTCTTAGGATTTTTCATTTAAGTCGCTGGCTTACGAAATATAGAATTTATTCCAAACATTTGCACCATACTGTATGTAGTTTTATCAGTGATTTCAAACAAATGTCTACTACATCCCGGGATATCTTCCTCTGACGAAGTAAGTCTACAATGTTATTATTTTTTTATTATACATTTGCTTCAAGTTTTTGTCGAAGTTTTTAAAACTTTTTTCTATTTTTAGAACGGCGCTTATGCTCTGAGAGTGAAAGTATACTTGGGCAAGATTTAATAAATTAAAGTGCGCGATAACTGCGTTTTATTTCCCTAAAATTTATTATACTCTTGCAGATACAATATTTAAAAAAATATGTTTTAGTAAAGCACTTGTGTTTTATTATGTGTAGCAATATTAATAGACCGTAGGCAAAATATTATCAACATGTATCAAACGAAACATATTTGTTTTGTTTGTATAAAACCTCAGTTAATTAATATTTAATACGGTTAGACCAGGGCGCATCTGTAAAAATATTAGTACATTTGGACGTTGAGAGGTGACTCAATTTTTTTGCAGAAATTGCTTGAAAATAAATCAAATAATAATATTTGAGTTATCCTCCCTCTCAAAAAGGTCCGGAACATGGTTTAAATAATCAAAATGTCAAAAAATTAAGGAAAAATTCGATTTTTTTCTTGGTTTTTTGAATATAACTTTAAAAGTGTTCATTTTCGAGAAAAGTTGTACAAACATAAAAGTTGCGTAATTAAATTTCCTACAACATAGAATTAATTAAAAATTTAAAAAATGGTCACCCTTGTTGCCAAATAGCAATAATTGTGAAAAAATCATATAAAAACAAGTATTCGCATTTTACGTTTTTCTACCATTTATGCTACACATAGGACCTTCATATTTCACCCTAAAAAACCTTATGATACAGTAAAATAATACTGTAAATTTAATTAAGATCGGTTTAATAGATTTTGCCAAATAAATTGTGCAATCCAGCTTTCGTAAAAAAAATTCATTTTTTTAAAATGTTACAACACTGAAAATAAAGCAGATAGCAAGTTGAAATTTTTTTTGCATATAAAAGTGTACTGTACCTTTGATTTGCAATTTTGCAAAATTAAAATAGATTAACACCACGGCGTCAGGAATTTTTTTAAATAAACATTAATTATTGGTGCTACGCGCAGGACTGCGGATAGTTTGCTCTGATTGGGCATTGCAATGACCTTTGATAATGATTGATACATTTTAATTTTTATTACATTTCGATATAAATAAATAAATTTGTTTATTGCAAAATAAAAACACATACTCTATCATTTGAAATAACACTTTCATTAGCAAAAACTTTTTTTGTTCATATATTTTAACTTAAATAATAAAAGTTTATTATTTTTAAACATATGCAATTGTTTAAACAATATTTCACAAACAATAATAAAATAATTTTGATTTTTGTGGAATTAAAATATTAAAATACAACAAAATATAGAAAGAAAATAATATATTAGATAAAGATTGGAAGAAATTTTGGTGGAAATCAACTTGTGTGAATCGAACACCGCTGTCCTGCGCGTAGCACCAAAAATTATTGTTTATTTCAAAAATTTTCTGACGCCGTGGTAATTAATCGATTTTAATTTTGAAAATTGCAAATGAAAGGTACAGTACACTTCTATAAGCAAAAAAAAATTTCAACTTGCTATCTGCTTTATTTTCAGTCCTGTAACATTTTGAAAAAATGAATTTTTTTTGCGAAAGCTGGATTTCAAAATTTATTTTGCAAAATCTATTAAACCGATCTTAATGAAATTTACAGTTTTGTTTTACTGTATCATAAAGCTTTTCTGGGTGAAATATGAAGGTCCTAAGTGTAGCATAAATGGTTGAAAAACGTTAAATGCAAATACTTGTTTTTGTATGGTTTTTCGCAACTATTGCTATTTTGCAACTATATACATATAACATATATATTGTAGGAAATTTATAATTTATGCAACTTTTATGTCAGTACAACCTTTCTTGGAAATGAATACTTTTAAAGTTATAATCAAAAAACGAAGAAAAACATCGAATTTTTCCTTAAATTTTTGACATTTTGATTATTTAAACAATGTTCCGGGCCTTTTTGAGAGGGAGGATAACTCAAATATTATTATTTGATCTATTTTCAAGCAATTTCTGCAAAAAAAATTGAGTCACCTCACAACGTCCATCTCAAAACAGATGCGCCCTGGACTAGGTGTCGCAACAGCATACGAAAAATCCACACCTCTATTTTGACGCAGTAAAACATGGCTCGTTGCTGCAACAATCAATAGTATTAAAATAATATTAGCAGACCATTATCAATTATTACAGACACTATAAAATGAATACTCGTATTGTATAATATGTAATATCGCGAAATTATATTGACAAGCTATAATTTGATATGAATATGACATAAAACCTGCGGGAATATAATTAATTACTGGATATAATCAGATAATTTTGCAATCGAATATTTAAATACCCATAGAAATATTTTCAAAATGTCTGAACATGTTTTTGACACCATCATTTATTACCAGTAGTGAGAGCACGCAAAATAGAATTCTATTTTGCTGACGTCACAAAATCGAATTTCACAATGCGAGAATCGACGCGACGGTTGCTAGGCAACTATTTTGCGTGCTCCCACTACAGTATCGCGGATAGTCGAGAAAAGCTTGAAACATAATATTTTATAGTTAACAATTAAGAGTACAGTAGTACCAGCTATCTAAGAGACTTATTAATATACATCTCAGCGGGGTACTATCGTTGGGAGTGTGGAATTCCAAAAACAAGGGATGTACCTGTTTTATAAAATGATCCCTTGTTTATGTAATTGCACACCTCCAACTATAGTACCCCGCTGAGCTGTATATTAATGAGTCTCTTAGATACCTGGTACCTGGGTATAAGAAATAACCAATGGACTGAGTGGTCAAACTTTTAAGTGATACTTTTAACATACTTTAACTACAAACTTTTAATAACATCAAATGTTTATTGCAATCTGTCTCATCACAAACAATAAGCAATATGGATAATAATTATTTTAAGATATCATGGAGGGTAGCCGCCCCGTGGCGAGTACCCTGTAAGACATATAAAATTATAATTTTAAAATACAACATAACAGTTACTTGGAACATAGTAGATAAACTTTAGTATAGTAGACAGCACAGGCAGTAAATATAAATATTAAGTCTAAAAACAAGAATAAAAATACGAAAAAAGTTTAAAAAATCACTGAAACTATCAATTGGTTATTTCACCGCACTATGACACTGCACTCTATTTCTCCAGATATACTAGAGGTCCAAAGGGTCAGGTCTTTTTAGTCTTCTTTCATGTGAGATGTTGAGCAGGTCCGTGGCGAGCGGATTTGGATGGCAATATAGTCTGGTCTTGTACGTAGATTTTACAGCAGATATCGCTTCGCTAACAGTTGGTAGATGTAGGCCGTGGTGTAATCTGTTGTTCGTAACATACCAAGGAGCATTGCAGATCTGGCGCAATACTTTTGATTGGAATCGTTGAAGGTTTTGAATGTTGGTGTTACATGCTGTTCCCCATATTTGTGCTGCATATAGCCATACCGGTTTTAAAATACATTTATAAGTCAAAAGTTTGTTCTCCAGGCTGAGATTTGATTTTCGACTCATGTACCAATACATTTTCCTATAGATTAAGCTGAGTTGTGAACGTGTTTTCCAAATGTGGGTGCCCCAATTTAGTTTACTATCCAAATGAATTCCGAGGTATTTTACGACTGTATTGACTGGTAGTGGAGTGTTATTTATAGAAACAGGTGGCGCAACAGCTTTTTTAGAGTAAATGGTATCTGTGTTGATTTTAAACTGTTGACTTGGACTCGCCACAGTTTAAGCCAGCTCTCTAGTTTAAGGAGATGATTTTGCAATACCTCGGATGTTTCCGTTGCTATAGAATTTGAAGCCATGATAACTGTGTCATCCGCATATGTAGCAATTGTTGTATTATTGGTGGTTGGGAGAGCTGATGTGTATATTAAGTAGAGTGTTGGTCCTAATATGCTTCCTTGTGGAACTCCAGACATGTTGGAAACAGTTTGGTAATTTCCCCACCTCTTTTGACTTGAAAAAATATATCTGTCAGACAGGATCTTAATAGATAACTTATGGGATAAGGAAATATGGATTTAATTTTGGAGATAAGACCTACATACCAAACTTTGTCGAATGCCTGTGAAATATCTGGAAATGCAGCTGCACAGTAATTTTTGTGTTCAAGCGAATTTCTGATAGTTTTTACCACTCTATGAATTTGCTAGATGGTACCATGTTGTTTTCTAAAACCAAACTGTTAATTAGGTAAAACATAACTGCTATCTAAGATAGGCTCTTGTCTTCTCAGGAAAAGCCGCTCAAATCCTTTGGATATAATAGGCAACAAGCTTATTGGACGATATGAAGATATTAAAGTCTTTATTAACAAAAGATATTATTAAAGTCTTCTACTTTAAAATGTATAATATATGTCTGAATTGCCAATATAAATGAGTCAGATTAAATAAATTATTAGAAGAATTTTTTACTTAGCAACAACATTTTTGTTTAATTTAGTAGTATTTTATATTTTGAAAACGACACCCGATTTGGGCGTCGAAACGTTAATAAATTATTTTTTCAATTTAATTGTGGCTTATTTTCCATATAAATAAATGATATGAAGATACTTCCGCGTGATCCTTATTAGGTTTTGGGATTAGAACAATTTGAGCTACTTTCCATTGGAGTGGAAAGTAACTTGTTTTTAATATTGAATTAAATATACACCTTCGTTGGGTAGATTTTTTATTACCAAACTAGATATTATATCATATCCAGGCGACTTCTTATTTTCCAGACTATCAATTACTTCTTTAACTTCAGATTTCTTAAAAATTTTAATAGGCGGAGCTATTTGATATGGTGCGTTTACGCCTTCATGAATAACTTCTTCCTCTTGAGCTGATACTTCCCTCTGATGCGGTTGAAATACCTCGCATAAATAATTTGCGAAAGTATATGCTTTATCTTTGTCAGTTTTAGTCCATGTGCCATTTTGTTTCCTGATTGGCATATTCATTTGTTCGTTGCCTTTAAGTTTTTTTGTTAGTTTCCACAGAGAATAATTTATATCATCTGCAGGTGAGAGGTTCTTTAAATAGTTGGTGATTCCATTGTCTTTATGTTGGATCAAGTTTCTTTTGAGTAATCTCTGTTAAGATTTGTTTTATCTTCTGGGTGCCTAGTGAGCTGCCACCTCTTTCTTAGTTTTATTTTTTTCCAGTATAAGTGTATTTATGTGAGCAGGATATGACTCGGAGTTGTGTGTGTAGGTAATTTCTGGGGTGGACGATCAAGCAGCTTGCTGAATAATTGTAGTTAAGTGAGCAACTGCATTTTCTATGTCATTGTCACTTTTAAGAGGCAAGTTTAGGTTAATGGATGTTATTATTTCGTCTCTATACTTATTCCAGTTTGTTCTTTTATTACAAAGTGTTAAAAGTTGAGGACAATTATGAATTTGGCTTAGTAGGTCTATGAATAAAGGAGAATGATCCGATGATAAGTCAAAAGAAGTAGAAATTTGGATATAGGTGTGTGTTATTCCTTTTAATATAGCGAAATCAATAAGATCGGGAATTTTTTGTCTATCGTTGGGCCAATAAGTAGGCTGTCCAGTAGAGAGAGGAGTTAAATTATCCTCATTAATAGTTTTTAATAATTCTCGCCCGCGTGAGATTATGAGATTCTGGAGCTCCATTTGTGATGTTAGGCATTATAATCCTCAGCGGCAATGAAACGGTGTCCGAGCACCTGTCCTGAATACTTTTATTCAGTAAAATGATTAGCTTTAATTATTTTACTCGGTGGACATTGTTTATTTCATGATGCTTAATATTATTTCTGATAATAATTTTCATACCTCCATGCGCCTTTCCTAATGGGTGTTGAGTTACTAATGGGTGTTGAATATTTGGGAATATTAAAATAACTCTTAATAGTAATGTGTGCTTCGGAAATAAACATAACATCTAGATTATGAGAATAAATAAAAGCTTTTACTTCGTGGAAATTATTAGTTAAGCTATTGGCATTCTAACAGCACATCTTAAGTTTAGTGTTAAAGGTTTAGCTTAGATATCAGAGACATTATTAGATCAAACATCTTATCCATTTTTTACATTAGCTTATGTACCAGAAGTTCTAAATTGTTTTGTATATATTGCGAAGTTGCTGTTTCTATTTCGTGAGTAGTATCATTTGTGTTAGTTATGTTTTTATTATCTCTTTCTGCAGCAATGTTCGCATAACTGATATTTGGTTAAGTGATTGACGAATGTGCATCACGAGGTGGTTGACTTGCGTTTTCTTCTTAAAGCGATGGAAATTTTTTCTTTTGCAGCTCTTTGTATACTGAACATCCCTTGTAGCTTGAAGGATGATTTTCCTTATAATTTACACATTGGACATCTTTTATATTCTTTTGATTTGGGCATTTAGACGATAGGTGATCTTCTACGCATTTTACGCAGCGCGGACTCCTGTGGCAATAATTTTGTGTGTGGCCAAAATGTTGACATCTTTGACATTGGGGTAGTTCCCTCTTCGGATGCGGTGGCTCAACTGTGATAATAGTATTGAGTAATTTAGTGATCTCATATATATCTTTATTATTGCTGTGAGTAGCCAGTTCTATATTAAATAGTGGCAGATCTTTCTTTGTACCTCTTTGCTTAATATTAGAGATATTCAGTGCTGTATGCCCGTGCTCCGGCAAAGCTTTTTTAATGACGTCTGGATTTGTTGAAGGGTGGATATTACGTATAACGTCTCGGAATCCTCGGTTTTGTTTTAGTTGGTATGTATGGTACTGAGTATTTCTTTCTGATAGAGTTTTTACGATTAATGAGTAGGTTTTTGATGAATCAGCTTGAACTTTAATTTGTTTGTTAGCAAGACATTTTAAAGTATATTTACCTGGAGTTATTTGCTGTAGTAATTCTTGTAGTGGTTTGATACGCTCAACATTTTGTATAAATATGGGTGGTGGCTGTTCCTCTCTTCGGTATTCGAACGTTTCAACTTCTTCACGAAATGTATCATCTTTAAGTAACTCGTATCTGTTAGATGTATGAATAGTTTTACTCAGCAAATAATCATTGAGTGTAGCTTGTTTGGTTTTTTCAAATCAGGACTGTAGTCTTTGCGGTGACGTTTATTGTGGTTAGCTGCTACGAATTCACCATCACTTTTTGCCACATCTGCATCTGGGAGATGTTCTTGCGGTTTATCTATTGGAAAATCTGTTAAATGCGATTGTAGATCGTTGTTGCGTGTTTTGACTATTTTCTGCTGTTCATCTAGTGAATTGGAACTGTCTTTTTGAGTTTTTACAGGTGGAGGAGTTCGTGCTAAGCTGTTTCTTCTAATTGCTGGATTTATGTCCTCACTGCATGGATAACTAGTAGATTGTTCCTGGTTAGCATGTTGGTAACTCACAGTTTCCACTAGTTATAGCTAGGAATTTTTAAATTATTCCGACATAATTTGATAATATACTGGCCTATTTTCTTTATATTTAGGTATATATTTATGTTGAAAAACATAGTAATTAGATTTCTAGAAATTACTTACTGGATAATTATTTTAACATTAAACACAAATACTCTTTTCAGCTATTCTTTTTCTTCACTTTCTATCACTTTTAAAAGTGATAAAAAAATTATTTTTTTTAATTTCATATTAAAGAAGTGGTGAAGTGATGATCTTGTGATATTTGTATACCTGTGGTCTATTCTTTCTGAGAGTGCCTTTAAGATATCGACTATTTCCACTGTAAAATGCTTTGTGGGAGTCAAGAAAAATAAGAATCGAGTGTCTGTTGTATCCATTAGATATGTTTACTACATCTTTTAAGGTACTGCAGATTGTTATCCTGAATGGTAGAAATAAAGCGTGTTTGACTTCCAATCTATTTCCAATATTCGGAAAACGTGCTCCTAAAGGGGGTTGAGTAACCTGATGGGCCCATAGTTTTCTAGATGCAAATATCTTCCTTTTATGAAGGATAATTATGATTTTGCTTAGACCAGGGCGCATCTGTAAAAATATTAGTACATTTGGACGTTGAGAGGTGACTCAAATTTTTTTGCAGAAGTTGCTTGAAAATAACTCAAATAATAATATTTAAGTTATCCTACCTCTCAAAAAGGTCCGGAACATTGTTCAAATAATCAAAATGTCAAAAGATGAAGGAAAAAATCGATTTTTTCTTCGTTTTTTGATTATAACTTAAAAAGTATTCATTTCCGAGAAAAGTTGTACTGACATAAAAGTTTCGAAATTAAATTTCCAACAATATAGAATTGGTAAACAATTTAAAAAATAGTCAACCTTGTTGCAAAATAGCAATAATTGCGAAAAAACCATGCAAAAACAAGTATTCCCCTTTTACGTTTTTCAACCATTTATGCTGCACTTAGGATCTTTATATTTCACCCAGAAAAACTTTATGACACAGTTAAACAATATTGTAAATTTCATTAAGATCGGTTCAATAGATTTTGCAAAATAAATATGTGAAGATTGTGACAGACATGTATGAGAGAGTAACAACTAGTGTTAGGAAGTATATAGAAGAAACTGATAAATTTCACATGGAATTAGGATTGCATCAGGGCTCAGCGCTTTATCCTTGTTTCTTCTAATTAGTGGTGGATTAGATACTAGATAAACTATAAGGTGACATTCCCTGATGATATAGTATGACGGGGAAACGCTGTAAAGAGATTAAAACAAAAACTGAAACATGGGAGACAAGTAGAGGAAAGTGAAAATTTTAATTAGTTAGGTTCGGTATTATAGAGTAATGGTGAAATAACTTGATGAAAGTCATGCAGTAGAATTAGGGAAGATGTATGACAAAAAAATCTCAATAAAACTGAAAGTATAATGTGTAAAACTAAATGTTGAGAAGTTACAAAGAGATAGCAACAACGAATGCATGTGGCGGAAAATAGAATGGCAAAAAAGGGATAAAATTAAGAACGAGTATATTAGGGCAATTTTAGGCGTGGCACCAATTAATGCCAAAATGAGGGACCATCGGTTGATGGTTATCGCATGTTCAAAGTCGTCACGTTAATAACACAATACAAAGAGTGGCAGATTTCCAAGTTTCTAGGAGAAGTAGAACTAACAGTAGGTGGCTCAAGATGACATGGGGTAAACGCTTATACAATAGATATTGGTAAAAGTAACTAATATTAGTAGAAACCAAGAAACTTATGTAGAAATGTAATTAGTGAAGCCGACCCTGCATAGGGATAAATTCGAAAATAATGATGATACATTTCAGGTGTAAAGAATGAGAGCTTAACTTTAAAAAATGGATTAAATGTTTCCAAATATTTTTAATGTGCAGAATATAAAAATGAAAGTCAGTCGCATTATCCAAGAATCATAAATAAAGATACAATCAATCAGACCATTCAAATCTTAAATTCAGAGATTCAAATGTGTTACTTTAATAATAACAAATCAAAGTTATTTTAAGAAGCAGGACACCCAACTAATTTCTCATTGCAGTCGATGAGAAAACAAGGAATCCATATTAGGACCATATGGGTAGACCCCACAATAACAAGTCCTTATAGTCACTGAAACTCACGTAACAGATTATTTTGACAATTGTTCCTCGGCTTAAATCTCGGCACTAAATCAAAGTCGAGACGACATTTATTTTGTTTTAATAACCCTCCCGTAAAATAATGTACGTCGTCTTGAAAAGAGATAATTACAAGTTCGAAATGGTAAATCAAAACGCAGGCGTTGGCTTTTCACACATGTAGGACGAAAAAATGATGGGCGGTACTAAACAATAAAAATAAATAAAGGGGGTGGTGGATTTTTGAATGGACAATTGCAATTTATAGTAATGCGATCATAAAAATTTGAATGCGATACTGATTATAATCTACATCACGTATACATTATATACTATATAACGGTACTGAAAATTACTGTTAGCAGATACCAAATTTTTTACTATAAATAAAGATACAAAAATAAGCAATAAAAATGACAGATCAATAAATGTCTACGACATAATGTCAATGCAATAACAGATTTCTATGTATAATCGATTAACATATTTACCCCAGGCTGTGGGTGAAAAAACGTGATATAATTCAGGAATTTTTGAAACCTACCAGGTGTTGTAAAGGACGATGGCAGGAAGAACTTATACTAAAATGTAACAAAAATTTCAGGAACTTTTCTATTTATGACGTTTTTCATTTGTTAAATTTGCAATTTTTAAAGGTTTTTAATTTTTAAGCTTAGGATATTTATTTTAGAGAAAAACTTTTAAATAGAAAATTGTAGTAAATTAAAAAAACCTACAATTTGAGCTATAACAAGTTTAATTTTGTTAATACGTTATTGCAAAACAGACTGCGAATGGTCCAAAATGGCCGTTTTTGCAATTGCATTATTTATTGTAAAAATAACTTTTATTTATTTTTTTAAGGCTTTAAAATGAAGATCCTTTAATACCAAATATAAAAAAAATTTATAGAGCCCGATTGGTAAACTTGTTGCTTAGATATTATAACTTGTTTATCCCAAGGGGTCAAATGTCGAAGGCTATAACTTTTTGAAAAAAAATCGTAGAGAATTAATCCAAGATCCACTCTCCTTCTAAAGACTTGTATTTTGATATTCTGATGTAAATAAATACATAAAACATTTTTCAACCTCTTATTTCGGATTTGAAAATAAGGGGGCAAATTTCGTTATAAACATTTAGAACTGAAGTCGCCCCTGTACATTCTATGAGTTTCTAACTTGCAGATTATTGTTGTTGAAGAGAAAATAAAGATTCAAAATAAAATAAAAATTTTCTACGACCAACTGAAGCCGAGATAATTGCTTTTGTTTTCTTAAATCGTAGTGACTTTATTTATAACAATTAAGAAATTATTTCACAGTCATCAGCTAAAGAAAGGCTTATATAATCTTAAAATAAAAATTGTTTTAAACGAAAATTACATTTAATTATTAAAAATGATTTTTAAACTGCAGTGAAAGATTTATTTTTCTGTACGACTGTGATTTATTGTGTCGGTTGCCCTTAGCAACTTATAAGTAGTACATTGAATCACGGTTTTTGCTCCAAATTTTAAAGCACCGCTTGGATTGACTTGAAACTTGGCAAACACATAGATAACATGTCAAAGAATGAAAATTGTATTGGGTCTCTGTGTGCATTTGCCCTGGGGGTGACCTTCACCCCTTAGAATGGGTGAAAAAATATACGTTTAAAATAAGTTAGGAAATGGATAAAACGTCTAATTCTAAGCAACTTTTGTTCTACAACATTTTCTCATTTAGTTGATACTTTTCGAGTTGTTTCCGAGTAAATACATTTAGAAAAGTAAGTATTTTATTGAAAAAACATTCTTAGCAAAAATATAGCCCATTAAAAATTAAAAAAAAAATGGTGTGTATAAACTTACTAGACCCAGCAGAAGCAAAGTTCTAGCTAATGAAAAATAGGTTCATATCCGTCACATCTTTTGGAAAATATAATGTCATTCAAATTCAATAAAAATTTATATGGAAAGATTCGTTTCAAATTAACGGTCAATTCTTATCATTGCGCCAACTCTGAATTTTCAAAATTAAGAGCAGAAATTGATATAAATAAATCTGAAATCAAATGGGTACGTACATAAGTTAGAGAGAGAAAAAATATTTTAAAATACCCAAATTGTCGGTACTCCATAAATCAGCGGATTAGTTTCACTAATCCGCTTAGGCCCAGCGGGATTTAAGCTGTTTTGAATAGCAGCCACACCAATAGTGATTGTAACTGACACTTTATGTACTCCAAAAATGTGATTTCGATAAACTTTAATTGCAATTTGCGCCGTAATTAATCATAATTAAGAGTTGGCGCAATGATAAGAATTGACCGTTAATTTAAAACGAATCTATTCGTATAAAGTTTATTGAATTTTGAGTGACATTATATTTTCCATAAGATGTGTGCGGTGTCCTTTCAAAGTGAATATTTCAAAGTGAAATACCCAAAAAAATGATGCACTTTTTGAAGAACACTCATTACAACTTTTTAAAGTAGATAAAAAATATGTGTATCTGTTTTTTAAAAAAGTTTGTAGCATCAATAGTAAGCAACTTACGCTCAAAACAAAGTTGGTCTCTTTTTTTTGGTCAAAAAAACTCGGGAAAGTCACCCCCTAATTAGCATCAAAAATGAAATTAATCCTTTTTACTTCATAAGTTGTTTTACTCGTGTATGTGTTGTTTATGTCTGCAAGTTTCATTGGTTCAAAGTGCTTATTTTTGAAGGGACTGTAGTTGAAAAAACTTGAACTAGTCAATAATCACGAGTGTACGCAAATTTAGAATAGCCATATCTTAACCAATTTGGCCTTACAAAAAAAAAACAACAAATCCAAAATACTCAGGAAAGCAAAAACTACATTTTTTTACTCTTAGTCATTTTTGGTCACACTAATATATTTTAAGTTATTTGAAAAAAACATTTTTTTCAAAATTAAAAATTAAAACAGGTTTCTTTAAACCATTTTTTAAATAAGCCCTTTGAACCGATGATAATTACAGATCATATAAATAATACTTGAGCAAAGTAATTTGTAAAGCGGTAACGATTCATTTGATTTAAGATAGTAATTAGGGGGTGACATTCCCGAATTTGTTTAATAAAAAAAAAAAGAAATTAACTTTATTTTGAGCGTAACTTGCTTACTTTTCATACTATAATCTTAAAAGAAAATATTATTTTGTTAAAAACTTTAAAAAAGTTCTAAAAAGTTCCAAAGAGTGCATCATTTTTGGTTATTTCACTTTGAATTATTCACTTTGAAATTTGACGGTTGTGAACCTATTTTTCATTAGCTAGAACTTTGCTTCTGCTGGGTCTAGTAAGTTCATACATACACCAGTTTTTTTTTTTAAATTTAGTGGGCTATATTTTTTCTAAGAATGTTTTTTTCAATAAAGTACTTACTTTTTGAGTTATTTGCCAAAAACCGCTTAAAAACGTGTTTTTTTCTTGTTGAAAATGAACGTATTTACTCGGAAATAACTCGAAAAGTATTACCTCAATGAGAAAATGTTGTAGAACAAAAGTTGCTTAGAATTAGGCGTTTTATCTATTTCCTAACTTATTTTGAACGTATATTTTTTCACCCTTTCTAAGGGGCGAACGTCACCCCCATTTTTATCCTTTGACATGTTATCTATGTGTTTGCCAAATTTCAAGTCAATCCAAGCGGTGCTTTAAAATTTGGAGCAAAAACCGTGATTCAATGTACTATAAGTTGCTAACCGTTGCTAAGGGCAGCCGACACAATAAATCACTTTCGTAGAGAATAATAAATCTCCACTACATTTTAAAAATAATTTTTAATAATTAAATGTAATTTTCGTTTAAAATAATTTTTATTTTAAGATAATATAAGTCTTTCTTTTGTCAATGACAGTGAAATAATTTCTTAATTGTTATAAATAAAATCACTACGATTTAAGAAAACAAAAACAATTATATCGGCTTCAGTTGTTCGTAGAAAATTTTTATGTTGTTTGAGTCTTTATTTTGTCTTCAGCAACAATAATCTGCAAGTTAGAAACTCATAGGATGTACAGGGGCGGCTTCAGTTCTAAATGTTTATAACGAAATTTGCCCCCTTATTTTCAAACCCGAAATAAGAGGTTGAAAAATGTTTTACGCATTTATTTACATCAGAATATAAAAATTTAAGTCTTTAGAAGAAGAGTGGATCTTGGATTAATTCTCTACGATTTTTTTTTCAAAAAGTTATAGCCTTTGACATTTGACCCCTTGGGAAAAACAAGTTATAATATCTAAGCAACAAGTTTACCAATCAGGCTCTATAATTTTTTTTTATGTTTGGTATTGAAGGATCTTTATTTTAAAGCCTTAAAAAATAAATAAAAGTTATTTTTACAATAAATAATGCAATTGCAAAAATCAGCCATTTTGGACTTTTCGCAGGCTGTTTTGCAATAACGTATTAACAAAATTAAACTTGGTATAGCTCAAATTGTAGGTTTTTTAATTTACTATAATTTTTTATTTAAAAGTTTTTCTCTAAAATGAATATCCTAAGCTGCAAAATTAAAAATCTTTAAAAATTGCAAATTTAACAAATAAAAAACGTCATAAATAAAAAAGCTCCTGAAATTTTTGGTTACATTCTGTTACAAGTTATTCCTGCCATCGTCTTTTACAACACCGGATAGGCTTCAAAAATTCCTGAATTATATCCTGAAATCGACCTATTTTTCACCCACAGCTTTGACTAATTTCTATGTTTTCCGGTGGGCTTACCTGTCTTAAATTTTGATAAAGAATGAAGTTATGTTCTAATTTCTAAAAATTAGATTTAGATTTTGCCATACGTATTTTTTTATAATTGGAATTAGAGATGGTATTCGCTGTGAGCCGATAAGTAGAATGCATATAAAAGTTTTCGCCAGCGCTGTAAGGCACATCAACGAAACATGAAACGTAAATTACGTTTCATGGAAATAAACCACTGCTAAACAAATATATGTCCGGCCATTTATGAAAGTCTCCGAAAATAAAAATGTGTCATGTAGGGAGCGGATTTATATGCGATCAATTTTGAGGAAATATGCGCATATGTATGCAGTAAAAAATTACAAAATATGCGCAAGATATGCACAAAAATTCAAAAAATGCGAATTTCGGGAAACCACAAATTTTCTGTTCTATCCTATTCTAGGGAGTTCTTTTATAGGGGGGGCGGCAATCTTATTTATTATCTTTCAAATAAAATAATTTCTTTTATATATACAATTTATTCACATTTTTTACAAAAACTGATACCAATAGTTACCTATTTAAAATAAAACAGCAATATCACTATATATATCTTTGATTATAATTCACTACAATGTGTTTTTCCAATTTTTTTACGAGGAAACATTTTCTTTGATCAGAAAAAATATTTTTATAACTTGAAAAACCCCTTTCAACATCAACAGAAGTAATTGGGGCGTATTTAAAATAACTTGTTAAAGCCGTAAATTCTGCACCAAAATCAATTTCAAAATTTACATTAAAAATTTCGCATATTATGTCCTCCAAAGTTTTAAAGCCATTATTTTTTTCTAGAACCAATTCTAATTTCTTTTTAACTGAATTACCGATTTCACCGGGAATTTTCGAAATGTTTGCTTTAAAATTTCTAACTATTTCGACGGACTCTGTTAAAGACATTTTCCGCTTTTCTAAATTATTTTTGGTTTTTACTATAAAACTATAATGCGTCTTGACAAAAGTTAGCTGATTTGCCAAATGAAGTTGTTTTAACAATATGTTGTGCCTTTATAATAGCAGCACTGTCTTCCGCGTTAAATTATAAAAGCAATTCCTTAATTGCGACAAAATGTTCAGCATAAAAAGTTGCAGCTTACAACCCAGTTTCCCACCTAGTCAGTACTGGTTCGGGAGGTGAAGGTACATTAGGTAATTTGTTCCTGTACAATTGGACCCGTAAAGGACTTTTGATGAAATTCTTCACGCTACTTATTAGTACATTTACATCAGGGAATTCACCCCTAATATATTCCGTTAACAATTTCCGTTAGAAAATCGTAAAACTATGGTTAAAGGTGTAAATTCTCTTAATAATAGGAGATTTAAAAGAATTACCAGAATTATAGGTACCTACTAAATAATAATAAAAGTAAATAAAATTCGGATTTCCCGGTAAACCATCCTTCATCATTTTAACATCCTACAATCATTTTATAACGGCGTACTTAAGCACTATATAAGTACTATGTGTAAAGATCGGGTATTTTCTAAAAAAAAAATGAAAAGGCAGTAAATGAGCCGTCTCTCTTCAGGTAGTTCTCGAATTAATAGATACGACAGCCTGTGCGGGGAAATATTTTGTGTCGAATTAAAAATTTTTTTTTGGACTTAAATGTTTTTAAATAGGCCCAAAATATGCATGTTTTTTTAAAAATATGCAAAATTTAGTAAAGTTCTCAAATATGCGAAATATGCATGCAATATGCATTTAGCATAAAATCCGCTCCCTAGTCATGAGCATGAATCACACTCGTTTCATTGGTAGGCGGACGTTGAGATTTGTTTAGCAGTGTTTTTTTTTCATGAAACATGTTTTTCGTTTCATGTTTCATGTTTTTCCTTTCATGTTTCTTTGGTGTGCGGCTTGCCTTAGTGGCAGTTTTGTGCATTTTTAACTTAAACAATTTTACAAGAAGAGTACAAGTTTCAAATCGCGAGAGAGCGCTACCGGCGAAACTCACAGCGAATAAAAACAGCGGTAACCTTAAAATTTCACACAAACGTCTTTTTTTCTCGATGGCCTCTTACGTAAGCAGTCATCGAGTCGCAGGAACTTATATATTATTAAATATTATAATTATAATGAAAAAATAAAAAAGCATAATTACTTTTACTATTAATTCTGTGTATTCGTTCAATAATCAGTTTACAATAATATTTCAGTTCTTAATTTGCACTATTTTCGCGAATCTCTTGCGCTCCGCGCTCCCTGCAGCTGCTCCAATGGATACGGCATGAGCTCCTCTACATATAAACCGCCATTGATTGGAGCGCTAAGGCGGAGCGCGCACCGTTACACAGTCTGGGAGCGCGAACTTATCCACTATGTAAAGCAGTGCAGGAGCGCGAAGCGCAAAAGGAGTGCGAACATGGTGGACACATGCCTTAAGAATGACTGAAAAAAAAATGAGCTTAAGCAGTAGTAAACGGAATCATAGTAAATAGATTGCTTGTAATACCTGACAAAACTCTTTTTTCTTTTTTTTATTTACAACAGCATCAACCACTTTGGGTTATTAGCTGTACTGTAATTAATACAGGGTTACTTACTTAAACCTAATACAGTAGACTCGCGATTATCCGAGTCTCGGTCATCCGAGCCCCCTCGGTTAACCGAGGCAAAAGTCAGAACAGGTGTAAAGGTAAATGTTTTTATCTTTTATAGACAGTACTGTATTAATTTTGTCATTAAAATATCCACAGTTATGATTATTCACGTGTTTTTCTATCAATATAACCAATGTCAGTGTTAACCGAGTTTTTCCGTATCCGAGGTAGTCACGGTCCCAGTTACCTCGGATAATCGCGAGTCTACTGTACATAGTATTTTTGATTATTACATATGTTCACAGTTAAGTAACAATATAATAATTTACTCATTAGAAATGTGATTTACAAAATGTTAACAGTGGTTACAGTTTGATTAAATCATTAATGTATTTCAAATAAATTATAAGCTTACAGTGTGGTCTTAAGACTGCTTTTAGACTGTTAAGTATTGAGTGTTTTCCCGTTTGTTTATCACTTTTTTTTAAGGAACGATTTGTAGTCGGAAACAGACACTAAGTTCACTATCACTGAAAACGCACTGTGTATTGCTTCTCTGGTATAAAAAACTGCTTTTTCGATTCCTTGAAGTCTAATGTGTGATGGAACCCATATAAAGCCTACTTGCTGCCTCGTGTTCTTTAGGAAATGTAATTATTCTTTTATTAAAATGCCTATAGGATTACTTGTATATAACTGTTCTATCGTATGTAATGCCCTGAGAGAGTCAGGGCATCAAAATTTTTGAGCACTAATATGAATGAGGGCTTGCATAATTGAATATAGTTCTCCAGAGTAAATACTGCAAGTGGAACATAATTTAAATTTTAATATAGTGTTCGAATCTATAACTGCTGATTCCACACTATCAATAGTTTTGGATGAATCTGTATAAATGTGACAATGATCTGGGAAAGAAGCAAGTATGTTGAGAAACAATTGAATAATTTGTTGCAAGGGTGGTATCAAGCTTATTGTATTCACAAAGAGTTAGATCACATATTGTAGGACGAAAGGTCCAGGGAGGAGAAGTGACTGTGTTTGTCTGATCAAAAAATTTTGGGAATTAAACATTAAGGAGAGAGAGATATCTTCCTAAAGGGGGTTAGAAACCGTTAACATTCCATTGAATAATCGGATCGAAGATTTTAGTTTATTTCTTGAGTTGAATTTGTTGTACCATCACTTTCTTGATTATCGGCATCGTCTAGCATTTTGTTGATTTTGTTTAATAATTTAGTACATTTGGTTTTCATGCTTTTTTCTGTAAGATACGGATTAATTGTTGTTATCATGCTAATAAAGTTGGGTATATCCGTTGTGTATGTTTGTAGTAAACTCAAGGGATCAGTCAAGCTAGTACAATTTTCAAAAAAGTCAACGGTTTGTTCATATGTTAAGTTAAAATTATTTGACATATCGTGAAATATTGTTTTTGTTGGCATCATCATTTCTTGAATTGATGAGGTAGCTTCAGTTTGCTTTTTTTGTTTATTTTTGGTTTGTGTAGGTATTTTAAATTCTTTATTTAATTCTTCAGTGGGAGATGGAGTAGTATTAATTTCCGAAATTGTTCTCTTATTGGTCGTTGACTGATCGTTAGATATACAATTATTTTCCATAAATAATACATGAGGTATTAAATTAGTATCTTTTTGTTGGTTAAGTGAAGGTTCCACACTACAATTACTGACTGGATGATCTGGTTCCATTTCTAAGGGTGATGGATTAGACTGAGGGGATTATTGCTGTTGTTGTTGTATTGGTTGTTGTGGTTGGTGTTCAATATGAGAGAAATCATTTTGTTGATTATGATTTGGACAATTTGCTGCAATCTGATCTGTTTTCTTACAGATAAAACACGAAGGTTTATCTAAACTTAAAAATATGCGATACGAAGTTTGTTCATATGTAATTAAGAAAGAAGAAGGAAGGTCTATATCTACAAGTGGTTGAATATAAGTTTGTTTTCTAAAACTGAGGACCTGTTAAAATTCTGGAAGTTGACTACCGATTCTTAGGACGGTTAAATGTGACATTAATTTAAGACCTAATCTGTTTAACTCATCCTCTATTAGAATATGTGGAATAGAAGGGCAAACATTTGATAGTAACAGTCTTTCGTTCGGAGTAACCAATTTTCGTGCTTTTAGATTTTCGCCTTTAATTGTTATTTCTGCTGGACCGGACATAAATTTTTCCACCAAGGGTTCGCTGGAGAGATAAATACATATTCTGTTATTTGATAGTCTTGATGAAAATAAAATATTCCATGGATGAACAACTTCACCAAGTGCTATTAGGTACTCTTCTATTTTAGTATTAGGCAGCGCATTAAATAAAATTGATTGGTGCTTTGCAGGGAACTGAATTGAAACGTTGTTAAGCACAGCGGAATACGATGTTTTGTTTTGAGGTTGTTGATCATCAGTCATGATTGTTGATAAATTTGTTAGGTTGGATCTGGTATCATTTGTTAAACTCATTAGTAATTATGAACCAGTTGTAGAACCAAAACTGGTTCTGATTACTGGCCTTTCGGCCGTTACTTAAACTTACAAACGGTATGCTTTGTAATATTTTGAATAAATAAAATAATAATAATTCACTGTTTTATTCCTTTAGGTAACAGCACTGTATCCTATTACTTTTTGCTTATTTTCAAGTTTATTTGGATATACATTACTATGAAAAAGATGATTTTTTGGGACTGAAATGTAAACAATGTTTGTGTTACCATGTTCAGGACCGGATTCCCTCTTTTTTCTTCTGAATAGGAATCAGAGGAATGTTTCTTGTTCAGAATCCATTTTGATAATTATTCATTTTCGCAGTCGTTTGTTACGACAATAAAGTCGCCGCGTTGTAAAAAAATACGATTAGCAGTCGTGTTAATTCAGGACAACTAGTCGCCTGTATTTGTTAAAACAGATTGTCGCTCAAAAGACGTCCGTGTGTTTTAACTTTAATAGGCATAATAATAATGGAGAATAGTAATAGTTCAAAAAGTTTATATGGTATGTTTATAATATACCTTGAAGAATAACGGCCTCAAGACCCTAAAATGCAATAAGTACCAACAAAATATAACACAATTATAGCACAAATTATTAAGAGGAATCAGAATCATAAGAATACAGGACTTCTCTAGATTCAGGAAGCTACAGCTACTTGAAGAATGCCAAACGTATAGAATGTTTAATGCTAATGGTGGCTTCCTTCATAGATTTGTTAGATGTTGTACTAAAAAGTCCGGATCGGATATAAACGGAACGCTATTACTATAAATTGGTCGCATGTTTCCTCATGTTAATGTTCTCCCATTCTAACGTGGTTGCACCGTACTGATGACGACCAAATAGCCATAAATAGTTATTTATGGATGCTTTCCATCTTATATGTATACTTAAGATATTGTACAATATTAATAATAACCTTTTATTTAGACAATGCATCTATAGTTTACCCCTTGTAAAAATCATCATTTTCACTAGTTATGTAGAGTATAGAGTAATTACATTAAAATTAAAGTATATAGATGATTGTACGATTCACTTCGTCAATTCGAATTGTATTGAAGATTAATTTTTAAGACCAACGAAAAGAAATAACGACAGAAAACAAAATTAAAGGAGCAAGTCCAGATATAATAAAAACTGACACTTAATGTGATTTACATAACATGAGATTTTTTTTATTAACTCCTTGAGAGATCTGCAATCTGCCTATTAGGCAATAAGCGTTTTTTCTGACAATGAAGCTGATGACATCTAGAGTATTATATTCTAAAAATAGAATACATAATACTCTATAATATATATAGTTTATAATACTCTATATATACTCTATATAGTTAATAATAATACTCTAGATGTCATCAGCTTAATTGTCAGAAAAGAACGCTTATTGCCTAATAGGCAGATTGCAGATCTCTCAAGGAGTTAATAAAAAAAATTCTCATGTTATGTAAACCACATTAAGTGTCAGTTTTTATTATATCTGGACTTGCTCCTTTAATTTTATTTTCTGTCGTTATTTCTTTTCGTTGGTCTTAAAAATTAATCTTCAATACAATTCGAATTGACGAAGTGAATCGTACAATAATCTATATACTTTAATTTTAATGTAATTACTCTACACTCTACATAACTAGTGAAAATCATGATTTTTTGCAAGGGGTAAACTATAGATGCATTGTCTGAATACAAGGTTATTACTAATATTGTACAATATCTAAAGTATACATATAAGATGGAAAGCATCCATAAATAAATATTTCTGGCTATTTGGTCGTCATCAGTACGGTGCAACCAAGTTAGAATGGGAGAACATTAACATGAGGAAACATGCGACCAATTTATAGCAATAGCGTTCCGTTTATATCCGATCCGGACTTTTTAGTACAACATCTAACAAATCTATGAAGGAAGCCACCATTAGCATTAAACATTCTATACGTTTGGCATTCTTCAAGTAGCTGTAGTAGCTTCCTGAATCTACGGAAGTCCTGTATTATTATGATTCTGATTCCTTTTAATAATTTGTGCTATAACTGTGTTATATTTTGTTGGTACTTATTGCATTTTAGGGTCTTGAGGCCGTTATTCTTCAAGGAATAATATAAACATACCGTATAAACTTTTTGAACTATTACTATTCTCCATTATTATTATGCCTCTTAAAATTAAAACACACGGACGTCTTTTGAGCGACAATCTGTTTTAACATATACAGGCGACTAGTTGTCCTGAATTAACACGACAGCTAATCGTATTTTTTTACAACGCGGCGACTTTATTGTCGTAACAAACGAATGCGAAAATTAATAATTATCAAAATGGATTTTGAACAAGAAACATTCCTCTGATTGCTATTCAGAAGAAAAAAGAGGGAGTCCGGTCCTGAACATGGTAACACAAACATTGTTTACATTTCAGTCCCAAAAAATCATCTTTTTCATAGTAATGTGTATCCAAATAAACTTGAAAATAAGCAAAAAGTAATAGCATACAGTGCAGTTACCTTAACGAATAAAACAGTGAATTATTATTATTTTATTTATTCAAAATATTACAAAGCATACCGTTTGTAAGGTTCAGTGACGGCCGAAAAGCCAGTAATCAGAACCAGTTTTGGTTCTACAACTGGTTCATAATTACTAATGAGTTTAACAAATGATACCAGATCCAACCTAACAAATTTGTCAACAATCATGACTGACGATCAACAACCTCAAAACAAAACATCGTATTCCGCTGTGCTTAACAACGTTTCAATTCAGTTACCTTCAAAGCACCAATCAATTTTATTTAATGCGCTGCCTAATACTAAAATAGAAGAGTACCTAATAGCACCTAGTGAAGTTGTTCATCCATGGAATATTTTATTTTCATCAAGACTATCAAATAACAGAATATGTGTTTATCTCTCCAGCGAACCCTTGGTGGAAAAATTTATGTCCGGTCCAGCAGAAATAACAATTAAAGGCGAAAATCTAAAAGCACGAAAATTGGTTACTCCGAACAAAAGACTGTTACTATCAAATGTTTGCCCTTCTATTCCACATATTCTAATAGAGAATGAGTTAACCAGATTAGGTCTTAAATTAATGCCACCTTTAACCTTCCTAAGAATCGGTAGTCAACTTCCAGAATTTTAACAGGTCCTCAGTTTTAGAAGACAAACTTATATTCAACCACTTGTAGATATAGACCTTCCTTCTTCTTTCTTAATTACATAGGAACAAACTTCGTATCGCATATTTTTAAGTTTAGATAAACCTTCGTGTTTTATCTGTAAGAAAACAGATAACATTGCAGCAAATTGTCCAAATCATAATCAACAAAATGATTTCTCTCATATCGAACACCAACCACACCCACAACAACAACAATATTATTCCAATGAATAATCTCTTTTAAATAGATCTAAACCTAAGTTAAACACTGTTGGTATGATTAAAAAATTGATTGCCTTAACAAAAACTAAACTAAAGTCTGTGTGATATAGATAGATCGGATGGCAGTAGACGTTATAGCCTACGGATTTCATTGGCATCGCGCACGTTTAGTTGGGCCGCTAACCGATTCGGGTGCACTGACACTTTTTCACTATAGTTGACACTAAAACGATGTATGGCATCTTTGATGGATTCCAAAGGGATATCATGCTGAATGATTTCGTTACTGATGTAGTAGGGAGCATCAACAATAGCTCGTAGTACTTTATTTTGGAACCTCTGCAAGATGGATATGTTGGAGTTGCTAGCATTTTCCCACAGCTGGATGCCGTAGGTCCACACAGGTTTTAAGATTGTTTTGTATAATAATATTTTATTGTCTATGGAGAGTTTTGATCTGCGACCGATGAGCCAATAAATGTTTCTAGTCGTCGATCCAGGTGCATTCCGAGGTATTTGACTCGGATTATATCAGATTATGGAAGTTCACACTCAATAAATTGAACAGGTGTGCACGTTTCTCTGCGGAGGGTAAACGTCACTTGTGTTGATTTCAATCCATTTGCTTTAATACTCCATCTTTTTAGCCAGTTTTGGACCTTGTTTAGACTAGTTTGCAGGTTCCTAGAGGCTGATGTTGGGTCAGTTTGGGACGCCAACATGAGAAATTAATATTAATTTGCAAAAAATAATTCAAAAAACTGAGCGGTCAGAGATATACTATGGGTGGGTACTCTAAAAAACTGAATAACAATTCCTAAGAAACTAATAATTTTTCACACGCTATATTGGTTATCACACAATAAATTACATACGACATAATAAGTGTTTTTTAAGGCGTACAGAACATATCTAATATTTACCGCACTTGAAGAAAACATGACTCTAGGTAAACGTAGAATGTTAGGGAAAAAGAATGTGATTTTCTAGGTTATAATAAACTAGCTGTTCGTAGAACAGGATAAATACAGTGATGAGCGCGCTAATAATCGGCCAAATAACGTAAAAGCTGGAAAACATAATAAGTTGTGAGATAAAAAGAAATTAAACTAGTGGAGGTGGGAGATTTGGCCATAAAAACTTATACATTTGTATTCTATTTATTGTTTCCCACCTTTACACGTATCAGAGGAGTATGTCAACTAAAACTGTCACTGTCTCAGTGGCAGTTGCCAAACTCGTCCGATACGTATTAAGGTGGGAAACAATAAGTAGAATGTATTTTTTTAATGGCATGGACTTTATGTCAATCAGCCAGTCAAGTAGAATGTAAATGTATTGGTTTTTATCGCTAAATCTCCCACCCCCATTAGTTTCATTCCTTTTTATCTCACAACTTAATGTGTTTTCCATATTTTGCGCTATTCTGCCGGTTATTAGCGCGCTCATCACTGTATATGGTTATTTCAAATAGTCCCATTATTTGTTAATCAACAGTTCTACAAAAATTATTTGATTTAAAAAAATTTTAGCAACTCATTATTTAAGATTTTTCCGATTTCTCGTTCCAAGAACAATTAAATCGGATATTGTGTCATTACTTTTCTAAAATGCTTATATTCCCAACGATTAGTTTTCCCTATTGTTAAGTGTATAATATAAACTTTATAAATTTTTAAAACGAACACCTTGTTATAAAATTTCCACTACCGAACATTAAAATTGATTCACTCACGTCTCTCTTGAATCACCCCTGGGATGTTCCTGTATCTCTCCACCGTTTGCTGGCGAGTTTTTGACGGTTTTTCCCTTTTTTTACCGAGTCAGTCACGTCTACCGCTACGTACTATTTTCTGTGCCTCCAACTCCTACCACTTCTTAAATGTTGGACACATGCAGAGGGAAAACGTGAAGTGAATTGCGTCGACTGCTTTACATCTTGTTCGGGTGTCCAAATGGGTAACGGTTACATGAAATTGCACTGAGTAATTCTTTTATATAATATGCACTAAAGGAGACTTGTGAATAAGAATTAGTTACGACTTATACATATACACTGTTACTAATAAAACACTCGTATTCTAAGGTTATTCCGTATTTATATCTAGAATAGTTATCCTAAGTATAAGGTAGATATAGTACGAAAATAATTCGTTACTAATAAACTCGGTATAAGTTAGATATAAGTATTCCCATTTTATTCCGAGATAATAGTTTGGCAATGTTGTATTCTTCTGCACAAATACATAGAACAACGATATATTGTGTCAAATATGTCAATTTTGATTTTTCTCTGTAACTGACAAACCAGATTAACCTAGGCGAAAAGTTTTCGGAATGATAAAAATGAGTTTTTATTGATTTCTTTTAAATAGGTACGTTTAAAATACCAGTATTCTTCTTTCATATGGTTTCCACAAAATTGCTGTATCATTATTTTCTGAACAATAACACTGCAAAAAAAGTTCCTATGGATAAACAAATTGAATAAAATTTAAACTAATTGACGAATCATCTTGAAATTGTTTGTGCATTATATGGACTGTTTGACTCAACTTTTCATGCAATATCTAATTCAAATAAGTGAATCACTTATTAAGTTTTTTAAAAACCTTACACCATCTTTTAAAAACCGATATTTAATTCTGAATTCCTTATCCGTGTATTTTCTATCACGTTAATTAAATTATCAACTTCTTCAACAGCCGCAACACCCGTTAAACATATTTTTTTATTATATAATTACTCACAAAACAAACCAAAAGATAATATATTTTTGCCTCTGACGACATTGACGGTCATAAAATAGGTTATACCAGACTTAAACAAGGGTGTGGGTAGGTATAAACTTGGACTAAATTCTTATACCAAGTATAACCTATATCTAAGTTATTCCCTGTTTATTGGTAGTGATTTTGCCTATACCTGATTTATTCTCAGTATAACTCTTATACTTGGTTTATTAGTAACAGTGATAGTTTATAATTTTTCATTAGCTTAAACTAAAAATATTTACTTTAATCTAAATATTTAGGACTATTCCGTAAAATTAATTCAAATTGTTCGTTTTGTGATACTTTCATATTATACCATATACCGCAAAAAATGCTAAGCCTATGTATAATATGCATTGTAAAAAATACAGTAAAGCAAATGAAGGTAATTGATGCGAATGTACTCAAAGATGCAGTGAAATAAAGCATTTAGGATAGGTGTACATTTTTTTACTTTTGGTCCACACATCACGCGGCTACAAATATTACTACTTACTTTGTAATATTGACACACTGGTTGTACAGTATATTCCATGAATATACGATTGTTTTCGACTATCACGGTAAATAATATTTTACTGTACTATAGGATTTTCGGTTTTCGGGGGCTGGTTATGATGGCGGATTCGTGTTCAGCAACTCCAAAAACCTCGCGAGTAATATATTTACATCAATTTAGTATTAACAAGCCTCGAAATTTCACAAGGCGACTTATAGGCCAGGAACCGAAGCTTTTCAACTCGCAACTTTTACAGAATGGAATTATTTGCTTGAAAATTTGAGAATAAGTAGTGGATAGTCCAAGGATCAAAATCTAGATGATTCCAAAAGACGTTTTTACCATGGGGGTGGTTGCCGCCCCATCTTTTGGGTGAAAATTTTTTATTATATTTTGACTGCAAAAGTTGATAAAAACATTCATTCTAAGAAAATAATGTTCTTAACATTTTTTTGATAAAATTAATAGTTTTCGATTTATTCGCTATCAAATATCTTAGTTTTGTATAGAAAAAATCAATGTTTTCGATGTTACGATTCACTCAATTTTTGCGGTAGGAATTTTTTTTTCAAACCAAGTTCTTGGGAGTTAAATAACCTACAATTTTATATGGAAACATTTTTTCGTATCTCTGATGGTAATCTTTCTATTCTGAAGAAAGGCATTTGTTACCAAACTACAAAAATTCTTTATTCGTTTTTAACTCCAGTTTTTTTAAAAACTAATCATTCTAAGCCAGTCAAACTTCTAAAATCTATTTATAATACATAGATAATAGATAAATAAGAATGAATAAGGCCAATGACCAAAAATACCGCTAACTTACATTATTATGCTTCCAATTGGATTTCTCCTTTTTTTTTCAAAAAAATATATTGAATAATATATATATATATATATATATATATATATATATATATATATATATATATATATATATAAAATACTCAACACTAAACTGAACTACATTTAATACGACAGACCTTTGCAGCTTTTTATTGTACTTTTTACTTATGCAGTGTTCGCGATTAAAACTGAATATAGAGGACAGGTCGAATGCAGTAAAATAGCCGAAATAAATGGTATAAACAAACATTCAATTGCGGAACAGAACAATACTGATTTGATTTAATAGTTATTTATGGATATAAGTGTTAAAAGTACACGTTTAAGGCACGCATGTGAAAGTTTGCAGAATGAGCCTTAAAAATGTACTTTTTAACACGCATATCATACAATATTTTTTCTACAAACGTAATTACAGGACAATATCTACAAAAACTTTTATTTGAACTTGACCGACATTCCACTTTTATATTTTTTTGACATTACATCAAAATTGCATATACTGTCAATACGAACTGCAGTGCCTTAATAGGTCTGGATCCCGCGTATGAAAAAAAAGTTGATTAATAGCAAGCTGAAAATGTGTTAATAGCTTAAGGGTGTCTAGTCGAATAAACTTTGATATGTGTGAACACTGGAACAGGGGCAGTTTTAATTGTGGAACAGGTTAAAAATTTGGAACGGTCACAGCACGAAAACGGCACATTTATTTTGTCCGACAGAACAGACTTAAACTCTTCGAACAGAGATTAAACTCTCATGCAGAAATCAGACTGCTATTTATCACCAAATGGGCGTTTTAATGAGTGGAACATGTAGAATATGTCAAATGACAGGAATTATGACAGGTAATAAGTAGCAGTCTGATTTTTTCATGAGAGTTTAATCTCTGTTCGGAGAGTTTAAGTCTGTTCTGTCGGACAAAATAAATGTGCCGTTTTCGTGCTGTGACCGTTCCAAATTTTTAACCTGTTCCACAATTAAAACTTCCCCTGTTTCAGTGTTCCCATATATCAAAGTTTATTAGACTAGACACCCTTAAGCTATTAACAAATTTTCAGCTTGCTATTAATCAACTTTTTTTTCATACGCGGGATCCAGACCTATAAAGTAGCATTTTTAACGCTCGTATGGAGTGCTAAAAATTGCATTTTTAACACGGTTGTAGAAAAAATATTTTAATGTACTCATAATGCTGAAATTTACTAAAAGTTTTTTAATAGTGACTAAATTCCATTCAAATCAACAGCTTTCTGGTTTGTTTATACTACTTATAATAGTAGTTTAAATTTATTACACCAGAGGTGAGATCAGAGGCGAGATCCGACCAGAGCAGAGGTCAGATACTTTGTTTTTAATCGCGAATTGCCTGAGAAGCACAAACAGTTAATGAAGGCCTACAGATGGTTATTAAAATTAGGTATCTGAGTGCAGTTGATGCCCGACTATGCCAAAATACACATGATTAGAGGAAAAATCCTCCAGCAGCAGTTGCGGCGGTTTCCTGTAAAATACAGCTTTATACTTAAAGTGTTTACTGGAGTTTACCCACTTTGTTTATTTTGCCGGCTTTACACTCTCGATAAAGTTATCGTAAATGCATACAAACTTTCGAAAATTTACAGTTTAAGGGCTTCATCTAGAGTTTTATCACGTTGCGTGTTTTGAAATTGAAGTTTTATCCCAGCCATTTTGTAATAAGTTTGTTAATTTTGATATAAAAGCTTGGCGATTACGTAAAGTTGGGGCCAGGGTAATGGTTGCACTGCTTTGATGCAAGATTACAACAATGTATTCGATAAGTGTCTTCCGTGTTAAAAAATATACAATTTAAAATTTTATGAATGATTTGTTAGCGATTTTATATTTAGCAGTAACTGGCACAAATGGTCAAATTTTCTTATATGGACTTAATGGTACTATAATATAGTCATACCAAAAGATATTTGGTATTGGTATTGATCAAGAATTAGATATTTAGAGCGGTACGTGCTTTGATAGAATATCCATCAAATCTCTTTTACTTTGACTACCCCTTTCTTGAAATCATCTCATTATTTTATTTAAAGCATCGTAATCGTTATTGATGCAATTCTGTCTTGAAAATACAGACCATTGTCAACGTATAAAAAATATTGTTTACAAAAATTTTCAAGAATCCATACGATTCCAAGAACTCTTAAGAAGAGATGTACTCAAGAACTTTTAAAATATATTTTCGGATTGGACTTCGAAACGTCAAAACAAATGTATGTAAGATATATTTCTCATGACAATCAATTATTGTGGTTTAATTTCATATAAAATAATATTTAGTTTGAATACCAAGTCTTATGAATCGGAGGTGCAAGTTTACGAGTAGCAAAAGAATACTTTACTGTCAGCAAATTAATAAAACGTTATGGTTTAGATATATTGTGAAACTTAGAAAAAATCTATTTGAAAATACTTGTTAATCTGCAAAAGGTGATCCACACATAGTGGAGATCTTGGCAATAATTTATATGAGCAACTTCAGAAAAAAAAGATTTCATTATCAGCCTACAGTCGTCCACTGCTATGGACTGATAGACTTCCATGAACATAGACCTCCTCTAAAAACTTCCATTCAGATCTATCTTGCGCTGTTGTAATCCAACGGATATGTATTTACTTTATATGTCAGTCAGTCCATATCGTGGTTGGTCTTCACATGTTTCATCTATCCGCTCTTTCTTAGTTTCTGCTCCAATATTTTTGGACATCTATTAATTTTCACTTTAGTGATATGTGCTGACCACTTCCAGTTAATTTGAGGCTATGTGTTCCTCAATGTCCTTCCAGGGCCTATTTTGTCACTAGGCCCGTGAGGCTCATGCCTCGGGCCCGCATTTTAATGGTCAACTTAGACATCAAAATAGTTGGCAAATAACAAAAATTGCCGGAGAGCCAAATTTTGGTGGAGAGCTAGAGTTTACCATAACAAATAAAGTTTTAAAAGTCTCCATCGATCCCATGTGTGCAATAAAAGTTATTCGGGGTCAAAGGTCAAAATTTGAGATTTTTTAGATTTTTCTCGAAAACAGTAAGTTTTATCAAAAAAAGGCATCAAACCAAAGTTGTAGATCTTAACATTCTCTACAAACATAGTCCTTACATTTTTTTTCCTAAGAGTGACCATTCCTGAGATATCGCGATTTTAAAAGTTACTTTATACATTATATGCACATATTATAAGCCACGTATATACATAATGAGCGGCCGTGGGTAACGGCATAAACGCTGGCCTCATACGCCAGTAGACGTGGGTTCGATCCCTGCCAAAGACAAACCATTTTCATTTCCAATAATGACACGAGCCGTCTCACCGTGCCTCGGAGAGTACGTTAAGCCGTCGGTCCCACTGGGCTAGTGTACATCGACACTAGTTACTTGAAACAGGGTTAAAGATGTAATTGGCGCTGGAACTATCCGAAAGGATCTCCCCGGCAAAAATGCCATACGATATTATTATTATTATTATACATAATGTGGCACTTAAGGCAAGTATAAATGCCTATCTGTGTCTCTTTTATATAATATATTATACTATTCTGAAAATAGTTCTTCAAAAGATAATCAGTCCCAAACTGAATTTCCTCTATCCACGCGGCCTTGAAAAACATTTGGCTATACCATTGTTTAAAAAAGAACAGATTGTCTGCTGTAAACAATGGCTACAGTATTTTCCGCAGGTCTGTCTATGTTCATATTATCTGTTTATTTTAGTGCTAAAGGTTCAGTTTAAGGCCGATGCCACATTATGCGTTTTGACCGGATGCGGTGAAAACGCATCCGTTGCCAACGCAACCGGACCGACCTGTCACACTATGCGTTTAGTCTGGTGCAGTTTGTAAGCGCGTACCGATGACTCAAAAAGCATCCGTTTCCAACGCAACCGGACCGATCTGTCACACTATGCGTTTTCACCGGATGCGGTGGAAACGCATCCGGTCAAAACGCATAATGTGGCATCGGCCTAAGTAAATATAAGGACGTATTACAAGCGTCTACCATATAGCAGACATTATGGGCTTACAGTGACAGTGGTATTTGACGGCTACAGTGACTCGACAAAGAATAGTAAAGCTGCAGAACAACGTCGTCGAACTAAGAAAAAACATCATCCATCGGGTTCCGAGATTATCTTTGATGAAAATATAACAGTTCCAGCGAATCAACAACAATTTTTCGCTAACATTAATATTAAATCTCGTTTCATTTCCATGTTAACTGACAAATTAACAGCTGTGAATATTGAAGTGAAACAAGCTAAAATTGACGCAGATATCCTTAAAATTGAGACAGAAATTGAAAAATTTAAGGCAACAAACACAAAAATTGTAGTTGGTGAAAATGTTGATTTTTTAGTACTGCTTACCGCAAGGACTCCAGTAGATAAAGTTATTTATTTTCTGAAACCTGGAAGGGCTCAACAGCGAACAGAGATATATTTTTCGAAAAATGTATCGGCTTATCCCAAATGCCAAAAGAACATTTTATTTTGCATGCGATAACCGACTGCGACACTACGTCAGCAATGTACAGAAGGGGCAAAACGTCAGTACTTAAATTATTCGAAAAAAAAAAAGATTTGACTGACTGCTGTAAAGTTTTTACAGAACTTGATTCCACACCGCAAACAATAATTACGGAAGGAATTCGCTTTTTTCTTGCGGTTTATGGAGCTCCGAAAAATTAGTTGTCTTGATAAATACCGATACTTAACTTTGTAAAAAATACGCGAAACAAGAAACAAGTACAACTATCATGTCTTCCTCCAATATCAGCATCTGCTTTTCAACATTTGTATCGAGTATATTATCAAGTTCAAAAATGACTAGGCAATGAACTGAATCTAGAAGACTGGGGTTGGAAATTAATAGATAATACTCTGGAACCGATTAAAACCTGCTCCAGAAAAACTCCTTGATACAATTTTTTGCCATTGCAAAAAAGGTTATAGTGCCAAAAGTGGATGTAAAAAAGTCGGGTTGCTGCGTTCTCTAGCGTGTACTAACTGCCAAGGTCAGTCTTGCTCAAATGTCCAGTTTAGTATAACAGAGGAAGACTCCTGCGATTTTAATAAAGAGACCAATGACTCAGTCACATTTGAACAATTTTTGAAGATCCAGCAAGAGGAAGAGGAAGAAGATGAAATCGAAGAAGACTTGACTGTTGAAGTAGACTTTCAAGAATATGAATCTGATTAAAATATCTAAAGAAATCAAAACAATAATTAAGCAAATAACACTGGGGAACACATTTTTTGTTGAGTTAGATCTGACACTTGTTTTTCACTAATTTTTGGCGTCTGAATCTGAGAATAACCTCAGATTTTCTCTGTCACATCAACTTTTTAAACTACAGGATATCCTCAAAAATCATAAAAATCATGCATATAAAGGAACATAAAATAAAAATCAGTTTACAATACAGTTTATAAATCATTTAATTTAAGTTAAATCGAGTTCATACAAATAAAATTGTTTAATAATGAACATTACTTACAAATTAAGAACAAAAATTGCGTTTATGGCTTTTTCAGGAGTGTTCAGTTTGTGTACATTCGCGCTTGATGCTCCAAAAATAGCCAGCCATCATATGTACATCCTATCTACCTTGGTACCGTGCTTCCATGATGCAACAGAACCAAATAAATTTCCATTATGGAGGAGAACACATTTCAAGCTCCGCTTTGAGCTATCTATAAACAGTCTTGAGTTATAGTTTAATTGAAATTATAGTTTGAAATTTCCAATTCTTCCATTAAACCACTTATATTATGGCAAAACACAAATCCACCTTCACTTTGAAAATATTGCAGAAATGCCCTTTCTCGTGTTCGAAAATAGGATACCTTGGCTCCTTTTTCAAGCAAGTTTTTCTCATTGAGTCGTGATGCTAAGAGCTCTGAAGCTTTTTTGGATAGTTCCAAATCTCGTACCAAATCATTTAGCTCTTGTTGTTCGAATCCCTTACGTACGGAGTCATCTTCAATTTCGAAATCTTCATCGTTGGAGTCGCTTTCATCTGCACCATATCCGTATTCCTCTTCTTCCAAATAGGGAAATTCATTGAAAACTGGCAAGGGGTTTTCGCCGGAATACGGCACTGGGCGTATAGCTGACAGTAAACTAGGATACTCTATTTTACATTTGTTTTTCTTGTTATATCCTGATGTTTTCACTATACAAAAGTAACAATCACTTGAATGATCTTTGGGCTCACGCCAAATCATAGGTATATCAAATGGAAGTTTAGCACGTTCTCCCTTGGTCCACATCCGTAAACCCGGAAATGCACTTTATGAGGTGCCCATACTTTATCTTGATCACCAAGTTTCACTTTAAAATAGGCAAAATATGCTTGTCTGACAAATGTACTAATGTTTGTCCTTTGACTGGGAATGGTAAAACTGCCACATATATAACAAAACGAATCGGGGCTATTTTCGCACTTACGACATATAGGAGCACAGGTAACCATGAGGAAACGTTTCAGTTCAAACACACTAAGCAGTTCTATACACTTCAGTAACAAAATACTAAATACTGCTAACCGACACACAACGTTTCACCACAGTATAACAGACATAACTGAATTTAACAGGCAAGTCTAGACAAATTGCAGTTATCAGAGCGTCATTACTCCCACCAGGCGCCCCACCCCCATAGAAAAAGAACGTGACGTGATAGAAGAAAACTAAAAACAGTTTTGAAATCAGCATGCCTAATTCTATAAAAAACTGCTAAAAAATTTAACTCAACAGAAATTAAGTTTCAAATTGTTCCCCAGTGAGCAATATCAATAATCAATATCAATAATAAGGTAATATCTAGAACTTGACCGGTATTGTTTCCTTAAATTATCCTAAAATTGTCAAAACAGTTAGTGGAGTAGGCCTACAGGGGAACCACGGTAAAAGAAACATGCCGAGTACACTACCTCACAGGTGGTGTGGAAACGTGTGCATATCATGTATAATGTGACTCTTAGAATCGCGATATCTCAGGAATGGCAACTCTTAGGAAAAAAAACAGTAAGGACTATTTTTGTAGAGAATTTTAAGATCTACAACTTCGGTTTAAGGTTCATTTTTGATAAAACTTACCGTTTTCGAAAAAAATCCAAAAAATCTCAAATTTTGATCTTTGACCTCGAATAACTTTTATTTGACTTTTAAAACTTTATTTGTTATGGTAAACCCTAGCTCTCAACCAAAATTTGGCTCTCCGGCAATTTTTGTTATTTCAATTGTCTATATAGACCGGGTTAATTATGCTAATTTCAAGTAAGCCTCGGGTATAGTGTAAAGTGTAACCCAAAGATACTTTACTTCACTTAGCAGTATCAAAGAATTGAAGAAGAGAATACAAAATCAATTTTATTTTAAGAAATAAATAAGGAGAAGAATACATTAAACATTTTTTCTTTTTTTTGTCCTGCTGGATGCATGGACTTTATAAATTTTACGTGATTTATTGTTTCTTAAAGAGTCACTTAAAACAAAATTATCAACAACAGCTGTTTCAAGATGTTCTTTATTTGGAAAAGATAATTTTATTTTAAAAGCATGCAGGGAAATTTCCCTAAATATATTACACAATTCAATGGAGGAATTGGTGGATAGAATGACTAATTGATACCTATTAGTTCGAAATGTCGAAGCAGCAGCGAAACAAATTAAAATTAAATTTGTATTGAATGTATCTTATGCACTTTATTTTATCAAAATAAGAGCATAATGTAAATTCATTATGTGGTTAAGGGGAACGGAGCAAAATGCAATATTTTGACGCATGTCAAAATTTTCCTTGTGTTTTAAATGTATGAATTTTTTTCGAATCCTGAGAAAACTAATAAATATTTATAAAAAATTGAAGCGCAGAATTAACGACTACATTATTACTGAGGGCCGAAAGTCCCTGAAAACTTCTAGAATGTTTATTTTAATAAGTTACATAGGTGACAATAAAAGAGGAAATTTAGTGTGATTTTTAATTGCAAATATTTCACTCAAAAGAAAGTTTGTATTTATTCTATGGGACTTTCGGCCCTCGGCAATAAAGTAGTCTTTCATTCTGTGTTTAAATTTTTTTAAAATTAAAATTTTTTTTCCTTGCAATTTTTTTTCCTTTTTTTTTCTTTTTCCTTGCATTTTTTAGAAGGATGGGGAATAGGTATAAGAGAGAATCTGCTTCCGAACCAAGAAATCCAAAGATTTTATTATTTTTAAACATTTATTTGTTTAAAGATGGAGTCTTTTGGGTTTCGACAGTTTGTTTTTTAAAATACTTATAGTTTTCTCAAGATTCGAAAAAAATTAATACATTTAAAATACGTTGAAAATTTTAGCATGCGTCAAAATATTGTATTTTGCTCCGTTCCCCTTAAATCCCAAATAGACAAGGCGAAAACGGCGGGTTCGTTGGAAGAAATATTCCCATGAGATTTTTTTACATAATCACATTTGTAATACAGCCCAGAATAAGGTTCAAGAACTCGCTCACGAAAAAAGTGGTCCACATTTTTTTTAACAATTTTTTTTAATCAAATTGCAAAAATTATTATTTGTGGTCTAGATAATTTTTTTAGGTTAATTAGACCATTCTGGACAAAAAAGGTCTCTTGCAATTTTTCTCTAAAGTTGATGGTTTTCGAGTTATAGGCAATTTAAAATTTGAAAAACGCAAAAATGGCCATTTTTAAGACTTAATAAATCGGTGAAAAATAATTATTATGAAAGTCAGAAAGTGACTAAATCAAAGTTTAAAGCCTACATCAGGGCTTCCCAAACTGTGCGTCGTGACGCCCTGGGGCGTCGCCGAGTTATCCCAGGGGCGTCGCGTGTCAGGGCGGACTTTTAATACAGAAAATATATTTATCGCAATACTCATATCCTGCAATTGGCAGATAAAGTTACTGGGTTTCAGAATAAGTTGTTCTTAAGAAAGAGAAGAAGAGAAAGTAAGAAGATCAAGAAATTGACTGTTTCCCTACTTTACAAGGTATTCTACAAGAAAACTCGATAGAAATCCTCGATCCCTCTTTAAAAAATATGTTTACACAACACTTGTTATCATTGAGCGAACACTGAGAAATATTTTTCCGAAGATCTGGAGTAGTATGACTGGGCCAGAAACCCTTTCCAGTTATCCACGTTATCGACACTTTCAACAGAGGAAGAAGAACAACTGACAGAATTGTCCTGTGATTCCAGCCTAAAGCTTCAATACGACAAGGACCCACTGTTTGAATTTTGGAGCTCAGTTTCTCATGAATATCATGCTATCAGCACTGCAACATTAGAGGTTACCATTACCATTTGCGACTTGGTACTTGTGCGAAACGGAATTTTCTGCAGTGACAGTAATTAAAAACAAGTACAGGTCAAACATAAACTTAGAAACAGAAATGAGAGTGGCAATTTCCAAATTGGAGCCCCGGTTTCATAAGCTGTGCTCAAAAAAGCAAGCACATCCGTCACGTTAACCAGACAGTTACATAAAAAATATCCCTTTTTATTTTTGGTCCTATTTTTTGATTTCGTTCTTAATTTCTAATAAAAATATAAATGTTCAAATAGTTTTTTTTGTTATAACTGTAACCTCTTACTAGGCTAGGTCAAACATAAACTTAGAAACAGAAATGAGAGTGGCAATTTCCAAATTGGAGCCCGGTTTCATAAGCTGTGCTCAAAAAAGCAAGCACATCCGTCACGTTAACCAGACAGTTACATAAAAAATATCACTTTTTATTTTTGGGCCTATTTTTTGATTTCGTTCTTAATTTCTAATAAAAATATAAATGTTCAAAAAGTTTTTTTTGTTATAACTGTAACCTCTTACTAGGCTAGTACTTACTAAAATTGGTAAACTTTATTGGGGGTTGGGTTGAGGGGCGCCGCAAAAAAAATCCAAAGTCTCAAGGGCGTCACAGTACGAATAAGTTTGGGAAGCCCTGGCCTACATGATCCTAAAGAAATTTGTGTCATTAATTTATTACTAAGCTGTTATTTTTAATTATTAACAATAAGCCGTAAGAGCGTATTGACGCGGCTGTAAAATTGTGAGTGCGAGTAAGATGCTCCATTGGACTGCCGGAATGGCATCTCTCTCGCACTCACCAAAGACGGCCGTCTAATACGTGCTGGCGCTCATTATTATTACTTAAAAATAACAGCTTAGTAATAAAATTATGACAAAAATTTCTTCAGGATCTTGTAGGGGGGCTTTAAACTTTGATTTAGTCACTTTCTGACTTTTATAATAATAACTTTTAATGAATTTATTAAGCCTTTAAAATCGCCATTTTTCGTTTTTTTCAATTTTAATTTGTTTATAACTCGAAAACGATCAACTTTAGAGAAAAATTACATGACTTTTTTGTCCAGAATGGTCCAAAACACACAAAAAAAATTATACGGACCAAAAATATTGATTTTTGCAATTTGATTAAAAAAATTGTTAAAAAAATTGGAAAATTTTCACGTGGGCGACTTCTTGAACCTTATTCTGGGATGTCTCACGAATGTGATTATGCAAAAAAATCGCATGGGAATATTTTTTTAACGAACCCGCCGTTTTTGCCTTGTCTAAAAATCATTATAAAATATGCTAGGAAATGAAACATTATGTTTTAATAATAACGGAATATAGATGGTCGTTACTAAAGTTTTCATAGCAGAATATAATTGCATTATTTAAAAACAAATAGTCTTGATCAAAGAAAAGACAAAAGAAGGAAAAAAATCAAACCAGAATCAGGAAGTAGACGGGAAAGAAACTATTCATGACGAGACAAACTGTAACGGAAGAAAATTATTCCGACTAGCAGCAATAACAAACAGACAAACAAGTTACGTTGTAAGCACAAACTTCATGCACATAAGAGAACATAAATTAACATGGCTTATTCCTGGCACAGCATCTGGCCATTAGATAGATCAAAAAATGCTAACATCAAAAAAATAGAAAGCAATAGTGCATGTCGTCAGATCATATGGAGAAACAAACGCGGCCACAGACTGTTTTCTAGTAATAGGAGAAATAAAAATGAAGGTAGTTAAAGCAGAAAGAACAAGACAAAACAAAAGAAAAATGAACCTGGAAAAGTTAAAAGTACAGGAACTAAGAAAACAGTATGAGACAACCCTAAAGGAAAATCTAACAGAGAAAATATGAAAAATATAACAGAATCCATTCTGAATTCAGTTGAAGAGGATTCAGCTAGGAGAGAAGGAACTAAAAAGAAAGAAAGAGTGGTTCGATGGAAAATGGGAAATCAAATACAAACAGAAAAACCAAGCAAGAGTTAAATGGATATCAACATCAGACGAAACGAATACAAAGAATAAAAGGAATTAGCAGACAAATGTTGCAAGAACAACATTATGCTCTGGATGGAAGAGTTGTTAAAGGACCTAGAAAAGAATAGTAATGACAGCGCTAAACTATTTGGATACCAATAAGCTCAACAAACGAAATGCAGGCCAATAGATAAAATTGAAAATAGATCATGGAAAACACACTTCATAGAACTATATGTAGATGAAAAGAAAGTCCTGAAGAGGAAGAATGCGTAATGAAAGACACGAGAGATAATGAAATTGGGATACCAACATTTGACGAATATTTAGATATCATTTAAAAAATGAAAAAGAAAATAACATCTGGCCCAGATGAAATTTCCAACGAGCTAGTTAAAAATGGGGTTATTTACAAGCATTTATAACCTACTATTTAGAATATGGGAAGCAGAAGAAATGCCCGAAGATTGAAAAGATTTCAGATTTATACCAATATTTATGAAAGGGGAAGTAACAGACTGTAACAACTATAGAGGAATACCTCTACTGAGTACAACATTGAAAATTCTAACAGCCCTTATCAGACAAAAACTCACTCAATTCACAGAGAAAAAAATTGGGGACTACCAACAAGGATCCAGATGAGTCAGATCCCCTATAGTTGCGATCAACATAATTACACAAACAGTAGAAAAATTCCACGAATACAAGATAGAACTTCACACCCCCTTCGTATACTTCAGACAAACCTTTGACGATATTGGAAGAAATAAATTATTTATTGAAATGAAAAATCAAGATATTCTAGCAACGTTAATCAGACTAAATAAAATGACTATGGATGAATCTCGAGCTAGAGTAAGAACAGAAGAAGGTAGCACAAAATCAGTTGCAAAAGAAACAGGACTACGAAAAGGCGATTCCCTATCAACCACACTGTTCAACGGTACCCCGTCAAAATAGCCCCGTCAAAAAAGCCCCGACAAAATAGCCCCGACATAATATCCCGCACACAAAATAGCTCCGACAAAATAGCCTACAGACAAAATAGCCGCGGAATAATAGCCCGCCGACAAAATAGCCCCGACAAAATAGCCCCGAAAAAAAGCTCCCTTCAGAATTCATCATGAAATATTTCCTTAAAAATACATTTTTTCGGAAATGGTAATTATTCTCTATTCAGATGTTTATCTTAACTGCATTAAATAAAAATTGTCTTTTCAGAGAACTCGAGTCCTGTCTTTCCTGCCTCTTGGAAGTTTGAACATTTAAGTTAAGCAAAAATCAATGTTAATTTATGATATAAACATTTTTTTCTGTTTTGCAACAGTAAAATGCATTTTAAATTAAATAAATTAAATACATTCTTCCTTTTTGTCAAATAATTTAAATTAACAAAAGTTTTTGGACACCTTGTATAAATAATTATGTAATTTTTTATAAGAGGCTGTTTTAGCCGGGGCTATTTTATCCGGGGCTGTTTTGACCGGGGCTATTTTGTGTGCGATCTATTTTGTCGGGGCTATTTTGTTTGCGGGCTATTTTGTCGAGGCTATTTTGTGTTGGGGCTATTTTGTGTTGGGGCTATTTTGACGGGGCTTTTTTGACGGGGCTGTTTTGACCGGGCTATTTTAACGGGTCACGCTGTTCAACATAGCACTAGAAGGAACAATTAAGACAAGCGGAATTAACGGAACTATAGCCCACTCCTCAACACAAAGAGTTTAATAGTTGCATATGCAGACGATATAGTTGTGATGGGAAGCGACAAGGAAAAATTAAAAGAAGGAGTAACGATACTAGCAAAGGAAGCACGGAAAAGAGGTTTAGAAATTAACGAAGAAAAAACAAAATATCTACTCTGCTCTAGACGAAAAGATAACTGGACGAGAGAAATTAAGATAGAAAAGGACATTTTTGAAAGAGCTTGTCAAAATAAGAGAAGTGAAGAAGTAACTAGAGCTTCACAGAATATTTTAACTGTATAATAGGCCTTATACAGCATTACAGCACTCATGTGGCGTTCTATTTTTTTCTCGATTTCGATATTCTCAATAATATCGAGGCAAGTATATCGACAACGTATTGTATTAATTGCAGATAATAAGTATCGTATCGACATTAATATTGCTAAGGTATGTATTGTATCGGTATCGTATTGATTTTCGATACGATATCAATACAATGTCGATATTTATATCGAAGAAAAAGTGAGAATATTTTAAAGGAAAATTCTGAGACGGATTATGGGCCCGGTAAGAAGGTAAAATGGAGAAATGTGAAGAATAATGAATCATGAACTAAGCGACATAATGAAGGGAGAAGATATAGTCAGATTTGTTAAAGCGCAGATAGTGAGCTGGCTGGGACACATAGAGAGAAGGAAAAACGACTTACTGATTAAGAAGACCACCAGATGGAACCACAGAAAGATAGGAGGACAAGGTCATGAGAGATATAACTAAGGGGAACTGTGCACATATCGAAATAAATGGAAGAAAATTGTAACGAAAGCCAAGTCATAAAACAAACTTCGCGGAGTGATTCACAGCAATAAGCAAAACATTTCATCCGGAATGAAATGAATGAAAATTGATGATGGGTTTTAGTTAACCTTTTTTAACAGTAACCTTCGATATTGTTATGAGAAATAAAAGTACCCTTATGTCGCCGTGAGGCTTTACAATCTTCATAATATTTTGGTATGAACTGTGCTTTATTACCCTTTGACGCTACCCTAATTATTACCAATTATATTTCTTTCTTCGTTAGCTCTAGTATATTTTTCATACCCTAAAACCCATTATAGTGCGGCAGATTCGTGCAAATATTTTAAGAATTGTGAATTTACTGATAGAAGCATATAATTTGGACCAGACATGCATACTACACATATAAAGGTTCAAATTAGATATGAGGCCATCTCAGATTTTACCTTTTACCAAAATGGCGGGCATTCAAAATGGCGACTATACATATATGACTAATAGCACGATAACTTTTGAACGAAAAGTCCGACTTCAACCAAATTTGGTATATGGTTTCTTTTTTTGGTGTACAAGATTGATCTCTTGAACCGGAAGAATCGGTTTACCAGAAGTTGTGTTTTTCCTGATTTTTTTGTAAAAATATGTTGTTTTTTTCAATTTCACGCTGTACCGTACCTATATATTATGTACCGTACCTATATATTAATTTTTCAAATAAGTAATCCCTACCGGCATTAAAAAGAGCGTAATAATATGTTTTAGGAAATATTTTGAACTTTTTAGTTATGTTAATAACCATTTAATAAATGCATAACTTACCTTCACTTGTACCTCTGTGCGGCAGATTCGCGCAAATATTATAAGAATTATTGTGCATTTAATGTTGTTGTTTATTTGGGTTTATAATGGTAGAAGCATATAATTCGGACCACATATACTACACATACAAAGGTTCAAATTTAGTTATGACGCCATCTCAGATTTTGCCTTTTACAAAATTGGCGGGCATTCAAATTGGCGACTATACATATTAGACCTGTCGCCAGGGGGGGTACAACGACCTCCTTAATTCAGATGGACTTATCCAAGTTTCTTTTATGTGTTTTGACCCGTAGAACACAAATTTTTTGGGTAACAGTTGATCCAGATGTGGATAAGTTTGTTATAAACAAAGAACTTGAGGAATTACATAGCAGCGATTTTTCGCAAAACAAAACTTTTTTTATATTTTTTTGGGTGACTCTCAGCAAAAGTGATCTTAGAAGTTTTTTCATAGGATGCATAGTTTTAGAGATAAACGCGGTTAAACTTTCAAAAAATCGAAAAAGTGCAATTTTTTTGAACCCGAATTACTTTTGATTAAAAAATAAAATAGCAATTCTGCTTACTGCATTTGAAAGTTCAAGTTAAATCCTATCGGTTTTGGTTATTTTCATTGCTAAAAATTAAATTTTATTTTTTAAACAAAGCCATAAACACATAGTGTTTCCCGTGCCCAATGCATGCGTTTTAATGTACGTAGTCTATGTAGAAATTGTGTGTATGCGCGCCTACTCGTTCGATTTCAAATGGGAAATGCATTGAAAACATAATTCAATTACTATGTGTTAAAGCTTTGTTTAACAATAAAAAAATTAAATTTTAGCAACGAAAGTATTCAAAACCGATAGAATTTGACTTGAACTTTCAAATGCCGTAAGCAGAATTGTTATTTTATTTTTCAATCAAAAGTTATTCGGGTTCAAAAATTGAAATTTTTCGATTTTTTGAAAGTTCAACTGCGTTTATGTCGAAAACTATGCATCCTACGAAAAAAGTGGTAGAAACTTTTTTTGCTTAGAATGACTCAAAAAATTCAAAACAATGTTTTGTTTTGCGAAAAATCGCTGTTATGTGATTCCTCAAGTTCTTTGTTTATAACAATCTTATCGACATCCGATCGACTGTTACCCAAAAAATTCGTATTCTACGAGTCAAAATACATAAAAAACACTTGGGTAAAGCGCCGGTTTCCTCGAAAGCGGCACCGAAAAACTGCGACCGTGGCACTGCGATGAATTACGTCAGATTACGGTGAAAAATTCAAGGTTCTTCATTGAGGCAATGAAATGTGCAAACTCAGCAAGCGGTGGCTTCCAACGCATCCTTGAAAACCAGCGCTATTATTTTGCATGGTACAGTTTTTTATTACGTCATTCATCGCAGATATATCTTTCACGCATTCATCGCACTGGCGACAGGACTATATGTGACTAATAGCACGATAATCTTGGAACGAAAAGTCCGATTTCAACCAAATTTGGTATATAGGTTCTTTTTTTTTTGACGTAAAAGATCGAGGTCTTGAACCGGAAGAATCGATTTACCAGAAATTGTGTTCTCCTGATTTTTTATGTAAAAATATGTTGTTTATTTTTTCAATTCTTTCACCCTGTATATATTAATTTTTTTAAAAGTTAATACCAGCGTTGAAAAGAGCGTAAAAATATTTTTTAGGAAATATTTTGAACTCTTTAGTTATGTTAATTACCAATTAATAAATGCATAACGTATCTTTACATGTACCTATGAACCTATGTGCGACAGATTCGTGCAAATAATAATATAAGAATTATTGTGCATTTAATGATAGAAGCATATAATTTGGACCACACACACTACACATACAAAGAATCAAATTTGGATATGAGGCCTTCTCAGACTTTGTCTTTTATAAAAATGGCGGGCATTCAAAATGAATCTGCCGCACATAGGTACATGCGAAGATACGTAATGCATTTATTAAATGGTAATTAACATAAAAATATTTTCTAAAAACTACTTTCTTTTCAACGGCGGTTTTACCTTTTTGAAAAATTAATATACACAGGGTGAAAGAATTGAAAACAAAAACAACATATTTTTACATAAAAACAAAACAGTAAAAACACAACTTCTGGTAAACCGATTCTTTCGGTTCAAGACCTTAATCTTATTCATCTAAAAAAGAAACTTGATGACAAATTTGGCTGAAATCGGACTTTTCGTTCAAAAGTTATCGTGCTCTTAGTCACATGTATAGTCGCCACTTTGAATGCCCGCCATTTTGTAAATGGCAAAATCTGAGATGGCCTTATATCTAAATTTGAAAATTTATATGTGTAGTATATGTGGTCCAAATTATATGCTTCTACCATTAAATGCACAATAATTTTTATAATATTTGCACGAGTCTGTCGCACATAGGTACATGTGAAGATACGTTATGCATTTATTAAATGGTAATTAACATAACTAAAAAGTTCAAAATATTTCCCAAAAACTATTTTTACGCTCTTTTCATTGGCGGTATTAACTTTTTGAAAAACTAATATATACAGGGTGAAAGAATTGACAAAATAACAACATATTTTTACATAAAAACCAGGAAAAACACAACTTTTGGTAAACCGATTATTCCGGTTTAAGACCTCGATATTATAAATTAAAAAAAGAACCAGTATACCAAATTTGGTTGAAATCGGACGTCTCGTTCAAAAGTTATCGTGCTATTAGTCACATATGTATAGTCGCCATTTTGAATGCCCACCATTCTTGTAAAAGGCAAAATCTGCGATGGCCTCGTATCTAAATTTGAACCTTTATATGTGTAGTATATGTGGTCCAAATTATATGCTTTTATCGTTAAATGCGCAATTTTTTCACATATTGGCTGTACTATTAAACGTCGTAGTTTACTATTAAACAAGTGTTATGACTGTTTTCTTTTTAAATGGATAATACCTACATAAATTTATAATATTACAGATTTTAAAGTTACCATATTGATTGTATCGACCAAATAGCTGTTTTAAATATTTGTTTATGAGCTCATTAAGTTCAACAAATATAATTTAAACTCATAAAGCGATAGGTCATTAGTATAAATTATAACAAAAGCGTCGGTATACACAAATCATCAATCAAAAATCATCTTAAATTGAATGAATACCCAACCTAAAGCGATTAATACGAAATCAACTCAAATAAAGCACCACCCAAAGCCAAATACTCAAGACATAAAACATCTTTATTGACAAAAGTTGTTTTCCGAGTCTCAGATTCCCCTTTCTCTTGGTTGGAGAAGAAAATTAACGACGAATATCAAAATTCATTCAAATCATGTCCATTTTAAGTGATATTTATGGCCTCTAGACGCAAAACGCAATAAAGCCCGCACTTTTTATTATTTTTTATTACATATAGCTTTGTGGACGTAATATAATGTATTATATGAATGGGAAATAACGTGAAGATGAAAGCAACAGATCAATTAGGTACCTATTAAAAACTTATATTAAATAATATGACTTTACAACACATGAACGCATATTACTTCTTTATAAAGGACTACAGAATTGAAATTTCTGGACAATAAATGGCTTTCTGATATCAAATTTTATGGCGTTATTTAAGCTGGTCGTATTGTAAACGTATTCTGTAAAAGAAATCCACTTATTATGGATCTTGGTACTATTTATAGAAGAGTGTGAGAGGGATATTTTAGGTTAATACAGACTACACACATACACACTATATTTATTTTATTTCCCTTATAGTCTATGACTATGATCCGAATCTAGATCTAAATTCACCCATCTGTTAACCGAAGAGACATTTTTTTATCAAATTTCACACATACACAAATATGTCTGTCGTCTTGCATGTATTGCCTATTGTGATTGTAACATTGTGATTTCTATGGACAACCGGTCCGGTTTAATATTGCTGTACTAGTTTAACACCAGGGAAGTAAGGCAAAAATATACCATGTTCGGGACACTTGAACAGCCAGGTTGAAAATGGGTTTTTTCGGTAGTATATACCTAATACATTATAAATACAAAAATTCCCGTCACATTTTGGACGAGAAATTTAGTTATTAACAAATAAGGGTCAAAAATGAAAGTTTTTTAGTTTAGTCGCTACAGGTAAAAATAGGGTAATTAAATGTCTTATTTATAATATTTTTCTTTTAGTAGATGAGCCAAGGTTTATAATAGCGTTTTCTGAATTTTGGTCCGATTATTTGTTGCTTCGGATATTGCAAAATAAAACTAAAATTTCGAAAATAAAAATTTGCTATAACTTTTGCGAAAATGAATTAAGGACTTTCATATTGCGTAAAAAGTTGAGTCAAACAGTCCATATAATGCACAAAAAATTTTAAGAGGATGCGTCAGTTAGTTTAAATTTTATTCAATTTGTTTATCCCAAAGAGCTTTTTTTCGCAATGTTATTTTTCAGAAAATAAAAATGATACAGCAATTCTGTGAAAACAACATGAAAGAAGAATAGTCATATTTGCAACGCATTTAAAAAAATTATTAAAAAGTCATTTTTATCACTCAGAAAACATTTTACTAAAATAGAGTCATTTTTGGCTTATAAACAATTTGAATAACTTTGTTAATATTGACTGTAGGCTACAACTACAATGGAATTTGAAAACCTGGTATTTGTAAAAAGTAATTGACGAATCGTCTTAAAAATTTTTGTGCATTATAATATGGAATATTTGACTCAACTTTTCGTGCAATATGAAAGTCTTAAGGCAATTTTCGCAAAAGTTATAGCACATTTTTTATTTTTGAAATTTTAGTCTTATTTTGCACTTTCCGAAACAATAAAGGATTGGACCAAAATTCAAAAAGTGCCATTTTAAACCTTGGCTCATCTACAAAAAGAAGAATATTATAAATAAGATATTTAATTACCCTATTTTTACCTGTCGCGATTTAAACGAAAACAACTGCCATTTTTGACCCTTATTTGTTAATAACTAAGTTTCTCGTCCGAACTGTGACGGGCATTTTTGTATTTATAATGTATTAGGTATATAGTACCCAAAAAATCCATTTTCAACCTGGCTGCTCAAGTGTCCCGACAAAAACCTTATTTCTCTGGACTATTTCTGTGAGTAAAAAAGAGACCTAGTATAAATAGAAATTCGTGAATAATTTCATGCACGTGCAAAGAGATTACAGAAAAAATATACAGTGCGTCCATAAAGTAACGCATAAATTCATTATTTCGTAAACCGGCGACGTTAAGGAAAAATCTCGAAACAGGACGATTTTTATTTATAAAATACGATTTTCTGGCATATACAGAGGTAAAGGTTGGAATAAATTCATTTTCTCGAGAATGGACAATTTTGGAAAAAATCCCGAAACAGGTCGATTTTTATTTTTAAATTACGACTTTCTGGCATATATATCATACTAGTGATGTCACCCATGTGAACGTGATGACGTCATATGATTTTTTTAAATAAGAGTAGGGGTCGTATTATAGCTCATTTGAAAGCTAATTTAATTCTCTATTCAGTAATATAAACATTAATATAATTATTTATACAGTGTCCAAAATTTTTTTTAAATAAATTTATTGGCATAAAAAGAAGAATCTGTGTAATTTATTTAATTTGAAATACATTTTACTGCTATCATAAAATAGGAAAAAATGTTTATTTGACAAATAAATATTGTTTTTTGCAAATTCAATATTAAAGCAGCCACCCACCTGCCTCTTGACAATTTGAGCATTTAATTTAAGCGAAAAGCAATGATTTTTTTTTTTCAAATAAACATTTTTTTTTCTATTTTCTGAGAACAGTAAAATGTATTTTGAATTAAATAAATTGCACATATTCTTCTTTTAGAAAATGCACTTTTTACGAAAAAATAAAATCTTTGATCTTTAATAACTCATAAAGTATTCATTTACTTTAATAACTTTATAATATAACAAATTTTGCTTCGAATTTGCCCACCTGTCGATTTATGGGGTTATTTTAAATAAAATAATTTTCACGCACGAGACGGTGTGGCATCTACCCCTAGGGTAAAAGTGCAAGTTGGCACCATGCCACTTTTGTTTGTTGATGTGTCACTTTTCACCAATTTTCATGAAAATCGATGAATGTTCACCGAAATCAGAGATAATAAATAACAGATGTGTAAAGAATATTTTCTACGCCGGCCCTGACGGAAGACTAAAAGAAATGGATGTTCTGACAAACAGCATAGATGCCCGAATATGGATAATGAAGTATTTAATGAGTCAGTCGATTATAGGATTTCGTGATAGAAAGACATGTGTACCTAGATATTAGAATAAATGTATTAAATTCTGAATTTGCCTTTAAATATTTAACAAAGCAGCGGTAGGATATTATCCATGTGCTATAACAAGTGTTAAGTTATATTTATACTTATTTAATAGTGATCTTTGTTTAAAAACACAATAATAGTATAATCGTATGTGAATGTTTCGAAAGTGACAAAAATAGCGATGGAATTTTCCTGCAAGAAGTGAACTTGTGAAGTGTTGTTACGTTAAAGTGTTTTACGTGGACTTTTATCCGGAATTTGCACTAAATGCGACGTGTAAATAATATTTAAAGTACGGTGAATCACCTGGGTGTTTTTATGAGTTGTTTTTGGATCAATTTGTGCTGTTTCTTTGCCAATGATGTACATTGTACCACATATTTTTTATGACAGGATGTCTGTTGGAACTTCGAACTTGTGTCTGATGGGGTTAAGAGGATTGAACTGTATGTATTTATCAGATAGTTTATTTAATAGATATTAAAATATTTATCGTGATGTATAAGCTATTCAAAGTGTAGTTAATAGACATATTTCGCGATTTGATTTTGAAAAAGATTAAAATATTTATCGGAATATTTTTATAAGCTATTCAAAGTGTAGCTAATAGACTTATATTTCGCGATTTGATTTTGAAAAAGGTTAAAATATTTATCGGAATATATTTATAAGCTATTCAAAGTGTAGATAATAGACTTATATTTCGCGATTTGATTTCAAAATAAGTTAAAATATTTATAAGGATAGTATATAAGCTAATCAACGTATAGTATTAAGCTTATATTACCTTTTTAAGTTTGAGAAACTGTTCAACGTGTAGCAACAGACTTCTCTTTTATTAGCTTCACAATTTTATTATATTAATAATGTATTATATTTTTATAAGCTATTCAAAGTGTAGATAATAGATTTCTATTTTGATATTTGAATTTGAAATAGATTAAAATATCTATAGGGAGATATAAACTATTCAAGGTTTAGTAATATTTATATTTCGCGATTTAAATTTAAAATAGATTAAAATATTTAAAAGAATATACACTGCGTTTGGGTTTCAATTAGATATGCGCGCTTGAGGTGTGAGCACTGCCGGTTTTTCCACATTTAATAGGGTATGCGTTATTGTTATAATTTATACACATGCATTTATAAATATTTAGAGTGTAGACGGTATAGTCGTAGAGTGTCAATGTCATTTTTAAAATAGCGGTGACTATGGCTTTAGTTTTTGAATATTCTTTTATCGAAAGGCGCCATCCGACACCTGAAAGGGTATAAGGAAGGGGAGAAAGATATTCTTTTAAATCCTTACTTGTTAATTGCGTGAATTATTTGTTAATTCACATTAATAGCATTATTTTAAATTAATTATTTATTCAGTAATTACAATAATTTATATACTATGCAATAAAAACTAATAATCGAGAAAAGAGAAAAATTGATAAAGCGATTTTAATAACATACTGTTACTATATCGAGTAGATGAGTTTTGAACATCTTTAACAGTTAAAAATTAATTTTAAATGTTTGGTAATAAATGTTTGAGGAATTTGAGCAGCCGGTTTATTTACCCACTTGCCGGTAATTTACCAACCATATTACGTCACCTACTCATTGTAGATTAGTAATTTCAGAACCTAAAGTATTATTTGTTTAAATCCGTCGATGGACGATTACGCATCGATACTATAGTGGAATAATAGACAGTGTTGCCCATTTTGGCGCTTCCTTCGAAGTGGTATGTCTGGTTGATTGGTGAACGCTCTGTATAAGCTATTCAACGTGTAGTATTGAGCTTATATTGCATTATTTAAGTTCGAGAGGTTGTTCAACGTGTAGCAACAACCTTCTCTCAATTTAACTTCGCAATTTTATTTGAAAAGCATGAATATAAGTAGGTATATATTATTATATAAGTATAGTATATAAAAAGGAAACAAAAGCAATGGGTTGAAGGAAAGGATCCAGACTAAGTTCAAGTTCAACATCCGAATCTAGCAGTAGTAGTAACGACTATGATTACAAGATAAAACCGACAATATCATTGACATCATCAGAGAAGTTCCAAGATTCCCAAGTCTAGAGAAACGAACATCGTTCAGGTAGCTTCATCAAGTGAAAGAGTCTCAACACTCCTCCACTACCCGAAATTTATATTAGTAATAGAGTCGAGCGATTAGAGTTACTAGTCAAAAAAAAGGTTCATCCAGCACCAAGCACAACCCAACGATGCGGTTAATGGAACATTTGTGGAGCCGGAGTGCATTCCTGAATTTTTTTGGGATGTTGGGATCTATTAGTGACTAGAACGAACTGCTATGATATTCCACATGCAAATCAGGTTGAGAGGATTGGCTAGAACAGGGTACAATAATTTGAATACATATCACCTTAGTTGAGGTAAGTGAAACTCAAATTTTATTGTAGCTAGAGGTGTTGATTGTGTTGAAGATAAAAGTATTTCTTCTGATATTAGTGTTATGACCCGTTCTTTACACAATTCTTGTTTGTTTTCCAAAAATTATGTGTTATGTAATTCAAATTTATCTGAGGAGTAAGCAGTAAAGCTCCTTGACTTACTGAATCAATTTAGGTGCTGTTTTTCACAAAACATTAGTGAATTGGGTAAAACAGATATTCTTAAAATGCAAATCCATCTTGCTGATGATCGTCCTGTCGTGTATCGTCCTTATGGTTTATCTTACAATGAACGAAAAGTTGTACAGACTATCATAGATGCTTTACAGGCTAATGGAGTAATTCAAGAATCTAGTTCACCTTATTCAAGTCCGATTCTATTAGTCCAAAAGAAAAATGGAGAAAATCGAATGTGTGTAGATTATCGTGCATTGAATTCGAAGACTGTTAAGGATCGATTTCGACTTCCACGTGCAGACGAGTTCTTAGAAGAATTAAAATATTGTATGTATTTCACGACTTTAGAGCTGAAAACAGAAGCAATTGAACGATTTCCAGAACCTGTTGATGTCCACACTACACGCCAATTTTCGGGTTTGTCAAGTTACTTCAGAAAATATGTAAGGGACTTTGCCACGATTGCAAGACCTTTGACACTTCTCACGAAAAAAAAATATGTCAAATTTGTATGGGGTGACGAACAACGTGTTCTTTCGAAACCCTCAAGAATAAATTGACTTCGAGGCCTGTCCTTGCTGTTTACGATCTGGAGTTAGAAACCATGGCAGTAGTAAATTCATTACAACATTTTCGAATTTATCTCATCGAAATCCATTTTAAGGTGGTTACAGATTGTAATGCAGTGCGGATCATATTGACCAAAAGATATATAATTCCCAGAATTGAAAGATGGTGGTTAACCATTCAAGAATTTACTTTGGACATTGAATACCGTCCAGGTACGAAAATGCCACATGCTCTAAGCAGAGATACTGTCGCAAAAATTCCAGAGGAGGCACCCACGGTTAAGATAAACCTTGTGAACATCGATCAAGAAGATTGGATCTTACATGCCCAATTAAAAGATGAAAGATGCAACACTATCATAGATCTGCTGTCGAAATCTCCATCAGACAAGGAAGAAAAAGATACCCATCAAAACTACTGCATTGTAAACAATCGACTATATCCAAAAACTTCAGAAGGCAAAAGGTGGGTTGCTCTAAGGCAAGCCCGCAGGCAGGTTGTTTTGCATTATCATGATGGAACTGGTCACATGTCAGTAGAAAAGACTATTTCGGCAATATCTCAATTATACTGGTTCTCAGGTATGATAAAATATGTTAAGAAATACATTGGAGGTTGTCTAGAAGGCTTATATAATAAGAAACCTGGTGAAAAGCAAAAACCTGGACTTGTGCATTCTATTGAGAAGGTTGCAGTACCTTTTGATACACTGCATATAGATCATCTAGGTCCATTTGTAAAGTCAAAACGAAGGAACTCTTATCTCATTGTCATCGTCGATGCTTTCACTAAGTTCTTTTTTTATGAAGGCTGTGCAGTCCACCAAAGTTACCCCGGTGACTACTTTTTTGAAAAGTGCAATTGAAAACTTTGGTGTAGCAAGAAGAATAATTAGCGATGGAGGTTTTTGCTATACTTCCCAACGATTCAAGGATTATTGTACATCACTTAATATAAAACATGTTCTGAATTCCACTGCTGCTCCTAAAGTAAACGGACAAGTGGAAAGGTATAATTGTACAATAGTAGCTTCTTTATCATCCTGCAGTGAAGACGAGATTACTTGAGATGAATTCGTTCCAAATTGGGGATTGAATTCAACGAAGAATTCAACCACAAAAAAAACGCCCTACGAAGTAATGTTGAGTTACCAACCAAGAGGTATAGCCGATGCTGTTCTGGCCAACGAAGTGTCACTACAGGAGGCAGACCGGGGCGATCTATCGAAAATATGTGCGGACGTCAAACGAATGACTGATGCAAACCTGGTCAAATAAAAGCAAACATTTGACAAAGTGATTGAATTCAACGAAGAATTCAAGCGGACGTCAAACGAATGACTGATCCAAACCAGGTCAAATAAAAGCAAACATTTGACAAAGTGATTGAATTCAACGAAGAATTCAAGCGGACGTCAAACGAATGACTGATGCAAACCTGGTCAAATAAAAGCAAACATTTGACAAAGTGATTGAATTCAACGAAGAATTCAAGCGGACGTCAAACGAATGACTGATTCAAACCAGGTCAAATAAAAGCAAACATTTGACAAAGTGATTGAATTCAACGAAGAATTCAAGCGGACGTCAAACGAATGACTGATCCAAACCCGGACAAATAAAAGCAAACCTTTGACAAAGTGATTGAATTCAACGAAGAATTCAAGCGGACGTCAAACGAATGACTGATCCAAACCAGGTCAAATAAAAGCAAACCTTTGACAAAGTGAATGAATTCAACGAAGAATTCAAACGGACGTCAAATGAATGACTGATGCAAACCAAGTCAAATAAAAGCAAACATTTGACAAAGTGATTGAATTCAACGAAGAATTCAAGAGGACGTCAAACGAATGACTCCCTAATTACCTGATCCTTGTATCGTTAAAAAGGGTTTTAGATCATGATCGTTACGTAATCGAGGATCCTCAAGGTTCCGTGAGATCTCAAAAGAAAAATGAAGGTGTGTCATCTAACGATAAGATGAAACCTTTCAATACTGACGTCAGTTCTGAATCCAAAGGGGATTTGGATCCTAACGAAACGGATCTCCAAGATAACGAGCGATCCACAATTATTGTGATCAAAGCTAGCTGTACAAAAAAAATTACGTATGTCTTGTTTTAATCTGAATTTATATCATTGGTTTATCAATTAATTTTGATTAATATTATAAAACATAAAAAAATTAGTCAAAACCTTTAACACAGAACTTAAGTCAAAAATAAAAAGAATTAATGAAATTATAAGTAACAATAATAAATACAATCAAACAAGATGCTGTATATGTCCATCGCCAACATCTCTACATAACCTAACTTTTCTTGTTAAGTTGACGTACACTGCAAAGTTGACGTAAACTGGAAAATATATCTGAATTAAGAATAGACATGCGCTGTATAGCTATCTCTGTAATTCAGAGCCACCTGTGATGGCAATAGTTTTGGATCACACGTTAGCTAGCTACAAGAATTCTAACGAAACGAACTTATAAGAGTCCTAACGAAACGGATCTCGAAGATAGCTAGCAACAGAACTCTTACGAAACGAGTTCTTAAAGAGTCCTAGGCGAGTTCTAAAGAAACGAACTTATAAGGGTCCTAACGAAACGGATCTCTTAAGATGGTTGACCACAAAAGTATAAGAAACTAGCTCTTAGACCACGGCTCTTCCAACCCATGGTAAGGGGTTTGGAGAGGGCAAGTTCTAAAGAAACGAACTTATAAGAGCTCTTTTCTTACTGTAGGTACCTATTGCATGTTTTGCTTAATGGAATTTACTAATGAGGCGAACTTATAAGAGTTGTTTTCTTATTGCAGGTATTGCATATTTTAGAGGCGAACTTATAAGTCTTGTACTCTTATGGTCTTATACTCTTATCTTACAACTCTTAGAGTTGTTGTCTTGCTATTAGTATAGCATGTTTACCTATTGCATGTTGTTTTTAATGTAATTTACTAAAGAATCGAACTTATGAGAGTTGCTTTCTTATTGCATAATTTAGAAGCGAACTTATAAGAGTTGTTTTCTTACTATGGGTGTAGCATGTTTTTTTTAAAGAAATTTACTAGCTGTAGATCTTAAGCTAATATTTCAGGTCCAACTTAAGATGAACTGGATGGATGACTCCTGTTAGATTTAATGTAAAATTATTAGATAGTAGTCCCATTATTAATATGGCATGTGTCTTATTTATTTCATAGTCTTGTCTTTTAAAGTTAACATGTTTTTTATGATCTAGGTAAATCAGTGGCATGGGATCCACGAGGACGTGGATAAGGGAAGCGTGGCCGACTGTAAAGAATATTTTCTACGCCGGCCCTGACGGAAGACTAAAAGAAATGGATGTTCTGACAAACAGCATAGATGCCCGAATATGGATAATGAAGTATTTAATGAGTCAGTCGATTATAGGATTTCGTGATAGAAAGACATGTGTACCTAGATATTAGAATAAATGTATTAAATTCTGAATTTGCCTTTAAATATTTAACAGATGTTGATTTGTACCTTCATAAACTGCACTATTAAGCATTGTTTTTATTAGTAGAATTGTTAGCAATCGAGTGAGTACACTAGCATTATTTTTAGCCGAATTAGTCGACTTGCTAAAGTATTCGTTAGCTCTACGTGCTCTACTATATATGTATAATCTAGTATTTACTCATCCAATTACGTTTTCATTGGTAGAACTGCAGGGATAGATAATACTTGCCCAGATTACTCAACGGGTAACACTACTAATGAAAAAAAGGGTTTAAGGATAGCTATGAACATAATTTAATAGGCATTATGGTAGCGCTGTCCCGGCCAGACAGCAATTTTACACTTTTGGCTAAAAAACGCATAAGCGCCCAATACTGCACAAGGAGGGATGGAACGAGAGAGAGAGATGGCAGTGGAGCCCAAGCGGGGATTTTTGCAGTTACTCTAGCGCGTCAGATTATCACATGGTGAGAAACCTTGTACCCTGTAGTAAGTACCCTGAGAGTTCGTTAAGTGGGATCCGAAAAAAAATCTATCCACAAACCCGAAATCGTCAGATTAAGATAAGGTAAGTTAAGTACCATTTAACCCTAGGCCTACAAGGCCTGTTGCGCTTAATAAATAAATAAGTTAAGTACATGAAAAAGAGTGTATATTTCAAAAATCTGATGATTTGAGCGGGGCGTAAGGAAATGGGCGAGTCACAAAGTTTCACAAAATAAGCGAAATGAACGTCAGATCGAAAAACTAAAAAATACGTTTTCAATATTTTTCAAAAATCTATCGCATGATACCAAACGCGACTTTCCACGGACAGGGGTGTGGGGTAAATTTAAAATTTTAAATACGAACCCCGCGATATTTCGCGAAATGAACATCTGATCGAAAAACTGCAAAATACACGTATTCTATATTTTGGAAAATCTATCGAATGGCGCCAAATACGACCCCCACGGAGATGGGGTGGGGGTTACTTTAAAATCTTAAATAGGGGCCCTACTTTTTATTGCATACTTGGATTCTTTCTTGGACGTAAAAATTAACAACTTTTATTTGAGATATACATATTTTCGAATTATCGATAGGTGGCGCTATAATCGGAAAAAACGATTGTTGGAAGTGGAAAATTAAATTAAAAAATGAAAAGTCCCCCACTTTATGGAAAACGTAACTTAACTTGGTTTTAGGACCTACTATTCACAACCCAATAGGTCCCCATAACGCTCGAATAACTGCAAATTTAGCAAACTTTCCTTCCCTACTATTAACATATTATTCTGACTGCAAACATTGGAGGTGTACAAAATATATCTCACACAATTAAGTAAACACAATTATTATTATTCGCCATGAAAGAAATTTAATTTACGGTTATTATAGAAGGGAAAAATAATGATTAGTTATATCAATGTGATAGTCTTAATTATTGAATTTTCTATGAGCTTTTTATTGCCTTTTTTTTGTTCGCTTGTCTTTTTTGCGGTTTTCTCTCTCAACGCCATTGAAGGTTGTATTTATATATTTATATCTCAATACAATTCACCTATGCGTGCAGTATTTATTCTATTACACGGCAGAAATGAATGAATGAGGATTAAATTTATTAAATGTGTTCTTTTATGATGATGACATTTGAGAATTTAGGTAATTAATATTAAATAAAAATTACACTTAAAAAAAAGAAATTTTTTATATTAAAACGTTTTTATTATTTATAGGAGAGAATATAAAATACCTAATTTGACGATATAAAATGCTTAATATTCCAAAAATTACACTATAATTAAAAAGTACTTTTTATAATAACACGGTTTTGTTATATACAGGGTGTTTCATTAATAATTGTCCATATAGTTACTGGAGAAACCTTAGCACAAAATACGAAGATTTAACCTAAAACACTTTAATAAAATGTAGTTCATTACTGAGTTACAGGGTGTTATATCTAAAAATTTAAAAATTATTTTTGCTCAGCATTTTAAAACTATTTGACGTATCCTTTTCGTATTTGGCAGGAAGTATAGGTACTATACAAACTACTAAATTATGTTAAACAAACGTTTCTGTCTAGTACCAGAGGCGTACGACGGGGGAAAGTGAATGGCTGACCCTTTACAAATTCTACGCCACTGGCGGAATTGCTATTTTAGTTGAATTTTTAGATTCTCCAATACTTTCTATGAAAATAATATACTCTTCATTCGTAACGATAAAGTCATTAGTTTTCGATATCTTTCAAGTTAAAAATGAAACGACACGGTAATTTTGATTAATGTATTGTGTCGCTTCATTTTTAGTTTCAAATATCTCGAAAACTAATCATTTTATCGTTACGAATGAAGAGTATATTATTTACATAAAAAGTATTGAAAAATCAAAAATTACACTAAAATAGCAATTTCCTCAGTGGCGTAGAATTTCGGAAGGGTCAACCAACCACTACCCCCTGTCGTACGCCTCTGGTAGTAGCTAGAAAGGTTTATTTATCTTAATTTAGTAGGGTGTACAGTACCTACACCTTCTGCCAAGTATGATAAGGATACGCCAAATAGTTTTAAAGTACTGGGTGTAAATAACTTTTAAATTTTAATAATATGAATCATATCATAAATTAATCAAAATAACTGTGCCGTTTCATATTTAACTTCAAATATCTCGAAAACTAATTACTTTATCGTTACCAATGAGGAGTATATTATTTACGTATAAAGTATTGGAGAATCTAAATATGGCACTAAAATAGTAATTTCACCAGTGGCGTAGAATTTGAGAAGGGTCAACCATTCACTATCCCCTGTCGTACGCCTCTGGTAGTAGCTAGAAACGTTTGTTTATCATAATTTAGTAGGATGTATACTAGTCGCACTTTTTGCCAAGTATGAAAAGGATACGTCGAATAGTTTTAAAATGCTGAGCAAAAATAGTTTTTAAATTTTTAGATAAAACACCCTATAACTCAGTAAGGAACCACATTTTATTTAAGTGTTTTGGGTTAAATCTTCGTATTTTGTGCTAAGGTTTCTCCAGTTACTATATGGACAATTATTAATGAAACACCCTGTATAGGACACAACATGTTTCGAAAGAATAAAATATGAATTTTTAGTAGGTGTATTAAGTGTTAAAATTATAATTCCAAAAATTACACTAGTATAAAAAAGTACCATACTGAAGTAAAAACTTCTTTTGTATATTGGCTTAAAACTCTGGACACAGTTGGTCTGTGTCCATTGAACTGACAAGAACCACGAGTTCTTAACGAGCAGGGAACCATGTTGCCCTTTGAGCACTCCTAGCACATTTCATCTTGTAACATCGACTTGGAGTCGCTACAAATATCACTTAATTATTATGTAAACCATTTATATCGATGTAACCTTTTTAAATAAGTTGCTAGTTTCTTTTATGAAGCAGAACGCACTGAGGATGATCTGATTCAGATTGAAAACGTTTTGCAAATCCTTTTGGAGGACTTTTATGTTTTTTAATAAAACTTTTTATACCAATATACAAAAGAAGTTTTTACTTCAGTATGGTTTTTTAACTATGGTATACAGCCAGCTACGGGGACTTTCCCATTGATTTTGTTTTTATAAAAAAGTACTTTTTATAATACCACAGTTGTTTAAAATGGTATATACCTATAATATTTATATATAATAATTAACTTATAAAATAAGAATTTTAAGTACCTATATCAACTTTTAATTATTTTTTAAAAAAATTAAAGAAAGATACGCAACAACCGTGTTCGAACTAGGGAACTCTCAGTCTACAGTCTAATGCCACTGACCCACCATCAATTTGTAGATATCGATTTATAAACGTACTTTAAAATATCCTTGCATTAGCCACATTTTTAAAATAGTTTGAAATAAAAAAAATCGATGTATCCATTCAGGGTGATTGATTAGTGGGGTAAAGCTCGTAGATCCGTTATAGTAATAGATAGCAATAAAAGTTAATAACAAAAATTGTAGCCAACTTTGATTACAGATTGATAATCAGTAATCGTAAATTGTCACTTTTAGACAATTCAGCATGCCTTGCCTAAAATTTGGAAATATTTAAACCCGTAATTAAGGTACTAGTACACTTTATAAGACCAAAAATAATAATTTTTTTCAAGAATTTTTTTCTCAGAACATTTAATAAAAATGAACATAAACCTTTCTACATATTAATATCTAATTCTTAGAGAGTACAAAAAATATATATTTTTTTTTCATTTATGCACGTAAACTAATATTGTAGAGGGCGCAAAAGTCGAGGCCTCGAAAAATGATGGCGGACAGTTAATCTCAGGATTGGGATATCTGAAACAAAAAAATTGTACTGCATTTGAAAGAGGAAGGTTTCTTACGTGACAATTTACCACAATTTGACCAAAAAATAAAAAATAAATATTTTTTGACCATGAAAACCTGAAGAAAAACGGGCGATTTTTTCACAAAATTTTTTCAAAATTTCCGTAAAATCTTTTTTTTTGCAGAATTTTTTACTAATTGTGGTAAATTGTCACGTAAGAAACCTTCCTTTTTCAAATGCCGTAAAATTTATTTGTTTCGGATATCCCAATCCTGAGATTAACTGTCCGCCGTCGGAACTACTTTTTTGTTTGAACTTGACTTGAGTTTGACTTAATTTCAAGTCAAACTCAAGTCAATCCTTCTGACAAATAATTCAAGTCAAGTCAAACTGGTCAATCGTACAGGTTTGAAAATTCAAACTGTTTGTCAAACTAGTTTGAAAGAGTTTGAAAAATAGTTTATTTAGTAGATATACTTTTTTGTCGAGATTGACATGTTAATAGTTGCCAATTAAGATAAGAAAATTAATAATACAATGAGTGCCACATAAAAGTATCTTGATACAGGAAGCGATTATAATCAAAATAGGTTTTGAAAATGATTCCTGTATGCTTAGAATTGCTTGCTGGTAAGTTTCGTTTTATCGATATAACTTTTTTATATTAGAGTGTCACTAGATTAAAACAAAGAATTCGTTGGATAGTTTTTTTATCATACCAAGTGTAATTTAATTTACTTTGGAAGCTTTCAAGTATTACGTAACGCAAGTTGGGGGAGGGTAACGCAAGTTAGTAAATGGGCTAATTAAACATCTAAGATCTAACAACATCAAGAGAAAAACCAAATGCAAAATATACAAAACCCTGATGAAGCCGGTCCTTATATATGGATCAGAGACATGTACACTGTCGAATAGCGATTATAATGGGATTATAATTTTGAACTATACGCAACATACAACGAACCCGACGTCATAACATCCTTAAAGATCGGACGTCTGCGCTGGATGGGCCATGTTAAACGGATGTTGGAGACCGAAACACCAAAACATATAATGAGGCAAACACCAGTAGGGAGAAAGTCAAAGGGAAGACCCAAACTTAGATACATGGAACAAGTGAAACAAAACCTGAAAACACTTGAGATTACCAATAGGAAGAACAAAGCAAGGAACAGAACAAAATGGCGGAAAATCCTAGAACAAGCCAGGACCCAAAAAGGTTTGTCGAGCTACTGATGCTGCTGAAGTTGGGGAGGGGGTCATGTAAAACGTTACGGCGCCTCATACGGGTGGAGGGGGTTCGAACAGCGCGTTACATAACATTGTTTTATAACTAATAAAAAAAAACTACGGAATCACAATCTCCCAACTTTTCAACTTTTGTTTATATTTTACATAGAACCCCTGGATTATATTATATTGCCCCCTCACGCTCCGCCCATGTTACAATAGGACAATAGTATTCAACTGAAAAAATCTTAAATTTTTTTCTTAAAATCAAGCACAGTAACACATGTTGGCAATAAATAGCTGGACCGTTCTTCACAACAAAAGATGAAAAGGTACAGATGGGATAAAGAGGTTGTAAAATTGTGTTACGATAACGGCCACAAAAATTTATGAAGGAACAACAAAATAATATATTTTTGATAGACTAGGTTTAATAATTTTTTTGTGACTTTGCAATGTCGTCTTAAAGAATTAGTTCACTAATTTTCATTTTATAACACTGTTCCTTATTTTTACATAATACAAGTATGTAAAAAAATATCCACGAGGAAAAAATTTCCTGTAGTTGGCTGTATATAGTCTGTTCGCTAAACTCAGACGCAACTTTCTAGATATTTTAGTCGGTAATTTTGCCAATTTTAGTAAAATTGGCAAAAAATAATTACTAAATAGTTAATAATCACTAAATAGTTAGTAATTTTGCCAATTTTTGCAAAATTGGCAAAAAACAAAAAAATTATCGACTAAAATATCTAGCCAGTTGCGTCTGAGTTTAGCGAACCGACTATACCATTTATTACAAAAAACCATGAAATCCTTTATAAAAGGTATATTTGTTAAAATCCCTATACAGGGCTACATCATAAAACAAACAGAACTAGTTTTCAATCGGTTGACCGATCATCATCAGTGTTTCTTGAATCAAACATGCTAACCACCAAAGTAAAAATATTAGGGTAAAAACCCTTTAAAATTAATCCGTCATAGGAACATATAAAATTGATGTGACTTTACATACGGATGCACAAAATATCCAATGTTTGAGAAATTGAGCTAACAGCGACCTCGAGCGTGAAACACTGGAGATTTTGTACATCCGTATGTAAAGTCACATCAATTTTATATGTTCCTATGACGGATTAATTTTAAAGGGTTTTGACCCTAATATTTTTACTTTGGTGGTTAGCATGTTTGATTCAAGAAACACTGATGATGATCGGTCAACCGACTGAAAACTAGTAATGTTTGTTTTATGATGTAGCCCTGCATAGGGATTTTAATTTTAACAAATATACCTTTTATAAAGGATTTTATGGTTATAAGTATGTACTTTTCAATTTTCATTGTTTTGAAATCACCTGCCGCAATATCAAATAAATCAGTATATTTAATTTTCTTAATTAATTCTACTTCAACTACAGATTTTTTCTCTTAATTTTTGCAGTGGAAGAGAATAGATACCTTCAAAATCAGACTTAATTTGATCTGGTACTTGTTCTGAGCCGAAAAATATTCAGGTTCAGATATTATTTCACAAAGCCCACACTTCAAAACCAACGTAATAAACAAGCCAAGCACATACTTCTTAATATGAACTAATTTGCGGAGTAGCAGAGTACAGATTCAGACCTATCCAAATAAGTCAAAACAAAAGTCAGTAGGTACGCTCTCAATTAGAACTGGAAATAAACAAGTTGCGCAATATGATATTCAAACTTCAAACTGTTTGAAGAAGTTTGATTTCAAGTCAAACCTAAAGATATCGAAATCAAGTCAAGTCAAACTTTTTTACAAAAAAAGTTTGGTTTTCAAGTCAAGTCAAGTTTGTTGAATAAAATCAAACTAGTTTGACTTGATACATCTCTATCTCTAAGAGTTGGATATTAATATGTAAAAAGTTTTTTATTCATTTTTAATAAATGTTCTGAGAAAAAAATCTTGAAAAAACGCTTATTTTTGGTCTTCTATAGTACCTTAATAGTAGTACCTTAGGTACCTTAGTACCTTAATAATTTGCTCTGAAAAATGAAAATATCTCAAAAACTAATAAATTTAGACATAGGGAATGTTATATATAAATTAAAGTACGGTAATAGTACTTTTCGATAGTGATATAAATTACAGGGTGTTTCATCTAAAATTACTGAGAAAATAATGTACTTGCGTTTTGACTCACCCTGTATTCAATATAAAAAAAAATCAGGAATATCAACCATTTGTGAAAATTCTGACAATAAGTAAAAAAATATGGCATAAATAAACCACTGCCGTTGTGATTATTTGTATTTATACAGGGAGTTGAACTGGTTACGATTTTCATATAAAATTTGTTATAACTTTGTAAATACCCTGTATAACATACCAAACCTATATATTTTTGTCATGGAGAAGTTAAGAAGATTTCGAATATGAAATAAAATATAGGGTGTTCCATTTAAAAAAAAAACATCAGTTTAATCTGCCACTATGTTATCGAACACCCTGTAAAATTCTAACAAATTTTTTAATATGAAGCTCAAAGTTGGCTACAATTTTTGTTATCCACTTTTATCGCTGTCCATTACTATAACGGATCTACGGAGCTTTACCCTACTAATCAATCACCCTGTATAATAGCAGTTAAATATTGCATTGTTAGCTAGTTCAAAGCTATTCTGAAAATTTCACGTACCTACGTAGCCTAGAACTATTTTTAAAATGGATTACAAAAATTGCGGAGTCCGTCACACCGACCAAGCCAAGTATATAAAAAACGTTTTAAAAAGAGACGTACTCGCAATCATTTATTGATTGTATTACTCCGACAACCAGTTTCGCTGTCTAAAATTTGCACAGCGTCATGAGGTCAACTCTTACAAGTAAACTAAATGATTCCGATACAAATGTTTTTATTTTTTTTTAAATAATCACAAAAATCAATTTCATATCAAAATATATACTGATTGTATTTTAAATCGGTATAAGAATATATTTTAAATTTCAATTTAAATCTGTGACTTACTAAGTTCTAAAACTTTATATAGGATTCGGTATGTAACTGCCATTTTCAACCGGAAACTCATAACAGTTTGGGGGAAATGAAAGTTTAAAATTCAGAAGAGGCCCATTGAACTCCTCGTTGCATTTCCGAGTTATACAAGCCGCAGATTCACTCGTCACCTTCCAGATATTTGGAAAATGTTTCCAGAATATGACACCGTATTCGAGTATGAGGGCATAATAAGATTAGCTTGCCCAAAGTAGTGCTGGTGGCACCTTTAAAGCCATTGTGCAGGATATCTGCACCATTTCGCAAGCGATTAAATATTTTAAAAGCTAATTTAATAAAAGTTTAGTGCTAGTTAAAAGCAATGTTCTCAAAATTGTCTGCTACGTGAAGCCACGAATAACGTTATAAATTATGTACGATATTAACTGGCTCAACTCTAACATAAACCATAGACAATTATTCTTGTCTTACATTGATATGCACAAATATGTACTGTTAAATAATTTTATGGGGAAAATTTAGAGAATTAATTTTATAAAATAAAAATGTATACCATTTTTATTCAGCTGCAATGCGAAGGCAAAACAATCTTACTTTTCAATTAGAATACGGAGTGCAGTCCAGTCCCTTGAATCGCGATTTTCGGCTCTTATTGGAGCCTTCATCGGAAAGAACGTAGGCACTGTTCTCCATATTTTAACGGATTCGCATCGAGAGGTTTAATTAATTTTATGTTAAAGCCAATGAGATCGTCAATTTTCATCGCCCTGTATATAGCCAAAATTTGTAAACAATATGATTTAGTTGTAAGCAGTGTTTCGTGGAAAGAGGAAATGTTTTAAGGAAATTAAACAATGAACTAAAATACGGTCGGATTAGAAAGTGAATGTACTCGCGGTTGGAGTAGACAATAGAATGTTTTCCTAGAAAAAAAAAACGACGGTAAACAATTTGTTTAGTTTTAGAATATAGGGTTTTTCTAGGATATAAGAAAACATTTAATTATAATATTTCCTGAAAATTTGACAAGACAGAAAATTTGTATACAACACTATTTGTCCTTAAGAAATGAAATTAGGGATGTAATGTGTAGAGAGAATGCTTGTGATTGGCGAAGAGATGGATGGATAGAGAGCAGAGTGGTTGAGTCTCAGATTGATAAAGGAAAAAGATTTACTGTGTAATTAAGATCGGACAGGAGCAGTCCAGTTTGGAAAATAGTAATTTTGTGTAAAGTGGTGAATTTGGTGGCCGTGTAAGTAGATTCCTGTTGAGACGGAATTGTGATCGAGTCGAGAAGTACAATCTCCTAGTGTCCGAATAGATTCCAGTTTTATGTCTGGAACCAGTAGCCGGTTTGTATCAATTTTGCACAAGATATCGAACTGAGAGAAAGAATCTTGCAATTATAAAGATTGATATTGTCTGTATCGAGTCGGAGACTAAATAGAGGAGAGATTTAGAGCGAGTGGTGTTTTTTGTTTGTGAAACAGTTTGGAAGAGAAAGACGGTAGCAGCATCCGAGGAGCACGTGTGGGGGAACCGAGGACAACACAATGTTTGAGAAGAAGTAAAGAAGATAAAAAAAGCTTAGTCAGATTATTTGTGAAAAGGAGAGAGTTTTTGTATATTACATACCATATTTTTGTTTTTTGTCAATTTAACAGTTTTTACAGCATAATTTATTCATTCATAAATTCATAGAAGAGATAAATAATCTATTTAAAAGGTAAATTAAATATTGTTTTTTTTTTTATAATAAGAACAGTCTACCGACTCATTTAAATGAAAATTTGTTAAAAGAAAAAGGAGATAGTAGAATTAAAGATTAATTTTATTAGATAAGAAAATTTTGAAAACAGAATAAAGTTTTAGCATACATTTGGAATCTTATATTTTTATGGTATAGTATATAAATAAATAATATTTATAAAATTTATATGAATTTGAGTATACTTATTTTCCCTGTTTTATCCTGGATAAAGTAAGCAACGAGAAAATACTAGAAGCCACAAACTAATGGTGATGCATTAAAATCAATTAGCCCTGAGAATATCTTTTATTGGAAAGTTTCTTTAAATTTTGATTTTGTTTCCATGAGTAGCAATTAAAATAATTAATTAATTGAAATAATAAAATGCTAATCAGTCTCATCACAGAGAGAAAATACAGAGCATAATAGTATATTTAGAGCATTTAAAGCATGTAGGGATGTAACATTATTAATGAAATTTAATTAATAGTAATTGCTACTTATTAATGTTTACTTTACTTTGAAATTATTAACTACCTCTATACAAATGATTAATGACTAGAATAAGTTTAGGTAGGGCTTCATTCGGAAAAATGAGATACGTGTTTCAAACAAATATACCAATCCTTTTAAACAGGAAATCTTTTAACCAGTGCGTTCTACCCGTCCTCACATAATACGTACATAGCAAAAACCTTAACTCTCACAAAAACATCAGCTGAAAAATTGAGAAGGGCACAACGAAAGATTGAGAGATTAATGCTTGAAATAAGCATAAGAAATAAAGTAAGAAACGAGGAAGTTCGTGGACGACCGGAGAGGAAGATATTATCGAATGTATTATAAGGCAAAAATGGAGATGGGCGGGACGTGTTGCAAGAATGAAAGACGATAGACAGACAGAACAACTTGAGTGAGGACCACGAGCAGACAAAGCCGAAGAAGATCTCCAACACGATGGATTGATGACCTGAAAAGAATTGTGGCCAATTGGATAGCAGAAGCGTAGAACAGAAGAAGATGGAAATATTTGGAGGAAGCCTTTGTTACACAATGGACAAATCAGGGCTGTTTGATGATACAAATGACTGAGTTGGGTTTCCCATTTTTAGGTCAAGCAAATTTAATATTATTTCACAATTATTATAGCTGTAATTTTATGAACAATTTGACATTCCTTCTCTCTCTCTCTCTCTCTCTCTCTTCCCATTTTTAATATAACGAATTAAGTTAAACGATATCCAAACACTAAAGATTCATTTATATTCCCACCAAGTACCCAGACAATGTATTCCACCAACCATGTATCGTAAAAGACATAATATAGGAAGGTTAAGCAGGCTGAGGAACACATTGATCTAGTTAGAAAACCCTCCGCCATTGGTCAGGAAAGAAGAGGAAAATCCAGAATCCAAGGTTTCTTAATAACATTGATAAAGACATGAGAAATTTGAGAATACGTGCTTGGCGGAGGAAGGCGATGGATAGGTATGATTTGCGAAAAATTCTTCATGAGGCTTGAACCCACATCGTGTTGTAAAGCCAGAATGAAGATGATAATAATCAACAAACAAAAATAACAATACCTTAACAGCAACATTAGCTTCCTGTTGATGTTTACATCATTGTCAAACATTTAACAACATTTTGTCCTTGTTTAAGTATGTTCTTGCTACTTTGTCCAAATTTATATTTTCAACATAAAGGTGTATTGTGTTTATCTGGGATTATTCAGTTGATCGTAATGACTATTACATCTTTACCTAAAAAGTAGGGATGGGAAAAACCTACCGGTTTAAACCTAAAACCGTTTTTTTTTTAATTCGCAATACCCGGTTTTACCGGTTGTTTTTTATCCCGGTTATAACCGGTTTTTTCTTTTTAAAGTAAAAACCGGTTATTAGGTTTTCACGGTGATTAGGACTAGGTTAGGTATTATTTTGGATCCCAATCATAATTATTATTCTCAAGTAATTATTCCAAACGAAACCACAATTCAAATTTTATTTTATTTTATAAATACAGAAGCAAAGTGAAAGTGGAATCTCACATCAGCCAGAAACAATTTATAAGTTTTATTATTATATTTCCTTGAAAAGGTATTTGTAATCATAATATTTACATAAGAAGTGATCTGGTTTAAGACGCAAACATCATCTATTTTTCACACTTAACTCTTGACATTAAAAGTGGGTGAATTACTTTTTCTGATTACCAAAAATAATGCTCTGACTATGAATATCAAATTACTGTTTACGAATACGAATCTGCAAGAATTTCCCTATGTTTTCAAAACGATACACCCATACAGGAAGTATTAATTGAGTTAAAATGTACCTATTCTACAAATATACAAACGTGTTAAAAGTAATACATGATAATTTTTTTTGATGGTAGTAAAAATAAAAGATAAATTGCATTATCCAATTTATTTTTAAGTAAAAAATTTATGTTGATATTATTTTTTTTAAATCCCATTTCAAAGAGTCTGGGATAAATTTTTATAAGTTGAAATGGTTGGGGATTTTTTGGGTTTGGAAGGAGAGGAAAGTTGGTGGGTATTTTAGAGGATTATATTTTTAAGTGGTAAATTAAATTTGCATCATTAATTGAATACAATAATTGCATATTATATTCTACTCTCATAATATATTCAATGACGATAGAACCTGAATTATTTCAGCGCTCTCTGTTGAGCAGTAGTATAATAATAATTTTGGTTTACTGTTCTCTATATCTGACTACTGAAATTCACAAATCTTTGGGATTCACACAAATCAAATTTTATTTCGATCCAATGTATATATTAATCTTAAGCTATATTATATTTAATAATAATCAATAAATATATAATAATAATAAAATAATAAATAAATATACTAATTAATAGAATAAAATGGTTTTATTAAAAATTGTGTTTAATTTATATTGATATTTATGTTCTTTCGATAGTATGTACTAATTTTGATCATATTGATATCGAGTCGAATGGAGTATCGCAAACTAAAGTGCATTGTAAATGTAACTTTGTAACCTATTGGATTAAAGAAACCGAAAACCGGTTTTTCCAAAAACCGGTTTTTTGCCGGTTATAACCGCCAGGTTAAACCGTAAGCAAAAAAAACGGTATAACCGAAAACCGGTGTTTTGTCAAAAACCGCCATCCCTACTAAAAAGTTTTGACGATTCGATTAGGTATCACTCCGGAAAACATTTTCAAAAAAGATTATTAAGAAAAGTGTGTGAAATAGTGTATCACCGTCAATTTGTTAAAAAGCTACCATGAGTTATATACATGTTGGTACTTTTAATTGTTTATTTAATTATATTTAATAAGCAGAAGTTATAATAAGCAGAAATAATTAAAAATAAGCAGAAGTCGTAAAATAAAAAAAATAAATAAATATTAAAATTACTTTACTCAATTTTAAAAATTTTATTTAAAATTTAAAAATACAGAAAACACTATGAAGCTTAGTGCTGGTGTACAGTACCACCTACTGTACCGCTTTTTTTATTTTATACATATGGCTAAATAGTAGGTACTATCAAAATCCAATATTTCTACCAATGTAGAATGTACATAACTATGAAAATCGCCCAAAATTATCAGTAGTAATTGCGCAAGAGCTCTAAAATTATTGAATTTTTCCCGAGTGACACTTTGACAGTTTTAATTTCACGAGCCGAAGGCGAGTGAAATTATGTTTTTGTCCACGAGGGCAAAAATTCTATATTAATTTTAGAGATCGAGTGCAATTTGTTGCGATTATTTCATGAATAAAACTGTTCAAAACCAAAATTTTATTGTAATTTATTTATGTAAGTACAAATTAGTACAATTAAACACACAGTTGTTATAAATATTTTACGGTTGAAAGTCACCACATTTATAATTTTTAAAACATTAATTGTCATTAATGTCACTGAATGCATTTTTGCATAGCAACGAAGGGCATCTGCCGTAATATACTTGACGACGGGAAATTATCAAAAATTATCAGTCTAATTTAGATTTCTGTAGCTTTCTATTGGTGAGAATCTCCTATGAATGAAATAATCAGTAGTAATTGCACAAGAGCTCTAAAATTATTGAATTTTTCCCGAGTGACACTTTGACAGTTTTAATTTCACGAGCCGAAGGCGAGTGAAATTAGGTTTGTTCTAGCATCAGTTTCAAACGGTTTGAAGCCATCAGCGAATAGTCGACCAGCGCGAGTAGAGGGGATAACACTGGTGACTGTATTATGTTCTCTCACTGACCAACTGTTTGCTGACGGTTTCTAACTAGTTTGACTGTTTGCTAGAACAAACCTATTATGTCAAAATGTCACGAGTGTCACATCTTTCTAAATTTTACTTTGAACTCATTTCTCGTCTCTTTAATATGGAATTTCCAACGTAGTCTCTTATCCGAATGTAACCCTAAGTATTTTGTAGAATCTACAACAGAAACCTGGATGTTATCTATTCTAATGGGCAGATATCCCTCTCTTTTATAGGTGAAATTTACATGCACTCATTTTGTACCATTCAGTTTAATTCTCCATTTCTCTGTCCAATGATTATTCTTATTTACTGACATCTGAAGTTTTCTTGCAGCTTTTTCATGATCTTTACCAACGAAAGGATAGCCTAATCGGTGGCCAAGGTGTCTATCATATCTTCTTTAAGGTCTGGAATATCATTGGTGTACAATAGGTAGAGTAATGGTCCTAGTACATTAACTTGCGGTACACCCGCTTTAATTTTTTTTGCTCAGAGTAGACCTCCTCTTGCTTGACTCTGAAGTATCTATTTAGAATGTAAAATTCCAATAACTGAGTAAATTGTTTTGGTATTACTACTTTTAGTTTATGAATAAGGCACTATAAAAAGCTTGTATTGTAACTTAAAAATATTATGTAGGATTTTTTCAACTAAAAAAATATGGCGAATTTATATCCCTAAAAGGTAATACCCCCTATACATGAATATGAAAATCTAGTAGACATCCTTCCTTACCTATTATTTAGCAAAAATTCGATTAACATTAGGTCACGTAATCTATCGTTATTTATCAGCCTGCCAAGTAATTTGAAATTCTTTGTTATCACCTGTACTATATTATTAAAATATGCGTGCTAATGGTTGCCATGTAATTGATAACCAACCATTATATAACGTTGGCTTATCTACATGATAAGCCTCTGTATTGCATGTCTCTCTTGGTTTAGCTTTCCACACTCTTCTCACGTGCATCTTACTCTCCATTCGTGTTTTAGTGCCGATATATGCTAATTTTTTTCCTCGATTTTGTCAATTAATGGATTAATTTGAAGTACGTTTCTTATTTATTTATTTTTTAGTATGTCTGTCCTTCTTATCCATATCGTTCTTCTGAGCAATTTCATCTCTACTGCTTGTGTACTACTCTGGTGTCTTCAGTTTAAGATCCAGTATCTTTGTTTTCCTTGATATTTGAAGAATCTGCTAATTAGAGCCTGGAATAATTTTCCTGTACTCTCTAGTCTGCAGTTTAGATCGTCCTCGATGCTTTCTCTGTTATTTATTTTTCTACAATCGTGCAAAAATGTCTATTTTCGCGCACGCATTTTAGTTTAGAAAGTTTCACTTTTCCGCACGCGTGTTACTTTTCCGCACGCGTGTTACTTTTCCGCACGCGGTTTTTACTTTTCTGCACGCGTGTTAATTTAGATATGTTAATATGGCCTTAAAGTAATTATAATACATGCAATAAACTAATATTTATATCTTATTGTGTTTTTTCAAATATATTTATGTATATGTATTTCAAATATATCTTATTGTGTTCCTGTTTTAATGAAATTAACGCGACAATTCGATGAAATAAAATTATTTTGACATAATATTCGAAAGTCAAATCGGTAGACAATAACAGTCGTTTTGAATCATCGTCATGGAAACAAAGATCATCGTCATGCTAACTAAATATATTGAAAGTTTGGTTTTGACAACCTTGTCAAAGAATTAATTTGTGTATGTATTTTCATATTAATTAAATTAATTGATTAAGATTTGGTAATTTTTTAAAGACTCGGACTCGTAGAAAAAATATTGTTCCTAACTCTTGCAGAAAGTCTCTTTTCCGCACTCGACTGCTTGCCGAACTCGAGCTTCGCGTCGTTCTGCAAACTGCAGTTGTGTGCGGAAAAGAATGACTTTCTGCACTTGTTAGGAAAATAACTATACTGTTTTCTAGACCCGTGTTGAGCTGGCCCCCCCCCACTTGCAAAAATTAAAAAACAAATAGCCCTGATTTATGAGCTATTTATGAGCTCTCATATTCCGCAAACTAAAAATTTTGAGCTCGTTCCACTGAGCAGGAATTTAATACCCTAGTGGGGGGGGCTGAGTCAGCCCCCCCCACTACTTAAAAATAGGAATATTGAATCGGTTTTTGCGGCAGAATTACGAGCTATTTATGAGCTCTTGAAATTATATAGTTTCGATTTTTGAGCTCATCCCCTTCACCCCCAAACAACCCTTTAATTGATTTAACTTAAGAGAAAGATGCTGAGAAAACTTAAAATATATCGTATTGCGAATATAATTCCTATAGCTTATATACTCTAAGAATAAACTATTAAATCAAGAGCATTTCGATTATTGAGCTACAACCCCTTCGCCAGAAAACCACCCTATCTTCCCGGCTTAAGAGAAAGTTGTACTTAAAATGCGTTAAACTAATTATTTGGCGACTACATATCATTTAATAATTTATAAGCTTCCAAATTACGCGCATTTAGATCAGTAAATTGCAATTTATTTTGTATAGTGCAGTCACTGAAGGTAAAAAAAAACGATTACCTTCAATTTCGGTGAACCTTCATCGATTTTCACGAAAATTGGTCAGTGGTTAGAGGATACGTCAAGAAACAAAGGTGACATGGTACCACCTTGCGCCTTTACCCTGAGGGTGGATACCGCCCCTTCTCGGGGGTGAAAATTATTTTATAAAAAATAACTGCACAAATCAATAAAAGAACAAATTAAAAGCAAAATTTATTATATAAAGTTAATAAAATAAGTAAATACTTTTTAAGTTATTAAAGATCAAAGATTTTAATTATTTGTGAAAAAAATGCATGTTTTGAAGAAGTTTTTTGTAAATCACTGAAAAACTGTAAGTTTTTACAAAAAAGTTAATAGTAGTTTAATTCGTATAGCTTATATTCTAAGAATAAACTCTAAAATCACGCGCCTTTTGATTATTGAACTACAACCCCTTCGCAAGAAAACCATCCCATATTCCCGGCTTAAGAGAGGGTTGTACTTAAAATAATTTAAATTAATTATTTGTCGACTATATATTGTTTAATAATTTATGAGCTCGCAAAATATACGCATCTCAATTATTGAATTGCCATTTTCTTTCTATAGTGCACTCACTGAAGGTAAAAATCAACTATGACCTTCAATTTCGGTAAATCTCCATTCATTTTCATGAAAATTGGTGAGCGGATTTTGATACTATCAACTTTTTCTGGATCTTATTTTTCATAGGTATTTCTAAGTACTTTGACAAGTATTTAGTACCTAAGTGTTATAAAATGCATCTCTTTCCCGTTATTTAAGCTTGAACCCTTAGATTTGAACAGTCGCGGAAAAAAATATACATTTAATTACCAATAACTTACTTTAAATTAACATTAAAGGGTTTTTCAAGTAAGCAATTTATTATATTTTTTATTAGCTTCAATTTTAGTGATGAAAACTTTTTTGTAAAAACTTACAGTTTTTGAGTCATTTATGAAAAATCGCTCTAAAGCATGCATTATCTTTCCAAAAATTAAAATATTTGATCTTTAATAACTCAAAAAGTATTGATTTATTTTAATCACATTATATAACAAATTTTGCTTACAATTTGTCCCTCTCTCGATTTGTGGGGTTATTTTTAATAAAGTAATTTTCACTCCCGAGAAGGGGTGACATATACCCCAGGCTAAAACCCCAAGTTGTTATTGTCAATTCGTGAAAATAAATGGCGATTTACCGAAATCGAAGGTAATAGTTGATTTTTACCTTCAGTGACTGCACTATAGAAAGAAAATGGCAATTCAATAATTGAGATCCGTATATTTTGCAAGCTCATAAATTATTAAACGATATGTAGTCGCCAAATAATTAATTTAAATTATTTTAAGAACAACTCTCTCTTAAGCCGGGAATATGGGGTCGTTTTCTTGCGAAGAGGTTGTAGCTCTATAATCGAAAGACGCGTGATTTAAGAGTTTATTCTTAGAATATAAGCTATACGAATTAAACTACTATTAACTTTTTTGTAAAAACTTAAAGTTTTTCAGTAATTTACAAAAAACCTCTTCAAAACATGCATTTTTTTCACAAATAATTAAAATCTTTGATCTTTAATAACTTAAAAAGTATTGACTTATTTTATTAACTTTATATAATAAATTTCGCTTTTAATTTGTTCTTTGATTGATTTGTGCATTTATTTTTTATAAAATAATTTTCACCCCCGAGAAGGGGCGGTATCCACCCTCAGGGTAAAGCCGCAAGGTGGTACCATGTCACCTTTGTTTCTTGACGTATCCTCTAACTACTGACCAATTTTCGTGAAAATCGATGAAGGTTCACCGAAATTGAAGGTAATCGTTGATTTTTACCTTCAGTGACTGCACTATACAAAATAAATTGCAATTTACTGATCTAAATGCGCGTAATTTGGAAGGTTATAAATTATTAAATGATATGTAGTCGCCAAATAATTAGTTTAATGCATTTTAAGTACAACTTTCTCTTAAGCCGGGAAGATAGGGTGGTTTTCTTGCGAAGGGGTTGTAGCTCAACAATCGAAATGCTCTTGATTTAATAGTTTATTCTTAGAGTATATAAGCTATATGAATTATATCCGCAATACGATATATTTTAAGTTTTCTCAGCATCTTTCTCTGAAGTTAAATCAATTAAAGGGTTGTTTGGGGGTGAAGGGGATGAGCTCAAAAATCGAAAGTATATAATTTCAAGAGCTCATAAATAGCTCGTAATTCTGCCGCAAAAACCGATTCAATATTCCTATTTTTAAGTAGTGGGGGGGGGCTGACTCAGCCCCCCCCACTAGGGTATTAAATTCCTGCTCAGTGGAACGAGCTCAAAATTTTTAGTTTGCGGAATATGAGAGCTCATAAATAGCTCATAAATCAGGGCTATTTGCTTTTTAATTTTTGCAAGTGGGGGGGGCCAGCTCAACACGGGTGTTTTCTAGTATTGGTATATGAGTTTTTCCTTTGTTTATTGATCTATCACCACTTCGATTAGGTCATCCCTGTCTTTGTTCCTTGGTATTCTCATTCTCTGTGTTTGCTTAATATTTTTAGGCTGTATTTTTTGCTTTTGAGTCCATTCTTCTAAATAAATGAAATATATTGTAACTTATAGATCGAGATCCTTATAGATCTAGCACTAGAGAATGCTCCAATAACAGACTTGGCATAAATACAACAAATGCAAAATTACTTGTGGTTAGTAAACAAGACGTCGGCCATATGCAACTAATTGTCAGTAATGAACCAATAATAAAAGTGAACTATTTTAAATACCTAGGATTTTGGACAAACGACACAATAAATCTTGATAATGAAATTAAAACTCGTATAGAAATAGTCAAAGAAGCATTTATGAAACTTAGATCTATACTGAGCAGTTACCAGCTGAATTTACAACTAAGAATCTAGTTCCTAAAATGTTATATGTATCCTGTATTACTATATGGATATGAAACCTGAATCATGAGGGTTAATATGATGAACAGATTAGAAGCCTTGGAAATGTGGTCATATCGCAGAATGCTCCGAATATCATGGGTTCAACACATTTAAAACAGAGAAGTCTTATACAGAATTAGGTAAAGGCGAAGGTGACTTGATGCATATAATAAAAAAGGGAAAACTTAAATATCTGGGGCATGTAATGAAATATAACAGATACTGGGTTCTGCAGTTAATACTCAACGGAGAGATCGACGGAAAAAGAGAAATTCTTCTTCTTCTTCTTCCTTCTTTTATGTAGGCTTTAAAGCCTGTTTCTTCTTCAATATTAGCCTCCTAAATTATTTAAGTTATCTCACCATCTTTTTCTTGGTCTGCCAATACTTCTTCGTCCATAGTATAGTTACTCTCGCTGGTACAGCCCCATTACTGTAAATCGTATGACCATACTGGCTGGAGCACTTGTTTGTAAGTTAATACCTTGATTTTGATTGTAGATTGCGAGCTTCTACCGAATAACCAATATAACTTCGTGTATCTCAGTATGTAAAGCATACGTATGTAGGAAGAAAAAATATTCATGGCTCCGAAACTTTCGTCAATGGAAGAATGAAGAATGGTCTGGCTCAAGGTCCCAAGGTCTATTTATGAACCTTGGGTCTGGCTTATCAGCAGATGAATAATTGTTGCATGTCGCGCAAGATCGAGAACGGTATCGACAAATTGTCATGGAAGCTACCCACGCGCCTAAGCTTAAGAGTTGGGCACGTTGGCACGAAGAAGATTGTAAATTAAAATTATTATCTTATTATTATCTATGATTTTTTCAACTAAATAAATATGGTGTTTTTATATCCCTATTTATATCCCCCTATACATGAATATGAAAACCTAGTAGACAACCTTCCTAACCTATTATTTAGCAAAAATTCGATTAACATTAAGTCACGTAATCTATCGTTATTTATCAGCCTGCCGAGTAATTTGAAATTCTTTGTTATCACCTGTACTATATAATTAAAATATGCGTGCTAATGGTTGCCATGTACTTGATAACCAACCCTTATATAACGTTGGCTTATCTACATGATGAACTGCTACAGTGAACGTTGCATTTCCTTTAATTCTAATGCGGGATCGTGTGCTTAGAGATTCTATAAAGTTTAATTCAATTTTACAGTCTATTTATAGTTAAAGCACTCTCAAGTCGAGTGAGGAAAATCTAATGAAAAGCATTGTTTGCGTGTAATTAGTTCAATTGGAAGGCAAATACTGGTTTGTGTTATATACTTTTCTTAAAGGAATTCTAAAGTAGCAATGAAAATGTCATTATTTCACCTCGTTAATAAAGTCCATTTAGGCATTCGAAACGTGGCTATATATATATAATATATAGAAAAGTCTAAAAGAAAGTCTAAGAAGTATTAAGACGAATTTTGACATGGCAGAAAGTTTATGAATACAATAAAAATTAGAAAAATATCGTATCTGGATCTGGGCCACATACTTCAAAACGATTAATACTCTCTGCTACACGTCATCATGCAAGGAAGAGTAAAGGGGAAAAAAGGATTGGGAAGAGAGAAGAAATCTTGGCTGAGGAATATCAGAGATTGGACTAACCTCAGTGTTAACCCGGCACCTGCCACGTGGGGTGCTACCAGCACCCCATAACACATTTTTATCAAATATTTGGTACTTCAAGTTTCGTAACCGAGCTGTGCGTCATAGTATCTTTCTATAATATTATATAGCATATATGTGTTAGTGTTTGAAGTGGTAATTTAGTGTCATTCTGAACTTATAGCTCTAAAGTCGAATTGGGGTGTCATCATCTGGCACTTTAAGTTTTAAATTTTTTTTTGTATTTTTGACAAACAGGTCAAATTTACATTTTTTATTGAAATACCTGATTAAAATTATTAATATAGACTCTATACTCACTAAATCCTAATTTTTTTAGATATTTTACTTGACTTCATTTATTATGGCTTGGTACTTGCTAATTTGCTTATAACACCATTTTCATTTTATTTTTTAACTTTTATAACATTAGTGGCTAATAAGTTAATAAAACATGTTTATTTATATTCTTGTGTTACTCAACACATTATTTTGTTTTTTAAACAAGTAGATCACAGAAAATTTTTAAGAGGTGCTGTGAGCACCCCACGTGGCAGTCGGCGCCTTGCAAACAGATGCTGTGCCGGGTTAAACAGTGCCGGGTTAAACAGATATTTTACGTTGCAAAAGACAGAGAAGCGTTTAAAGAAGTGATCGCCAACCTTCGCTAGAAGAAGGCACAAGAAAAAGAATAAAGTCCAAGTTATGTCAAGAGAAAACAAGATGAATATACTTCTAGGGCAGTCAATGCGGGTATTTGGCTCCGAATTCCATCCTACTACATAGATTTACGTGATACTTTCACAGTAAGTAGCGAATAGCTCAAGAAACAAAGTCTACCCTATGCCGATGTGCGCTTTTATCTTGGGGGTGGGTCCCACCCCTTCTCGGGGGTGAAAAATGTTTTGGTTAAAATAGCCACGGAAAAGGCTAGAGAACCTAATTTTAAGCAAAAACTGCTCTATGATTATTTTTTAAATACTCAATACTTTTTGAAAAATGACACCTTTTCGGACGGATTTTTGCGAATACCTTAAAAACTATACATCTAACAAAAAAACTATACAAAATATTTCTGTACGTTATAAAAAAAACAAAGAGATTCGTTCCTTCATAAATCTTCTAGTTAAAATACAAAGAGGGATATGGTAGGTAAGAAGAGTTTGTTTTTTTACTGCGTGCTCAAATCGGTGTATTCAACTTGAAATAACAGAGAAACTGTCGATTTTAGGTGTATAATGATACTAATAACTTTTGTAGTGCTTAAAAATACCTTTGAAATGAGCAATACTAATTGTCGATTACATGCAAACTAAGCGAGATATTCTGCAAAAAAGTTAATGACTAATGTATTTTAAGAAAGAATGAGAAGTATATTTAACCCCTCATCCATCAGAATTTAAATACATCGTTTTCCTTCTACAATACTTTTTTAATAGTGTAATTTCTATGTTCAAAAAGTTGGGCTAAATTAAAATGAAGGGTTTTTGAAAAAAATAAGATCAAATTATAGAGCGAATTTTTAAATTTTCTTAAAAATCTTCCTTTTCCTCCATGTAACTCGAAAAAGATAAGAGACACGAAAAAAAAGATACCACCCAAAATTGTAGGGCTTTTTCAGGTAAAATTTCCTTTTTATTTTTCATTACTGTATCTCATATTATTTTCAAGTTACATGGAGAAAATGGAAGATTTTTAAGAAAATTTAAAAATGCGCTCTATAATTTGATCTTTTTTTCAAAAACCATTCATTTTAAACTCGTCCAACATTTTGAACATAGAAATAACACTATAATAAAAAGTATTGTAGAAGGAAAACCATGCATTTACATTTTGGTGGATAGGGGTTAAAATTACTTCTCATTTTTTCTTAAAATACATTAGTTATCAATTTTGTTTGCAGCATATCTCGCTTAGATTTAATGTAATGGACCTTCAGCATAGCTCATTTTAAAGGTCCTTTCAAGAACTACAAAAGGTATTAGGAGCATCATACACCTAAAATCGACTGTTTCTCTGTTATTTCAAGTTGAATACACCAATTTGAGAATGTACCAAAAAACAAACTATTTTCACCTACCATATCTCTTTTTGTATTATAACTAGAAGATTTGTGAAGGCCAATGCCTCTTTGTTTTTTTATAACCTAAAAAAATATTTAATATAATTTTTTTAGTTAGATGCATAGTTTTTAAGGTATTCGCAAAAAATCGTTCGAAAAGGTATTATGTTTCAATGAAAATGGCCAATTTTCAACCACGAATATCTCAAAAAATATTGAGTTTTCCAAAAAAAAATTATAGAACATTTTTTGCTTAGAATTATATTCTCTAGCGAATTCCCTGGTAATTTTAACCAAAAATTTTTCCACCCCTAAGAAGGGGTGGGAACCACCCCCAAGATAAAAGCACACATCGGCATAGGTTAGACTTAGAATTGGGAGATAAGTAGAGGTTAGGCCCAAAATTTCATTAAAATCCATGCAGTAGGATAGAATTCGGAGGTAATATCCTATTCTTGCTCCCATTGACTGGCGTATTTCCGAGCAACACGGTTTTAGAAATACATACATACACACAAACATTGTCTATAGTAGCAGAAATTAAGGATAAGTCCTTTGGATAAAGAATTCGCGATAATCTTTATCCCCACACAAACATAACCACAGAAAAATTATATAAGTCCACATTTATGAAATTTAGTTTACTTGTTATTATACAGTGTGGGCTAAAGAAAATAATTCGATATTTGGCAGTATTTATTAGATTTTATTCTTTATTTTTTATATTCACTAAAATGAAGAGAGTGTTCTGTGGAAGAGATTTGAGCCTTGAAATGAAACTTCGCCTGATGAGATGTTATGTACTTTCTGTGCTGTTCTACGGAATGGAGTCATGGACGCTGAAAAAGATAGATATCAAAAAATTGGAGGCATTTGAACTGTGGATGTATCGCAGAATCTTGAGAATATCATGGACGGAGAGAGTCACAAACGTCGAGGTCTTGAGAAGAATGAATAAAGAAAAGGAAGTCATATTTACGATCAAAAAACGAAAACTGCAATACTTGGGACACATTACAAGAGGCGAAAGATATGAACTGCTTCGAATAATTATGCAGGGAAAGATAGCAGGAAAAAGATCCACAGGAAGAAGACGAAACTCTTGGCTAAAGAATCTACGGGAATGGTATAGCTGTAGCAACAACGAATTGTTTCGGTCAGCAGTTTCGAAAATACGTATATCCCTGATGATCGCCAACCTTCGGAACGAAGTTGGCACTTAAAGAAGAAGATTAGATTTTAAGGAAATGAGCAAACAGGTCGATTTTTGTTCTAAGGAGGACACATTTTACGATACAAAGATCTGCCATTTGTAAACCCTCTCCCTTCGTCTTCACCAAACCCTTATTTTTAAATAGCATATAGCATGTGCGGCACATAATTAGAAAGGAATTTATATAGAGTATTCGGACATAACGATAGTTCACGATTTTTTTTTTCGATATTTGCATCATATGAAAAACATCGTAATTCATCTCTTAAAAATTAACGTAACGCCTATGGTTTGCTAATGTGTCATTTATACTGTCACATCAAAAGTAAATTAAAACAAACTTAGTAACAGGGGACTTGCACATTTTTTTATTAAATAATAGTGTTCAGATTTGTTTAAAAATGAGATTTCCAAAATTTCACGCTTCAATAACAACGTAATAACTTAGAAATACAAATTTAACATCTGCCAATATTGAAATAGTTCAAGCGACCCGTGACGTCACATAGTTTTACTATATGGTTACATTCGTGGTTACATTTAGCATTTAGGTATATTCTTCTTCCCCTTTTTTAGTTTATTGGCCTCCACCTACTTGGGTATTTGGCCAGCTCATCGTCGCGGAATAAGGGAAAATATTTATATTCTATAATCAAGTATATTCAAATGGGAAATAAGCCACAATTTTACCTAAAAATGATTTTATTAACGTTTCGACGCCCAAGTCGGGTGTCGTTGTCAAAATACAAAATAATATTAAATAAACAAAAATGTTGTTGCTTAGTAAAAAATTCTTCTAATAATTTATTTAATCTGACTCATTTATATCGGCAATTCAGACACGTATTATACATTTTAAAGTAGACGACTTTAAAAATGATATTGCCAATATTGATCAGTTGCGTTACTGGGAAGACTTTACTAAAAGATAGTTCATTCGATTACATGAAATCAATCCCAACTCAAGAATATCCGCCACAAAAAATCATAGCATTTGATCTGTCTTTAAAAAGACAACCAAATGCAACGGTGGTACTGAAATTCTCGCGTTAGAGATTCCATAGTAAATCACGAGGGAAAACCAGGAAAAACCTCGTGATACTATCCCTACATCGCAAGTATTTGGGTTTACATTTAGTTTACTCTCAAAACTAATACCAAATTCTGACTTGATATTTTAAATTTTAAAAAATACTAAAATACTAAATATGTACTAACTCGATATCTTACTGATTTACTAATTGTGGTATTTTCTTTCTATTGACTTCCTCCTTTAGTATGGGTAACCACATCCTACTGCATTCTACCGAGGAATTTGCGACACAATTGGTTTCATTTAGCATAATTAGAGCCGCTTCTTTGATTTTTCTCTTTTTACTATCTGCTTCTTTTAGGACTATACTTGAATCTCTCCACTGAACTCTATGTTCATTATCCCATGCGTGTTGACATATTTGAGATCTATCAAATTCTCTATTTTTTATATAAGACTGATGTTCATTTACTCTAACGTCTAATGGTCTTGACGTTTCACCTATATAAAATTGTTTGCATTCACAAGGTATTTTATAAATACAATTCTTTGTTCTTTCTTGTTCACTGTTAGGTTTAGTTTTAGATAGAATAGATCTCAATGTGTTTGTTGTTTTGAATGTTGTTGATTGATATGTTGAATTTATTTCCTATTGTTTTAAGTTTCTCGGATAGTCCTTTTACATATGGTATTGATATTTTCCTCGTATTATTTCTTGTGAATGTTGTAGGATCCCGTTCTAAGTTGTTCTGTTCCATTCGATCCAATCTTGACAATTCCTTATTTATAAACGATATGGGATAATCATTTTTTAATAAAACAGATGTTAACAATTGTTTTTCTTCTAAAAATGAATTTTCGTTAGAACAAGTAATTTTGGCTCTATCATATAAGGATTTAATGATTCCCTTTTTAACGTTGATGTTATGATTTGATTTGTAATTGAGATATCTGTTGGTGTGTGTTGGTTTTCTATACACTTGAGTCTCATATCCAGTATCCTTCTTTGAGACCAAAACATCGAGGAAAGGTAGGGTGTTATTGTATTCCTTTTCCATTGTAAATTTTATTGTCTCTTCTTGATCGTTTATAATATTCAGGAACGTATCCAACAATTCCGATCTATGAGGCCATATGGAAAACACATCATCTACATATCTCCACCATACTGTGGGTTTAAAATTTTGTTTAGAAATGATATTAGTTTCGAAATCCTCCATAAATATATTAGCCAATAATGGAGATAAAGAAGAGCCCATTGCGAGACCAAAATTTTGTTTATAGAATTCATTATTTAGTTGAAAATAGGTATTATTAGTACATAATGTCAATAACTCCATTATAGCTGATACATTTAGTCTTGTCCTAGTTGTTAATGTATTATCATTTTCTAATTTCGTTTTGATTATGTTTAAAGTTTTATCTAATGGTACATTTGTAAATAAACTATTTATGTCAAAACTTACTAAAATATTATTTGGATTAAATTCTATATTTGATAATTTGTTTAAAAAATGTTGTGTATTTTTTATAAATGTGTCATTATTATTTGCAAATGGTTTTATAATATTTAATAAAAATTTTGATAGTTCACTACAAGGAGAATTGATGGTACTACAAATAGGTCTAAGTGGAATATTTGCTTTGTGAATTTTCGGTACTCCATAAAAATGTGGTGTCTTACGTTAATGAGGTGTCATTAATTTTCTTTGATAGTACGTTAGGTCATTTTTAAATTTGAATAAAGTTCTATAGATTTTGTTTTCCAGTGTCTTCGTTGGATCCTTCGTTAATTTGGTATATTATATATATTATATATAACTCATCAATATTGGCAATATCATTTTTAAAGTCGTCTACTTTAAAATGTATAATACGTGTTTGAATTGCCGATATAAATGAGTCAGATTAAATAAATTATTAGAAGAATTTTTTACTAAGCAACAACATTTTTGTTTATTTAATATTATTTTGTATTTTGACAACGACACCCGACTTGGGCGTCGAAACGTTAATAAAATCATTTTTAGGTAAAATTGTGGCTTATTTCCCATTTGAATATACTTGATTATAAAAATGCCACAAGAAAATAGCTTCAGAACAACATTTATATTCTAATGACGTTTATCGTATGTCATTGTAATAATATATAACAGTTGGCTTAGATTGGAGTTTGACACAATTTTTGAAGGAAAGGAAAGAAGATATACTATGGAAAATAAAAACATTTTGTAAAAATACAAGTTTTCTATGAACAGTTCAAACGATCAAAAAGACTTGTAACGTCAAATAACTGTATTTTCTACTGGCGTTTATAATGTCTAATTTAAAATTATATACAATTTTTTTTACCTTGTTGGTGCAGAATTTAAACATTAACCATATGACGTCACGACGCGTTTTGGGCTAGCTGCTTTAATCTGAATTTAGAATCATCTTTAGGAGCGAAACGGAACACAAAAACAACTTTTTTATCTTTGATACATGTTTTAAATTATGTTCTGTTGTGATTTATAACATTTTTTTTAATTTAAAATTTTTTGCAAGTTCCCTATTTTGTGCTGGTAATGACCTTGCAGAGTCACCAAAAACCTCAAAGAAGAAGAAGAAGAAGAAAAAAAATAGTAATTTGGTACTGAAAGTTTTTTTAACTTGTTGTTAGTTAATAAATTGAGGTATTTTTCAATACTTCAAAATGGTAAGTATATTCTATTGCAGGGCTATTTTCCATATTTTTTGAAAACAGAAAGTGTGAAAGAAGAACAGCAAATATATTTAATAAGCTTCATTAAGACAAGCAATATCATCACGTATACGTATTAAGTAGAGCTAGTGAGAACATTTCATCAAACAGGGTCAGTAGCTAATTCCAAAAAAGAACTAGAAAAATAGGGTCAAGACTGAAGCCGCAGAAGTAGCAATTTTAGATCATATTGGCCGAAAGTCTGGTTTTTCACGCACTACCTAGCCTAGTCGGGATACCATTTGACCTTGCATTAGAAGCTGCCCCAAATTTTATTTTTCTAGTCCTAAGCAGTTTTATAGCCCTGTAGTTTGTACATTGTTGTATATCTCCCTTGTTTTTGTAAACAGGTACCAGTATACTGCTTCTCCATTCGTCTGGCATTTGTCCAACTTCCATAATTCTATTAAATAGACCTGCTAGCCACCTTATTCCTGTCTCTCCCAATGCTCTCCATACTTCCCCAGGAATATCATCTGGTCCTACCGCTTTTCCTTTCTTTATTTTTTGAAGCGCTTGAGCCACTTCCTCGTTAGTTATTTTGGTGACCATTGCTGCTACTGTCTCCGTTGACTCTACAGGCTGTCTGTCAAATTCTTCATTTAATAAGCTGTCAAAGTACTTTCTCCATCTCTTTTTGACATCCCTTTCGTGAACTAGTATTTTATTATTTTCATCTCGGATACATCTAATCTGATTAAAATCTTTTGCTTTCTTTGCTCTCTGTTTGGCTATTTTATATATCTTCGTTTCGCCTTCCCTGGTATCAAGTTGATCGTATAGGTTTGAATACGCTTTTGCTTTAGCTTTTGCTACTGCTACTTTCGCTTCCTTTTTGGCGACCATGTAGTTTTGAAGATCTATGTCCGATCTGGTTTCTTGCCACTTTTTATATAATTTTCTCTTCTCTTTTATTTTTCCTTGTACTTCATTTGACCACCACCAAGTCTGTTTATCCTCAAACTTCTTTCCTGACGTTTTCCCAAGTATTTCAATAGCCGTCTCTCTAATAATATTGGCCATTTTTCTCCAAATTGTGTTAGGGCTTCCTTTCATGTTCCAACATATTTTTTCTACTATTCTTTCCCTAAATAGACCTTCCTTCTCATCTTTTAGCATCCACCACTTGATTTTTTGTGGTCCTCTCCGATATTTTTGTTTAGTTTCGCTTTTTACTTCGATGTCCAGAACAAGCAGCTTATGTTGTTGGCTGACTGTCTCACTAACTATTACCTTGCAGTCCTTGCATTCACGTATGTCTTCTTTCCTTATCATGAAGTAGTCTATTTGGGATTGATGTTGTCCACTTTTGTAGGTAATAAGTTGAGTTTCTCTCTTTTTAAAGAATGTGTTAACAATCGCCATATCCAATGCTGTTGCTAATTCTAGCATGTCATCTCCAGCTTCATTTCTAGTTCCAAAGCCTAATCTCCCATGTATTGTTTCATATCCTGTCTTGGCTTGGCCCACATGTGCATTGAAATCACCTCCTATTATAACTTTCTCCTCCGCTGGAATATCACTCAGTACGTCTCCTAATTGATCATAGAAAGCTCTTCTTTCATTCTCACCCAGACCTGTTTGAGGAGCATACACACACACAACATTCAATACCTCTTTATCAATTACAAATTTCACTGACATCATTCTATCACTCGTTCTTACAACTTCTACTACGTTATCTTTCATTTCACTATCAGCAATTATACCAACTCCATTTCTAGTGTTACTACTCCCTACATACCACAATTTATATCCATCACCTAGTTTTTTCGCCCTTTGTCCTTTCCACCTAGTTTCTTGAATACAAGCAATTTGAACTCTTCTTCGTTTGAGCGCATCCACTAACTCCAGACTCTTACCTGTAAGACTACCAAGATTCCAAGACCCTATCCTGATTTTTCTAACCTGCAATGGTGTTCTCCCTGAGATAGTCCTCACCCGGAGATCCGAATGGAGGCTCATTTTACTTCCGGAACATTTTACCTCAGGAGATGCCATCATTTCAGTATAAGTTTTTATTTAGTTTGGAGAAGGTCTTTTCATTATTATGGCCTGAAAAGATTTTTGGATATTTGATGCCTGAATGCCTTTTCTATCAGCACCATACCCTGCCCTGTCCTGCGTTCTCTTGGCCTTGTCTGTTGCTCTCAAATTTTAAGCAAATGTTTGGGTGAGTCAGGGATATTCAGATTTGAAAAATTTATCAGCTAGTGTAAAAAAACATGAATCTTCGAAAGAACATTTAAACAATTGCTTAGGTTTAAAACGGTTAGAAAAAAATAAACAAACTATTGACAGTGCTTTAGCTGGACATATTTCTCTATCTAATATATACAATAATATCTAAGATATATAATGAAGAAGTTGAAGAAGACTGAAGAAGTTGAAGAAATTGATGTTACAATTCTGTTAGCAAAACAAGAACTTGCATTTCGCGGTCGTGATGAGAGCCATAATTCTTCAAACATGGGTAATTTTAAAGAAATTTTTAATTTAGTAGTTAAACGCGATCAAGAAATCCAGGATCATGTTAAAAAATAGAAGGGGTGTTCACGGGTTTGTCAAAAAAAATACAAAATGATTTAATAGATTGTCTTGCAGTTTAAAACTAAAGGGAAATGGTATCAACAATGCCAAAGTAATATTTCTATAAACCCTTGGTTCCACAAATTCACATTTGTGGATCGAAGGCACTTGACATCAATTATTAGAATGCGAACGGGTCATTGTCACACACCAGACCATTTGTTTAAAATTAATTGTAGTGATACTCCTTTTTGTGAATGTGGAAAAATAGGAAGTATAACTCATATGTTACTTGAATGCCCAATCAACAAAACAAATAAATTTGACCCGTATCAGGAACTTCTTAATATAGGAAGTCCAACCCCCATTTCAATACAAAATCTCCTACATAATATTAATGACCAAACCTTAAGAAAGATCAATCAATTTTTAACAATATTTCAAATTAAAATATAAAATAAAAATAGTTATTTGAAAATCATATCACAATGAATTTAAAGAAGGGAATATGGAAAAATCCAGACCCTTTGAAAAGAGGATTTCCTTCCAGTTAGTCTAAATACGAGGACTGGCCAAGTACCTAAGAGGTGGAGGCAATGAAACTACAAGAAGAAGAAGAAGATTGCCTTGCCGATTACGTAAAAAATGAAATTTCAACAGAAATTAATGAAAGACAATTTTTTTCTATACTAGCGGACGATACTACTGATATAACCGAAAAATCACAGTGTACTTTAAAAATCCGTTTTGTTAACAAAGTTGGTCAGGTAACAGAAAGATTTTTAGGGTTTTTTGATGTTAGCGAGAATAGATCTGCAGACGCTCTATACATATAGTTTAATTTCAAACGTGCTTGAGTCATATGATTACAAAAATAAATTAATTGCTCAATTTTACGATGGTGCAAGTGTAATGGCTGGCTCTTTAAACGGATTACAATCAAAAATTAAAGTAGATGCTCCAAAAGCAATTTTTAAACATTGTTTCGCTCATAGATTACATTTAGTATTGCAAGACGGCTCAAAATGTAGTACAAATTGTAGGATATTTTTTGTCGCCTAACCGAAGTGTATGTGTAGCCTACCCGCATACTGAGGTCACGAGCCGCCACTGTTCTAGTCTTAAGGGGGGTTCAATGGTAGTATAAATTTAAAATCTCGACTGAATTCCACTGTTGCATTAGCCGCCATCTTGATTTTAAACGTGAACCGTTTTTGGTCAATATATCCGCAATTTTCAACTTTTCGAAAAAAATTGTAGAACCTGAAATTGTTGCAAATGCGATTTTCTATAATTTCATTAATTATAATTTTTTTCGTGCGGTCGATATTTTCAGAGTTATTGGAGGAAAATAGTGACAGTTAGAGCATAATTATTGAATTATTGAATTATCTCGTTTATTATCAGCTTTACAACAAATATGTACCTATACAAAAATGAGAAGAATTAAATTTTGTACAATTTTGATATCTTTCATTTTTTTTTCATAAAATCAATATTTAAGGTATTAGGTACGCGGTAAAAGAGCGAGCGTAAGACCTGATTGATTTTATACCAATTGTTTTTATTCAATATCTCCGCCATTTTCAACTTTTCGATAAAAAGTGTAGGGACTGAAATTGTTGCAATTACGATTTACTACAAGTTTTCGAGAGAACCAGTGGTGGGTCTACGAGGGGGGATGGGGAAATTTCCCCCAATTGAGTCCAAAATTTAAAAAAAAAATTGTTGAAATATTAAAATATATTAACTGACATGAAGCTTAAAATATAGACAGACAAATTCAAAAAATAAAACCCGCTAGTTAATAAAATTAAGTGAACTTAATGCATATAAGTTATTATTTATGTCTTTTATGTACTTAGTTTGGTTGGTGTTTCATTGGAAGTTTCAAAAATTGTATAAAATATAATTTTCTTTATTTTTGTTTATGTACCTACAATTATGTCGAAAAGTTAATAATCAATTAGACAATTCAATAATTATGCTTCCCCTCCGCTTCCACTATTTCCCCCCTTAATTCGGAGAATATTGATCGCATATAAAAATTATGCAAAAGAAATTGTATGAAATTGTATTTCCAACAATTTTAGTTCCAACCAGTTTTGTCGAAAAGTTGAAAATGGCGGAGATATTAAGCAATAACGGTTCTCCTTTAAAATCAATATGGCGGCTAATGCAACCGCGGAATTCAGTCGGGATTTTAAATTTACACTACTAATAACCTCCCCTAAAGAATAGAATTATAAAATTTGGGGCAGCTCGGCAATAAATTCAATTCAATAATTATGCTCCCCCCCCCCTCCACAACTTTTTACTATTTTCCCACTTAACTTGGAAAATATCATCCGCATGAAAAAAATTGTTAAAAAGAAATTGTAGGTAATCATCTTTGGAACAATTTTTAGTTGAAAATGGCGTAGATATTAAACAAAAACAATTGCTATAAAATCAATCAGGTCTTACGCTCGGACCATTTCCGCATACGTACTACCTTAAATATTAATTTTAACAAAAAAATGAAAGAAATGAAAATTGTGTAGAATTTAATTCTCTCTATATTTGTATAGAAACATTTTTGTCAAAAAACTAATAATAAACGAGATAATTCAATAATTATGCTCTAACTGTAACTATTTTCCGCCATAACTCGTAAAATATCGACCGCACCAAAAAATTATAACAAACGAAATTATAGAAAATCACATTTTCAACAATTTTGCTTCTTATTCAGTCGAGATTTTAAATTTATACTAATATTGACCCCCCCTAAAGATTAGAAAAATAAAATTTTGGGCAGCTCCTAATGCCAGGTTAGGCCTGTTATTCGGCTAACCCGACTGGACTAACCGTTCGTAGGGTTTTGAAACCTAATAAATTTCATCCCTGCAATATACAGTTATTAAAGGAAATAAATGAAGATGACCCTGACAGACGACTATAGTTTTGTGAGATTATGACTGACAACATAAATACTAATGCAAACTTTTTATTTAATATTTGTTTTTCGGATGAATGTTATTTTTTTGTAAATGGTAATGTAAATCAGCACAATTGCCGTTAGTGGGCTGACGAAAATCCTAAAATATTCCACGAAATACATACCCAACCTACTGGTATTTATACATACGCGTACAACGCGTGAGCAGGAATTTATGGGGATCGTATTTTTGGGTCAATTTTTTGCTACATAATTTGAATGGAGAAACATATTTCGAATTATTAGAAGAAACTATTGATCCCGCTCTCACAGATATAAATGAAAATAATAATAGGTACTCAGAAGATGGTCTCTGTTTTCAACACGACGGCACACCTCCACATTACAGTAGAGCTGTAAGGCAAGATCTTAATTAAAGATTTACTGAATTAAAGATTTTGGGTAATGGATTGAAAGGAGATGCCCTATGAATGGCCTGCAAGATCCCCCGATTTAGCACACGTGGATTTCTTTTTGTGGGGTTATTTAAAGATCAAAATTTATAAAACTGAATCCACTCCGTTTGAATAACTAAGACGACGAATACTTAGTACATGAATGCAGCCTAATAACCCCTGAAATGCTTCAAAACCTACCACGTAATTTCGGGCAGCGGCTCTACAATTGTAAAGTCGATGGACACCATCTCGAACATCTAACTAATTAATTCAATAATAATTTGAGAAAATTGTTCAATATAATTATAGGTCTGGACCCCGCGTATGAAAAAAAAGTTGATTAATAGCAAGCTGAAAATGTGTTAATAGCTTAAGGGTGTCTAGTCGGATAAATTTTGATATATAGGAACACTGTAACAGGGGCAGTTTTAATTGTGGAACAGGTTAAAAATTTGGAACGGCCAGACCACGAAAACGGCACATTTATTTTTTCTGACAGAACAGACTTAAACTCTCCGAACAAAGACTAAACTCTCATGCAAAAATCAGACTGCTATTTATCACCTGTCATATTTCCTGTCATTTGACATATTCTACATGTTCCACTCATTAAAACGCCCATTTGGTGATAAATAGCAGTCTGATTTTTGCATGAGAGTTTAATCTATGTTCGGAGAGTTTAAGTCTGTTCTGTCGGACAAAATTAATGTTCCGTTTTCGTGGTCTGACCGTTCCAAATTTTTAACCTGTTCCACAATTAAAACTTCCCCTGTTGCAGTGTTCCCATATATTAAAGTTTGTCCGACTAGACACCCTTAAGCTATTAACAAATTTTCAGCTTGCTATTAATCAACTTTTTTTTCAGACGCGTGATCCAGGCCTAATAGTCGATTCGCTAATCTGCGACACAACTGTCTACACTACAATCACAATAAAAATGCACTAGAAATAAACAAGCACGAGAAGCACCCCCAAATCATGATTTTGGAGTTGTCCTCGAACATTAAACGTGTATTGGTGTGTTTATTTCTATATAGTGCAATTTTATTGTGATTGTAGTGTAGACTGTTGTATCTCAGATTAGCGAATCGACTATAATATCATAAATTCCAATTAAGACAAATGATTGATTAATGTATCGGAAAAATGTATCCCACTTAAAACAAAAATCGATTTGTTTCCTCATTTCCTTAAAATCTATTTAATACTGCCAAATGTGGAGGTGGACTGTTTTTATTGTCCCAGCCTCTATGTAAATATTATTGTATAGTAAATATAGATTAGCGAAAATATAGTTATTATTCACAGAGCAAGAAATACAGTCTTGGTATTACAGTCTTTAGAAAGACCGCATATGTAGCCAACACGCAAAGTAAACATCGACAGGGGTAAAGCAAGTCATCCTTGTACCAATTAATCACAATTATGCGCATCACTTATGCGAGGTACCGTAGTGCTTTTCAGCATAAATGTTATTTGAGTCTAGTGGGACTTCCAAAGTAAACAGGAAATTAGACTGAAAAACAAAAGTAAATTGATCCTAGCTGCAAACAGAACTTCTGTAAGCAATGTGAAATTAAAATAAATAATTCAAATTCAGAATACTGTTTATAACTGCCTATAACTGCAATCGTTAATACAAAATTTATTGGTTTATTATGACCACGTATACTTTTAAATCAATATATTTTGTAATATGTTGTATAGTTTTCACACTCCTTGCAATATTGGATATTTAAGTGTTTGTATTAATCTTTTTGTATGCAAATAATGAATACAAAACACAAACAACAAAAAAATTATGATTATTTTAACATAATAACAATAATACATGATTAATAGTAGAGAATACAGTGGATAAAAGTGGAAAAGGGGAGAAATGCATCAGAGCGATATTTGACTATAACAGAACGGATCCAATTTTAACTACCAATAACCAAGCTATTGGTTAGAGCAGATCGGTCGAGTGCAGAGAGCTGATTACTCACTCACCTTAAACTCTAAAATCAATTAAACTGAAGCGAAGCAAAACAAAACCAATGATGCCTTTTATCTTAAAAAACGTTACAGAATTGGAGCTTGGAACGTCAGGACCATGTATGAAGCGTCAAGACTAGCGCAAGTAGTAAAAGAAATGGAAAAATTAAGGATGTAAATTATGGGGCTATCTGAAATAAGATGGTCTGGGCAAGGAGAGATAACAATATCGAGCAATATTAACAGTTACAAAAATAAAGTCAAATATTTATTATTAGCCAAATGCTACTATTCAGTCAAAGAATTCCTTGAAGGTACTCTACTATTAGTATAGTATACCATTAGTATATTGGTATAGTACTACCTACTATTTTATTTTTTATGTATAAATTTGAAGCTGAACAATGTTAGCCTGTAACTGTTCTACAATGTAGAATCATCTCTATGACTTGTCCTATACATTTGTAAAAATGTCTTTAAAGGATTAATAAATATTTCTATTGCTATTTCTATTTCTATCAAACGAAGGAGTGCTGTTACACTCAGTAAACGTTAAAAAAGAAGACTGGAGAAATGGAGTTGGGATCCTATATCAGACAGGCTAATATTAGCCCAACTCAATTTTCAAATAAGAAAGATAACCAATATTCAATGTTACGCACCTACAGAGGTAAGCGCAAAATATGAGAAAGAAAATGTCTACCAACAATTAACAGATACTATCGAAAAGGTGAACAACTGAGATATACTCGTAGTCATGGGAGAACTGAACGCGATAGTTGGTAAAGACAACAAGAGAGTGAAAACATGCATGGGAACACATGACTAGGGAATAGAAACAACAGTGGAGAGAAACTTGTATACCTTACCCTAGAAAACAATCTTGTCATTGGACGAACGATTTCAAAACACAAAGACTGCCACAAAATAACCTGGATATCACCAGATAATAAAACGCAAAACAAATAGACCACATCTTGATTAATAAAAAATGGAGAAGTAGTCTTATAGATGTACGAAATAAAAGATCAGCAGATGTAGGAAGTGATCACCACCTACTAATAGCAGAAGTAAAAGTAAAAATCAAGGCAAAAAGCGGGAGTAAACAATATAACAAACGAAGAAGATACAATATACCATGACTGAAAGACAGTGAAACCCAAAAAATGCGGAGTAACAAAATAAAGTTGAACACAGTAACTGTAAACACCACAGAGACAATTATAGCAAACAAATGGGAGATGATGAAAGCGGCTGTACACCAAACCGCACAAGAAGTGTTGGGCTACAACGAAGAAAAGAAATCAGAGTGGCTATGTGATAACACATGGCAACTGATAAAAAAGGGAAAGGATTTAAAAGCCGAACTAAACAGAATACAAAATTTAGAAGCTAAAATCAGACTAACCCAAGAGTATGCAGATGCAAATAAACAGGTAAAAAAAAACGCTAGTGACAAAAGAAAATGGACAGAGAAGATGGCGCGCTTAGCACAAAAGGCAACCGAAACAAATAATCAGAGAGAGCTATATAGAACCACTAAATGTCTTGTAACTAAGAACTTCAACAGTGACAAATCATTAAAGAAAACAAGGACAACTGCTTACAACAACAGAAGAGCAAACAAGAATTTTATGGCATGAGTTTTACAGAGAACTCATGACAGAAGAAGAAAATGAGCCGCCGTTCCACGAGGGTAACGACGTAGAGCCAAATAAAAATTGCCTAAGGATAAACGAAGAAACTTCAACGAATAATGAAATAACTGAAGCAATCCGGCACCTGAGGAACAACAAGGCAGAGTGAGTGGATGATATCCCAGCAGAACTGTGGAAAACGGACACTGAGAGAACCGCGGAGCTAATGGCACTGCTATAAGAAGATATCTAGGCTAAAGAAATCCTACCTATGGAACAGAATAATGGAATTATAGTTAAGCTCCCAAAAAGGAGACGTACAGTTATGCGAAAACTGGAGAGGAATAACGCTGTTATGTTCTATAAATAAAATATTAGCATTTATTGTTCATCAAAGAATCAACAATATAATATACACAACTCTCAGAAAAGAACAAGTGGTTTTAAGAAGAAAATGATCCTGTATAGACTAAATTTCGACGGCATAGACGAAACTATAGACAAGACCGCAGCATTGATAATGGTCTTTATAGAATATATATATAGTCTTTATAGCTTCGACAGCACAAAATATAAGTTCTGTGGAAAATCTTAAAGCTGAATAAATTATCTCCTAAGATCATTAGAAAAATCAAAATGATGTATTAGCAAACAACATGTCAGGTATTGTATAAAGGGCAAATCACAGATAAAATAACATATAGAAGTAGGTTTAAAACAAGGTTGCATACTGTCACCTTTGCTCTTCAATATATGTCTTAATCATATACTGGGAAAAACAATTGAAAGAAAAAATGGGATACCTTTGAAATACCTTCAGAACAAGAAGCTAGCAGATATGAAATATGCAGATGACATCTGTTTAGTAGCGAACACAATAGATGAAATGAAGAGCATGTAAGGAAGCTAGAGGTAAAGTCGGCAGAAGTGGGTCTTAAAATAAACACGAACAAACCAGTAGAGATGAGAATAGGAGTAACTTACTGTGGCAAACCTAGACTGCCACATCAATTAACAAGAAATAAAACAGGTTCAAGAATTTTGCTACCTAGGCAGTATAATCAGTGAAAAAGGTGGAGCTCAAGCAAATATTAAACAGAGAATACGAAGAGCACAACAAGCCTTTGTAACCCTCGAAAATATATGGAGATCAACACAGATTAGCCAAAATAATAAAATAAGGCTATTTAATAGTAACGTGAAAACTGTTCTATTTTATGGTAGTGAAACATGGGCAATAACTGACGGAAATGTAAATATAATCCAGGTTTTTGTAAATATGTAGATGTCTACGTAAAATTCTAAAGGTATATTGGCCCAACACCATAACAAATGTAGCACTATGAAGGAACACCAAACAAGAACCCATCAGAACAACAATATAGAGGAAATGATGGAACTGGCTGTGACACACCTTGAGGAAAGAAAATGCAGACATAACAAAACAAGCACTCAAATGGTAAAAACACCCGACCAAAACATGGATGAGTACCATTAAAGAAGACCACAAAAGTATGAAGAAAACCTGGGGACAAATAGCAACCATGGCCAGAAATAGAGGGGAATGGAGAAGCTTCGTGGATGCTCTATGCTCCTTCACGGAGTAACAGGATTGGATATATATATATATATATATATATATATATATATATATATATATATATAATAATAACTAAGCTATCGTTAAGAGCGGAACGTGCAGAGATAGGGCTATGTATTTCTTATGAACGATACAAGCGCACCGATGCCATGCCTTCTGATCAGAATGAAATATTATATAGCGGCAGTCTAGTAGCAACACTTGCCTGAGAGTTTTGGCAACACTGAGCTGCATAAGCCAAACGTTCTCTTCTTAACGTGAAATAAACTTGTATAGACTAATAACTAAACTATTTGCGGTCAATAATTTTCCGTGAAATAACCATATTATGTAATTGCACTTGACTATTCGTTAAAGATCCCTGTGAACTGCCCTTAAAATAACGATCCTTATTGTTTGTGAGAATTATTATTAACTTGGATGTGAGAAAATAAAATCTTATAAGAGAGTCAACAGCAAGCGATATTACTGTGACATAAATTGTAAAAGAATAAAATTATAAGGGGTTGTTTGTTACGTTACTGCTCGAGATAGCGTACGAAAATTTGTGAATAAGTAGACCATGACATAACTAAGTAAAATCAACAGAAGTGGAAACCAGAGTGGGGAACGAGGGTAGTTATAAGATGTGAAACTCGCGGTTTTTATTATTTTTTTTGTGATGCTCATGATGGAGATAGTGCACCAAAATTTGGGAATAAGTAGGTCATGACGTAACTAAGTAAAATCTCCAGGTGCTGAACGCTGCTTGGGGTACAAAGGGGTGGTAGGCAGGGGGGACTATAAAAATATAGAGGTTTTTTTTGCCGTTCGTGATCGAGATAGTGCACCAAAATTTGGGAATAAATAGATCATTGCATTACTAAGTAAAATCTCCAAGGGCGGAACGCTGCATGGGGGACAAATGTTGTGCTGCGTCACAAGAAAAATAATAAAAATTGCGCCTTCGACCCCTTAAAACTACCCTCATCCCCATATCTGGCTTCCGCCAATGGAGATTTTGCTTAGATACGTCATGATCTACTTACACCCAAATTTTGGTTCACTATCTCGATCACGAACGTCACAGAAAGTCCTTTATAATTTTTATATTCACCCCTACCCCCACTCCTTTGTCGGCCAGGCAGCTTTCTGTCCCTGGAGATTTTACTTAGTTACGTCATGACCTACTTATTACCGAATTTTGGTGCACCCTCTCGATCGTGAGCGTCACAAAAAAAATAATAAAAACCGCGATTTTGACCCTTTATAACTAATCTCGTCCCCTACTCTGGTTTTCACCCGTTGGATAAAGTCATGTACACAACTAATATCCACGTATAGTTTTTCCATATTACTTATCACGCACAAAATCCGCTTTTATAGAACTTACATATCAGTATTCAGTAACATCAGATTGCTGATGCAATATAGATGGCTTCCCATCGTAAGATTTCCTCCCCCCCCCCCTCTCAAACCAGGTAATTTAATTTTTTTAATGATATATAAAGCTTATAAAAACATTCATTTATCGGCCCCCGGCTTAACGATACTGGGTCCGCCACTGCTGGGACATTCAAATTAAATATTTAAGACTATTGAAAATACTCTGGACGGATAATGTTCGTAATAAGGTTTTTCAAAGGTCTATTACTTGATTTCTAACTAAAAGGAAAAATTGCTTAACTTTGTCATGTGAAACATTGAAGCAAAGCTATTGAAATTAATAATCGAAGAGAATATAGAAGGCAAGAGAATAGACTGACTAAGACCAGGAATGTTTAGGGGACTAAACATTCCTGGTTGAAAAATATAAGCTCTTAGAGTTATTGTGTTAGACCGTCTTTTTCTTACCGTACGCATCTAAACATTCAGTATATGTATTTGGCACCTAGAAGTTCTCTACTGGTTCTTTGCGGCACGCAGTCATATTTCAACCATAGGCGGCGAGGTGCCATTCACGTATACGGAATGTTATTCGGCGCGAAATTCATATACGAAATGTTAAATATTCGTAGACGGAAAAAAACAACATTTTATTAGAGTAGATTAAAAGGAGATTGATTTTAAAATACTTAAATGTATTATTAAATAAAAATAAAATAATAATTATAGTATTTGGAATGTTATTTGGTACGAAATTCATATTACTCTGGGCTAATTAGCAAAATTCATGGAAAAGTTATTTACCAGCAATTTTATTGCTGGAATCGAATTATAAGATCCTTTATATTAATAATATAGGTATGCAAAGTCCGCAGATAGTGTGCTACTTTTTTTATAAACAAAATGGCGCCGACAAATCGTATTTTTTCAATTATTGCTCTATAACTCCGAAGATTTTAACTTTACAACAAAAACACCCAAATAAAAATTCACCGCAAATAAATTCTGCATAGAGATAGGTTTTTCACGATTTGCTCTGACGAAAATTTTCCTCGGAAAATGCGGGTTTTCCTAACAAAAACTCTAATTTTCAAATAAAGTTTTCGGTAAGTAATTATTAATCAATAATTAAATAACTTAGTGACATCAAAGCTTTCTTGGTATAGATTGTAATTCCAGAAGCTGGTGAAAATTAAACGAATATTTTAGCAACAATTCAATTGTTAATGAACAATTTACGATCGCAATAATAACCAAAATAATCATGATACGCTGATCAAACTTATAAAGATTATAAATATGAGATGCTTATTTAATATTTTATCGACAAAATATAAATTTTTCTTTTTTTTTGCATAATCTTTAAATTTTGAAAAAAAAAATAGTTATAATACGATGGTCTAATTAGTAAAGTACAAAGAAAGGTTATTTACCAGCAATTTTATTGCTGGAATCAAATTATAAGATCCTATGTATTATTAATATAGGTATGCAAAGTCCGCGGATAGTGTGCTACTTTTTTTATAAACAAAATGGCGCCGACAAATCGTATTTTTTTCAATTATTGCTCTACAACTCCGACGATTTTAACTTTACACCAAAAACACTCAAATAAAAATCCACCCCAATTTAATTCTACATAGAAGCATGTTTTTTTCGATTTGCTCCGACGAAAATTTTCCTCGGAAAATGTGGGTTTTCCCAACAAAATCTCGAATTTTCAAATAAATTTTTTGGGCCAGCAATTATTTATCAATAATTATATAGCTTGGTGAAATAAAAGCTTTCTTGGTGTAGATTATAAATTCAGAAGCCGGTGAAAATGAAACGAATATTTTAGCAACAATTCAATTGTTAATTAACAATTTACAGTCGCAATAACAACCAAAATAATCATGAGACATTGATCAAACTTAGAAAGAATATAAAGGTGTGATGCCTATTTAATATTTTATTGACAAAATATAAATTTTTCATTTTTTTGCATAATCTTTAAATATTTAAAAAAAATGTGATAAAAAAATTAACATTTCTCAGAAATTGTTTATTATATTCTAATTTTATAAAATACTTAAAATTCGTATTTCATAGGTCTTGAAAATGAATGCTTTAAAAAATTTTTCCAACCATTTGCAAAAAAATTATGAAACAGCAAAGTAAATATACGATTTCTCCGTTATTTATAATTTGTTTTAATTGTTTCAAAGCTTAAAAGTGAGTCTATGGTACAATCTAATTACTCACAAAGTATGTAAAAAATTAGTGCAATGGTTATATTTTAATCAAAGATTAAAAATACTTTTTTTTGTAATTTTTAGCGCAAAAGTAAGCCTGATACAGAGTCGGAGCTAAAATGTTCACTCGAAGCGACTGACACGCAGCATATATTATTTATAAAAGTGTACGTCTCGCGCGGCCGGTCGTCGCTCCGAGTGAAAATTTTAGCTACATTACTGTATTATTCTACTTTCGCGCGTGTAAATTGCAAAAAATATATTTATAATCTTTAATTAAAATAGAACCATTAAACTGATAATCGATATTTTTTTGTGAATAATTAGCTTGTACTTTAAACTCACTTCTACGCTTTGAAAGAATTAAAAAAAATTATAAACACCCTAGTAATCGTATGTTTACTTTGCTGTTTCATAACTTTTTTGCAAATGGTTACAAAAAAGTTTTAAAGCATTCATTTTCAAGAAACTTGAAATGCGCATTTTAGCTATTTTTTAAAATTACAATATAATAAAAACTTTCTGAGAAACGTTAATTTGTTTATAACTATTTTTTTTAACATTTAAAGATTATGCAAAAAAACAAAAAATTTATATTTTGTCGACAAAATATTAAATAGGCATCTCATCTTTATAAGATTTCAAAGTTTGATCGGTGTATCGTAATTATTTTGGTTATTATTGCGACCGTAAATTATTAATTAACAATTGAATTGTTGCTAAAATATTCGTTTAATTTTTATCAGCTTCTGGAACTATGATCTAAACCAAGAAGGCTTTTAAGTCACCAAATTATTTAATTATTGGTAAATAATTACTTATTTAAAACTTTATTTGAAAATTAAAGATTTTGTAAAGAAAACCCGCATTTTCCGAGGAAAATTTTCATCGGAGCAGATCGGGAAAAATACTTCTCTATGTATAATTTAATTACGGTGAATTTTTATTTGAGTGTTTTTGTTGTAAAATTAAAATATTCGGAGTTATAGAGCAATAATTGAAAAAAACACGATTTTGGGGCGCCATTTTGTTTATAAAAAAAGTAGCACACTATCTGAGAACTTTGCATACCTATATTATTAATATATAGGATCTTATAATTCGATTCCAGCAATAAAATTGCTGGTAAATAACTTTTCCCAAAAATGGCCTATTCTGCGATAATCAGCCCAGACTATATGCGGAATGTTTTCATAGACTAAAAAAGAGGACTTTTTATTAAGTCAGTTAAAGAAGACTGATTTTAAAATATTTTGTTAATGTATTATTAAAGAAAATAATACAATTATTACCTATATGGAATATTATTTGGTGCGAAATAATGCAAATGGTATAGATTTGAGAGACATTATTTCTTTATTTGACTAAGGTTTCGCTTTCGCAGAATTTTTAACACTGGCGGATCCAGGGGGTGTCACGGGGGTCATGACCCCCCAAAAATTGTAAACCCACTTATCCTAGGGTTGGTATGACTAAGTGACCTTGCATCAGAGAAATGTAATTAAACCACCCTCAAGATCCATGACCCCCCCCCCCAAAAAAATTTCGAGATCCGCCACTGATTTTTAATAATTGCACGTGTTGTTTAGTATGTTTAGATATGTTTCAGCTATTCAATTCTATTGTAGTTTAGTCAATTCGTCAATATTTAGAAGAAAATAATCGTCTTTTTTATCTACGAAGTACGAACATTTAACATTCGGTATATGAATTTCGCACCAAATAACATTCCATATTATGCTATAATTGTTTTATTTTTATTTAATGATACATTAACAAGTATTTTAAAATCAATCTCCTTTTAATCGACTCAAAAAGATGTCTTTTTTCGTCTACGAACTTTTAACATTCCGTATATGAATTTCGCACCGAGTAACATTCCGTATACGTGAATGGCACTTCGCCGCCTTGGTTGAAATATGGCCGCGTGCCGCAAGGAACCAGTATAAAACTCCTAGGTGCCAAATACATATTATATACGGAATGTTTAGATGCGTACGGAATGAAAAAAACGGTCTAACTGTCTAAGACAAGAACTCTGAGAAAATTTATTTGAGAAAAAAACACTGTAAAGGACGCTGAGAGACGCTCTTACATACGGACTACAACCGTGGTTTTTAACCAAAGCCTTTACAACCTCTGTATACAGAAGCGTTGTAAAAGCTTTGGGATCAGCTTGTTAGTAAGAAACAAGTAGATGCAATTAGAACTTTAAGCTACGGAACTACGATTCGTTGAAGATATTATTACAAAAATCAAAAAATGGGCTGGACATGTTGCCCGTACACTGGAATTAAACATTATAAAAATGATCAATCACATAATGTACGTAACCGTGGAGTACATATGTGGAAACGTGGTAGACCAATGCTCAGGTAGACATCTTGTCTGGCGGCTATCTACTAGTTCTGAACAATATTGAATTTAAAAGGATATTGGAAAATACAAAATAAACAGTATGTCAGTATGTAAAACTTTTTTATTTTTGTTTTTTAGTTTTGCAATATGAATCAAAACAATTAATAAAAAGACCAGTTTTAGTTGATCTCTGATATAAGCATACATTTTTTCCACTGTTATGAATACAAAGTTCTGAATTATTTAAAGCAATACATGTTTATTTCAGAATCTTACTTTTATTAAAACCTTCATAAAACAAAATTTACTTGAAAATTTTTACAAACTTCTTCATTCCCCGCAACAAGTTTTTGGCACTAGACCAACAATACATTCCCGCAACATTATCCACAAACTTAAATGAAATATTGCGGCAACTTTTTAAAATATTCTCCGAGTCGCACGCTAACTTAGACAGTGTCGCTGGGTTTATGGGGCTAGGAGGAGCGTTTTACTGATTATTAATAAATAGAATTAATAAATTAGAAATCATTTCCTTCATGAAGTGAACACATGATATTTCCTTTTGTTAACACGTTGACACACATGTAATGTGACACAACGTCTATATGGTTCATTCCACCAACATACGCCTGTTTTGGATTATCGCGACAACAAATATTTCAGTGTGCAACATAAGAATTACGAAAGTAAATGGCTCTAATAATTATTCCATTAAACAGCAATGTAATTTGGAATTTATTTTACTTCTTCATATTTTGCACAATAAAATATTCGTTGTCGAAATAATCCAACACAGGCGTATATTCGTGGAATAGGGTATAGACGACATTTTTAAAATAACAAGTTGTGACAAAAAATGGGTGTCAAAAAATGTCACATTACATCTACAGATGCATATGAAATGTGACACGACGTCCATGGTCGTGGTTCACATGTTTACAAAAACTTTTAAAAACTCATTGTTTCCATAAACTATAAGCGCTAAAAGAAATTTAGCAATTTCCCTATTCTACCTTGCAAAATACATATACAGTGATGAGCGTGCTAATAACCGGCAAAATACTACAAAAGATGGAAAACGTATTAAGTTCTGAGATAAAAAGGAATGAAACTAGTCGAGCTGAGAAACGAGCTGATTAGCTATATTAACGTATGAATTTACATTATATTGATTGTTTCCCACCTTTACACGTATCAGATGAGAATGTCAACTAAAACTGTCACTGTGAGAGTGGCAGTTGCCAAACTCATCCGATACGTTTAAAGGTGGGAAACAATCAACATAATGTAAATTCATGTGTTAATATCGCTAAATTTCCCAGCTCGACTAGTTTCATTTCTTTTTATCTTACAACTTAATACGTTTTTTATTTTTTATGCTATTGTGCTGCCTATTAGCACGCTCATCACTGTATAATGTCACAACACTTGCTTATACATTTGACGCACTGTCCATCAACAAAAGAAAGATTTTTGGCTATAGTGAGTACAGTCAAACCTGCCATATCCGGATCAATGTGGCGACAGACCGATCCGGATATGAAAAAATCCGGATATCAAGACCACTACTTCTTTTACAGTCTCTGAAACGTTTTCTCCTTCACACATTCCAGTAATCAACGCCGTCCATAACTTTCGTCGATAGACACGTTTTATAGATTCTATAATACATTATTTCGCCATCTTTTAGATCTTCTTTTAGTGCGTTGTCCAACAGCAGGACTGCCTTTTTCGGTAGATACTGACGGCGCAGAACCGTTCGGATATGGGGAGGTCCGGATATGACAGGTCCGGATTTGGCAGGTTGTACTGTATTAAAAATATAATATGTATCTGTATTTTTGATCTGTGATAATTTTTATGTTATTTGAGAAGGTCTAATTTCTTTTTTCTAACGATTGTTTTGTTATAATATACAGGTATTGTCTGTGCTTGTCGGTATAATACTTACATTTTTCATATGTTTAATTTTTTTAACTCAGGTTTCAAACTTGCTTTAAATTTTCCTATAAACATTATATAAAAAATATCCTTTGTTATGCTTCATTCAATTTAATTCCCTAATTTTTTTTACAAAAATTTGTCCTACAATATTTGTTTATTTTGAGCTTTCCAACTTCGATAATGTTGTAAGTATCGCGATAATGTTGTAAGGTACTAAGTGGGTTGTACCATTTTGAAATCCACGATTGATTTAGGGTCATGAGGAGGTCAATCTTGGCTAATGCATCTTATCTTCACCACTACAAGGACAAGCATGGAGTTCCTTACCATTGCTAACTTTTCTTAGAGGTAGTTCGTCTAATCCCTAAGACAAACACTGGAAACAAAAACGATCACAAGACATATTTAAGCATTACACACAAATTGCAACAAACATATTTTCTTGAATCAATTGGCATACTTGTTTCTACGTTACAGCAATTCCTGTACAAAATGGCTGAAGTCCTGAAAAATGGCTGAAGGTTCAAACAACAATTAAATTGCTTAAAGCTCAAAACTTGGCCAAATGCTGTTTTCGATGTAGAGCTGAAGGATGAAAGTTGATGATATTGTCGGTGTCACTGCGGTATCAAGTCTCCTAATTATTCATTAGCTGGTGCAGGCTGGTGACTTTCTAAAACCACTATTTTTATACATTGTATTTATGATTGATGGATGTAGTCCATTGGGTGTGGAGTGAAGTCGGTGGTGGAATAATTACCAGTCCATAGATTTGTTATACTAATGGAATCGTAGTGAAATGGAGCCTGGGGGTAGAGTAACTACCAGTCCATAGATTTTCAGTACAGATCAGATCCAAGATTTTTTTTATTTACATAAAGGCCCATCAACCATGGAAGGTTATTAGCGGATGTTGAACAATTACAATATAATTATTACATTTTATGAAATAAATGTATATCTTTAAGATAATTAATTGTACTGAATAAATTATAATTTAATATATTCTTCAGCTGACTTAGTTCTTCAGAAAAGTTGTTGATGCTTCTTTCATATGAGTAAAGTGGGCATTCTGTAAAAATGTGCTGGATTGTTATCAGGCATCTACAATATGAGCATTGTGGTGGTAGCTCTTTGGTTATTAATTACTTATGGGTAAATGTTGTATGCCCAATTCTTAATCGGTTTTTACCACTTCTCTTCTCTTTTCAGGTAGCTGGAGCTGGAGATTGATGTTAGGTTTGATCTCTTTGAGCTTTGAGCTATTCGAATCCCAACAATGCTGCCAAACTTGTATACGATATTGCTTGATGTTCAAATTGACATCTGCAATTGGAATTCTTTGGATAATATCAATATGTTCGTCACTAGTTGCTTTAAGTGCTAGGGCATCGACCTTTTCATTACTTGAAATGCCTATGTGTGAAGGTACCCAAAGGAAGTGAATGTTTATATTTCTGCTCTGCATACAAAGTATCATATTTAATTTTTTGGATAATAGTATGAGATGGATAGATCTGTTTTATGCATTGAAGTAATAATAGTGAATCTGTGATTAGTAGAATATTCGGATCTGTATTAGTTTGGTAAAATTCAAGTGCTTTTAAAATTGCAATAGCTTCTCCAGTAAATACACTGCAATAAATAGGTATTCGTATAGCCTATTCCATAGAGTCTGTTATAAATGCTGCGGCACAGCCATTTTCGGTTTTTGAAGCGTCAGTGAAAATCTTAATATGGTCGTCATATTTCGTTAGAATAGATCCAAGATTATTTCTGATCTACACTATTCAATTCAATCCAAGCAAGCCATCTTGAAGAATCTTGAGAAACTTACCGGTAAAACACCTACATCAAAATACTTTGTTCGGTTGATGGTTAGTGACGGAAGAGGCCCGTTCTTTTAAAACTGAATACATATTTAGAAATTAGTAGTTCCAAGTAATAGGAATATTGATTAGAAAAGTTAAATAAAGATCGGATATATGGATATTAAAGTATCGAGATACCAGGAGTATAAAAATGTTAGCAGACATTAAACAGAAATTAAAAAGTAGAAGCTTAGCATTAATTATTTTGGTTTTTAGGATAAAACATTATACATTAGGATAATACATTTATTTTTAGGATAATACATTTATTTTTTTCGAATCCTGAGAAAACTAATAAATATTTTCGAAAAATATATACGTAAAATGAAGGATTACATTATTACCGAGGGCTGAAAGTCCCGTAGAATAAACAAAAAGTTTATGTGGAATGAAATATTTGAAATTAAAAATCACACTAAATTTTCTCTGTTTTTTCACCCCTGTAACTTATTAAAATAAGCATTATATAGACGTTTTCAGTGACTTTCAACTTTCGGTAGTAATATAATCTTTCATTCTGCGATTTCTGCGTTTGAGTTTCAAAAATACTTTTAGTTTTCTCTGGATTCGAATGCATAAAATGAATGCATTTAAATAGCATTGGACCAAGGTTATGCGCCTAACTCCTTAATGAAAATAATGATTGACGGATAATTGATATTGCAATTACAAAAAAAGTCTTTCTATATAATAAGGCTAATTGGTTCTCACCAAAGCCATAAATTCCACGGAATATAATAAAATTGGAAAGAAATCCTTTGTAAAAGGTATAAAAATTTTTATTAAAAATCCCTTAAAAGGGCTACATCACAACAAAACGTTTTCGATTTTTATAAAAAATCATCATCAGTGTTCGATAAACTGGATGCTAGCTGAGCCACAAAAGAAAATATCTGGGTAAAAACCCTTTACATAAAATATAGATGCCTTAAAAGTGCATACTTCAATAAAAAGGCCTGTGATTGTCAACAGGATAATGCCCTAAGGTAAAGTATACAGGTTTCCCAACACGTGGGATCCAAATTGAGTTGACCACATTTCAATGACTTAATGGCAACTCGTTGGCGACTTTCGATAAAAATCGAAAATGTTTTGTTGTGATGTAGCCCTTTTAAGGGATTTTTAATAAAAAAATTTTATACCTTTTACAAAGGATTTCTTTCCAATTTTGTGACTGATGGTATACAGCCAACTACAGGAAAACTTTTTCTTTTTCCTTGTGGATTTTGGAATATAATAAGTTTATTATAATTCTACCATTTACGTTTGCATTTATATAACAGTTTATACTTGTAAAACCCAATCAATGTTCCTGCGCTACTGAGTTCAACCAGTCAACAACGAAAATCCTTTTATTTTTTCTTTATTTTTAATAGCCCGCAATAAATTCAGCGATTATGATGAAAATATTGCGATAAGATTAATACTGATTTATTAATGTGCACAAACCCCGTAAAATTCCTATTTGAATAAACGACTATTTCATGTAAATTTAATCACTTAGACCGTTTCTTCGGGGTTGGATTTTAGGTATATTTTCAGTTTCAGGAATTCCTGATATTCGAATAAGGATAGATACGTGTGGGTATATTGCTTCAGTGACCCTGAATTGGAAATAGTTTCCCATCATTTACTGGTGTGGTTTTGATTAATATTTTTCTATCACATGCTTACTTTCAAAGTCCTAAACGCATCACAAACAAATTAGTATTTTGCAAATCGAGCATTTTTTGTAATCTAAAGTATTTTAAAGATACTAAGTATAAATATTTATAATATAATTATGTATCACTATATTCCTCTATTAGCTATTATAATGACAACTTTTTCCTCAAAATTTTACAGAATTTGACAGTCAATAATTCTCGCTATATACCTATAAAGTGAGAACTTTTTTCTTTAAATAGATATTTAAATAAATTTAAATACATTTTTATTTTCATGAACACTTTTGTTCCAACGTTATTGGTTTCGGAAGTAGGAACAAATGTTATGTGTCAAATATTTTAAATTTAACATTTTATTTGCTCTTTTATTTGGGAATAAGCCATGATTTGACTTTTTAGCAAAATCGAAAACTATTTTCGAAGTAGAAATCGAAACATCAAATATGTAAACTTAATTTCAAAGTAAAATTATGGCTTATTCCTAATATAGCTTAATATTTAATAGTAAATTGCATTAAGACGCTACAAGAAAATAGCTTCAGAACAAATTTAATATTTTTTTATATAATTAGAGGAAAGGCATAATAAATTTTTAATTTTTGTTTATATAAGAAGTTATTCTATTACCACATGAGTATTACCTCTCATCTCTCTTCAGAAAGGGAAAATAAATTGGACCCGGATAACTACAGAGGCATTAGAGCTTCCAGAGAGGCCGAGCACCAAACGAAGAAATAAAGCAGATAAAACGTTTTGTCGAGTGGAGGCCACGAGAAGAAGCACTACGGAGCAGAGGACGCCCACTAACCGAATGGACCGCCGATGTGAAGCATGTTATCGGTAACTGGGTGCAAGCTGCACAAAACAGAGACAGGTAGACAAGAGATGAGGGAGACATATGTTCAGCAGTGGACTCGTACGGGTTGATGATTTTCAGTAGATGGAGCGAACCGATCCAATATCAATTAAAAATTAAAGCTCATGGTCCTGTAAAAACAATTCGAAGTTGTGACCAGAAAGTGCATTAGTTTCCTGTGAATAACGTATTAAAAAGTACTGATTCAAAAAGTCTTGAATCATATTTTTGTAAAGAACTGTATTATTTCGATCCACGTTTGTTAGTTGTTATTTTCTCTTAACAAATATTTTTTCTATCTCTAGCCTAGTTGTAACAGGTAAAATGTTGATTAAAAATAAATGTATACTAACAAAAATAAAAAATATATTGGGATATAATAAAAGTTAATATTTTTTTCGCTTTCCCGTAAAGTGTTGTTGCGGTTTAGAACGGGATGTGCGATGTGTAACTAAGCCACAATTTATTGTAGTGATTTTTCATTCATAGATATTCTGACCGATAGAAAGCTACAGAAATAATCATTACAGCCATAAGTTTTTTCAATAATTTCCCGTCGTCAAGTATTACGTCAGATGCCCTTCTTTGCTACGCAAAAATACATTCATTGGAATTAATTACTATTAATGTTTTACAACTTGTCAAGAGAACAGCAAGAAACATGTTTAGCAAATATTCAGGAGAAGATATCAATAAAATATTAGTTAAAATGATTTAAAAAGACAGGTTTATTCATGAAATAATTTCAACTAATTACTCTTGAGCCCTTAAAAATTATTGATTTGTTTTGCCCTCTTGACACTTTGACATAATTTCACTCCCCTTCGGGTGGTGATATTAAAACTGTCAAAGTGCCACTCGGGATACAAATCGATAATTTTAGAGCTCTCGTGTAATTACTACTGAAAATTATATTTTTTACTAAAAATTATTTTATATAAATATTTTGAACAATATTTGAATATTTTTTAAATGAAATGAAATTTACATGAATAGACTCGTTTCGAAATTATAGTAATTTCATATCATTTCATGTCAAGTATGAGCTTTGCTAAATTAGGGTGTAAATTGATATAAATAAATCTAAAACCAAATGGGAGTGTACGTGAGTCAAAGAGAGAAAAAAGATGTTATAAGTCGCCAGTTCGTAAATCTTTCTTCAGTAGGCTTAATCTTATCTTATCGATAATAAAGTAGGCATAATTCTGTATACAGGGTATTTCATTAAGAATGTCCAATCTCTGAGTTATAGATTCTAAACCTCAAAATATTAAGATTTAACTCAAATCATTTAAATAAAATGTGGCTCCTTACCGAGTTACAGGATGTTTTATTTTAAACTTTAAAAAATTTTTGCTCAGTATTTTAAAACTATCCGACCTATCCTTTTCATACTTGGCAGAAAGTGTAGGTGCTATACACCCTATGAAATTATGTTAAATTATGTTAAATAAACGTTTGTAGCTATTACCAGAGGAGTACGAAAGGGAAAAATGAATGATTGACTGTTCCCAAATTCTACGCCACTGGCAGAATTGCCATTTTAGGGCAATTTTCCGATTCTCAAATATTTTCTATGTAAATAATATACCTACTCTTCAGTTGTAACGATAAAGTCATTAGTTTTCCAGATATTTGAAGTTAAGCATGTAACGGCACAGTTATTTTAGTTAATGTATTGTGCCGCTTAACTTCAAAATCATTGATTTATCATGTATTTTTAACTTCAAATATCTCGAAACCTAATGAGTTATCGTTACAAATGAAGAGTATATATTATTTACATAGAGAGTATTGGAGAATCGAAAAATTGCGCTAAAATAATAATTCCGCCAGTGGCGTAGATTTTGAGAAGGGTCAACCATTCACTGCATAATTTAAAAGAATGTGTAGTAGCTCTACTTTCTGCCAAGTATGGCAAGGATATGTCAGATAGTTTTAAAGTACTGGGTACAAATGGTTTTTAAATTTATAAATAAAACACCCTCTAATTCAGTAAGGAGCCACATTTTATTGAAGTGATTTGGGTTAAATCTTAATATTTTAAGGCCTAGAATCTACAACTCAGAGATTGGCCATTCTTAATGAAACACCCTGTATACAGGATTTCCTATTAAAAAAAGATAAGGGTCTAGAAGGTGAAGATAGTAAAAAATGGCCCGAGCGATATTCCAAAAATAAAAATACCATGTTGTTCCACATCTAAAAGTATTTGGCCAAAAAAAATTTTAGATCCCTAGTTCCACCCATAACCCGCCAAAAATTTAAAACGTGTTTTTTCGTTTTTCGGCGATATCTTGGGTTCTAATCATCGTAGTAACTTCTTTTTTCTTTCATTTTGTAGGTTTTTTTATTTGCTAGAACACAATTTTTTTGTTAAATTTTGGAGAGAATTTTTTCGCATCTCTTATAACAAAAAATGAGTAATTAAACTTCCTCCCACTAATGCTGCACTCTGTATACAATGATGAGCGTGCTAATAACAAGCAAAATAGCGCAAAAGATCGAAAACATATTAAATTGTGAGATAGAAAGAAATAAAACTAGTAGAGGTGTTAAATTTAGCTATAGTAACATATCAGCTGACATTATATTGATTGATTCCCAACTTTAGACGTATCAGAGGAGTATGTAAGTATAATAAAACTGTCACTATAATATGACAGTGAGATTTCTCAAACTCGTCCGATTCGTCTAAAGGTGGGAAACAATCAATATAATGTCAGTTTAAAGTTACTATCGCTAAATTTAACACCTCTTCTAGGTTCATCTCTTTTTATCTCACAACTTAATATGTTTTCCATCTTTTGCGTTATTTTGCCAGTTATTAGTGGGCTAATCACTATTTTAAACATATTTATTATTATTTTCGCTGGGTTCTTATGGTTATATAGTTTTTTTTTAATGTCCACAATGGATTTGTTTTTGAAAGTAGGTATGTTCAATTAGGTTTTTTAACTCTATACGCACGATCAATACATTGTTTTGCATAATTTAGTCTTTTACTAGCCTTTTCGTTCTATTTCTATGGAAACTCAACAAATTGTTTTGCAAATCCTATAATTCTAAAGCGGCGTATGTACAGTTGATAACCATTCGTAAAACGAGGTAAATAGAGCGAATTTATTGTGTCTACAGAAATTACAATTCTGATCGTATTGTTTAAAGAGTATCCGGAATGATTGAACATAATCTGATTCGACATGGCGTACTGAACGGATAACAGTCTAATTTGTATGTATAGTTTCAAATGTACCATTAAAAAGCTTTTGCATATCAAACAACCAACGTTTTGACAGGAGAATTGGAGATTACTGTTGAAATGTAATTAATTTGAAAAAATAATTTATTGTTTCAGATTATAAATGAGATAGTTCGAATACAAAAAAAAGAAACACACTTCTAATATACAGGGTATCCAAACAAATTTGGCCACCGACTTTATCTTGGGAACTAAAACAGGTAGAGAGACAGGAAAAAATGATAATTAAGTTGACCAGGAAATTATATTTGTGTTTCGGATGTCACTTTAAGCGTTGAAATAGACAAATTAATTGATTGAATTCGTGTATTCAATCAACGCTTTAAGGATGCGCATTGTACACAGGAATACCAAACGTAAATGATTTTTTTGAGCAAATGTGCTAATGTGGAAATGTGGACTATTTAAATTTATAAATTTATTATTTTAAATAAATATTATAAAATTGAATTGAGGTAGCACCACGCTGACCCTTTTCTTTACTGCAAATAATAAAGTCAAAGGGGGCTACTGAATCTGGTCAAACTTATTCAGCTGTAAGTCTTGTACATTTCACCTTAATTGAGTAATTAGAATTAATGTGTAATCTTCAGTCCCTACTTAGAAGGCATTTTCTCCACTTGTATGATTTTTATAAGTTTCCCTAAATGCACCCATACTTAATAATCTTAAACCCATCATTTTCTGTCTATATTAAAGAAATATTATTAACTGTACAAGGTTACAGAATAATAACAATGTAGCTTTTGGGTATATTTTTAAAATTAAGTTAGTAGTCAGTAAATTTTGTCAATAAGGTAAAAACAAAGTACAAATCTTTGTCTTGTTTTCACCCAGTACTAATACTTGACGAGCACTACAGCCTATGTTCAAAGTGTGTTCCGTTGTTATTTATACACACAATTTATTCTACTATTGGTGATATTTACTGATGCTTTAATTTATTCAAATGTGGTAAAGCTAGTCCTTGTCCGTAGTAGAGTACTGCACTGCAACCTGATCTGGATAATCTATGTGAACTAGCACAAGAGCTATCAGATAATCTTTCAGAAGTTCCCCTGACAAGAAGAAATTACGGGTTTCAAAGTTATTGGAGATAACACTACCAACAAATGGACGAATTGACAAGAGAGCTTGGGCCCAGTGTATGAATTTGCGAGCTTAACATAGAAGGCAGAAGTAAAATACAAAATTATGTACAGATTATTAAAAGGAAACGATATTGAACTGGTCGCAATACAACAAACACATACAAAAAGAACGAAGATAATTGGGATCAAGAGAGATCAAGTGAGACAGATAAAAGTCCTATTAGAAATATCTCGAGAACTAAAGGCAACAGAATCATGAAAATTGGAATAAAGGGGTTTTGAAGAGTGATCTATTCAATGAAAAAATTTTCATTTATTTGCTACTTCCGGCTATACCGGAAGTTACCTATAACTTCGTTTTTTAATGGGACACCCTGTATGTTTTTACATTTTTGGATTTTCCCCGAAATCTTCTTTCTTAAAATATGAGGTTTGTAATATTAGATAGGCCAGTTTAAAAGATAATTACGTTATTTTTTCTTAATTTCGTAGCAACATTCACAACCTGTAGAATTGTATTAGTTTGACATCGAAAACTCTATTTAGGTTCAAATGGTTTTAATATAGTCTACTATTATTGTTAATAATTGTTAGTATAGCTAATTTTTAATTTTAGTTTACAGGGTTGGACGAAACTCGTAATGAGTCTTTTCTGAGTTTTCTTAAATGGAACACCCTGTATTTTAGTATTATAAGGAAATGATATTTATAGTACTTTTTTATTTTTCTTAAGCATTCCCTATACCTAATTGCTTCAGTTTGTGAGTAATTGGTGATCTAAGCCAAATATTAATTGCAACAAATTTTATTAGGTTGGCCGTGAAAATATTCGATCACAAATAATTTTTCGGAAATAAATACATAATAATCCAGCTAGAATGATCTTTAAAATTAGCAATAATGGTTGATCTGTTAAAATACCTACGTAGTTATTATTGTTGATTCGATTAACAATTAATCACAGATTAAAGCATTTAGGTATAGGGAATGCTTAAGAAATAAAAAAGTACCATAAAATATTATTTCATTGCAATATTAAAATAGAGGGTGTTCGATTTAAGAAATCTCAGAAAATACTCATTCCGAGTTTCGACCAACCCTATATACTAAAATTTAAAAATGGCTATACTGACATCTCCTAACAATAGTAGACTATATTAAAAATCATTTGAACATAAACAGAGTTTTTGAGGTCAAACTTCTACAATTCTACAGGTGTGAATGTTGCTACAAAATTAAGAAAAAGACGAAATTATCTTTTAAACTACCCTGTATAATATTACAAAACCTCAAATTTTAAGAAAGATGACGTCGAGGAGAATCCAAAAATGTAAAAATATGCAGGGTGTTCTATTTAAGAAAACGAAGTTATAAGCAACTTCCGGTATAACCTGAAGTAGCAAATAGGTAAAAATATTTTCATTAAATAGATCACTCTTCAAAACTCCTTCAATACAATTTTTATGATTCTGTTGCCTTTAGTTCTCGATATATTTCTAATAGGCCCTTTATCTGCCTCACCCTATATACGCAGAAAGATAGAAAACGCGGCTTTAATTTCTACTTCTACCAAGAACAACCGTCACGTCACAAAGTAACTGAAAATCAGCGATATCATAATAGTCAATATTTGTAAGCCTCCTGCTCTTACCTCACCTGCACATGTCCTTAACCTCTATGACATGCCTTATACGTAGGATATTTTAATAGTCACCAGGAAATGTGGAAGTACTATGACAATGACAAAAATAGCTCGCCCCTTTTGAGTGGTCAGAATAACATGGCATCCACCACCTATTTGATACCAAGAATAGAGACAGTTTCAGATTTTAGATCTAAGCTTGGAAGAAAAGCCCGATCTTTGTTTTCTTACTACTGACGGCAAACGCCAACCTCAACCAACATCAAGAAAGGTCATCTCTGATTTCTCTCATAGCCAGTACCACCCTATTATGGTCAACATTGGGATTATGCATCAGCATATAATTGGCATTAGCAGTCCAGTTATATGCATTTTCACGTTTCAGATGAAACTTCAAGAAAAGTAACTGGCCCGGTTTCTCTAATAATCTTGACAAATGCTTAGGCTGGATAAAACCAATAGCGTAAAACACTTGAGAATGACGGGAGGAGTAATGACTGCCGCAAAGCAGCAATTCTTAGAGGGTATCACAAAGGGCATATTTCTGGATGATCTGAGGAGAACAAAAAATTGTGTGAAAGATTATGTGAAGACCGAAAGCTGGAAATTGAAACGAATTACTCCACAGTATTGATACCGCTAGCATATTATATCAGGCACAATCAAGGCCACGCCAACGTACTGGCCAATTCAAAGGATATTCAAGATAACTGACCGCTAGCGAGAAGAATGGAAGAAGAATGCACCACCTTCTCTCTCAATATGGCACGTATTACAAGTAAACCAAAGGGTTTCGACAAACCAAGACGAATCTGGGCACACTGAATAGAATAGGAACAAACTATCGCAGGTGCTATGATGCACTTTTCAGGTGGGAAAAAAATACCCTCTTCAAATTGCGATTGCGATGCTGCAAGATAGATGGTTAAACATCTGGAGTATTGCCTGACCAGATGCTACATAGCCAATCCGGCCGATTTCCTAGTTGCGATCAAAGAGTCAACTGAATAATATATTTTTCAACTAAATGTTAGTGAGTAAGTGTTGACGGCATGATGTTAGTATTACCTAAAATAATGAAAAGTAATAACTATTCTAAATGGGAAATAAGCCAAAATTTAACTAAAAAAATTATTTTATTAACGTTTCAACGTCCACATCGGACCACGTTGTCAAAATACAAAATAATTCATAATCTCATCCAGCTCATTTTCATATGCGTCGATTGCTATATTCGGTGAAATAAAGCAACAGAACAGATTCGTTCTCTCTATCTTAGCGACCATATATCCATCGTGTTTGACACCATCATACACACGTAAGTGTCTGTTACAAAATTATATCCCAACCCTACCTGATGCATTCGCAATCCATCCTCGGTTCCCGACCAATGTGGGGTTCGGTTCCGCCACGATTAGCCAAGTTCGAGCATCGAATGCTCGTGTTGAAAAAAAAAATACTGTAAAATTGCTGGGCATGACAATTGACAACACGCTGACTTGGTATAATCATATTGAGCATCTTAAGGTAAACTTTCAAGTACGTTATTTTTACTTAGACAACTAAAACTTGTCACAAGTTTTAATACTTTAAGAATAATTTACTTTGCTCTTTTTTATTCATTTTTAAGCTATGGCGTTATTTTGTGGGGAAACTCTTGCAATGTACTAACAATATTCAAATTGCAAAAAATCAATTAGAATAATTGCAAAAGTTGGTTACTTGGAATCTTGAAAACCGTTATTTATTAAATATAACATAATGCCCTGAGCAACACTATAGCTATACCTACACTATACAATACAATGTTCTCGTGGAAATACGCAAAACTGCAGATACTTTAGCTAAACAGTCTGACTTGCATAATTACAGCACAATAATTAAGAGATGCCAATAATATCAGAACAGTCAAATATCTTTTGAGTAAATCACACAAAAACTCAATTTTGACTTTAACATATTATATGTATAATGTCTTTCCTAAGGATTTTGTAACGTTACAAACGTCACATCTTTGATATTTTATTTTTAAATAATTATTTTACTTTATTTACTTTAATATTTCATTAATAATTATCTTCTTCTAATTGGTTTACCCATTTTTCCCTTTAAAAATCGGTTGGCGCTCTCTTTTATTACCCTCTTTTATTATCTTCTATTTAATATATCTCTTTTTATTTAAATCATCATCTGAACATACTGAACATACCTCGTATATTCATACTCTCCAAATATCTGTATTTTCAATACGGAACATGCCGCTACTTCATAGTACTTGGTTGTCATTTTAAATGTCGTTTTCAATGACAGTGTCACTTCATCCGTCATCCCTACTCCCTGACAGACTGGAAGGGAAAAATTAATCCTTAAAAAGGCATGTAATTCGAAAAATAAATCATTTTATTTCAACAAATCATCTTCCTCTTGGGGTGAGCTACATATAGTTTTTTTTTAGTAATTTCTTACAGTCATTATATTCCATCCATACCTAGTTTCTTATAACATTTTTTATAATATTTTTATCTAACCTTCAAATGTTCAACCATGTGTTTGGTTTCTATATTTCTTTTCATCTATTAATATGCACGTTTAGTAATCAGAATTTTAACTATTCTCATCTAAATTCTATGTAATTTACCCTTGCCAATTACTATTTCTGAATACTATTTGGCAAAGGTATATTTTGGTTTTTCTTCTTGATGATTGATATGTGTCTCTGTTTTATAGTTTTTGGGAATAAAAGCACTTTCCTCCCTCCGGGAGCTGCAAGCATCCTCAAATCGCCGGCGATAGAACAACGAGGACCATGTCATCAGGGCTGCAACCGCATTACCAAGACTGCAACGACCAACACCTCTAGCTGCAGGGACCTTGCGCCGAAGATCCGCCCAGGCCTACGAGAAGTCTACAACAGCAGTACCATACGACATCAAGAGGATACCATCAGCTACCAAAAGCCATAAGTATAATCCAGAATTGTTAGTTTTTGGCAAGAATTTGAATACATTTGTTAATGCAATTTACTAAGTCATTTTATTTATTATATTTTTATGAACAATAAACATGATTAGTTAAAAACTATGTTTTGTTTGCTTCCATTCCAATTTTCATAGTTCATATCTGAGGTTAGGACAAGACGAACACACACCTGAGTGACTGAGCTAAGCTAAGGGTGTGACGATGGCTATCTTGGTTAGTTGAGGTAATATTTTCGAATATTGTTTCAATTAGCTGGGGTAGTCCATCGCTATTTCGTTACACTGGCGCACCAACGCACTTGTCTTATCCGAAGAATCGAGCTGTGAATGTGTGGTTTGGTAGCAGACAACAAGCATTAATAAATACTATTTTCATATTTTTCATTTTTATATTCAATTTTTGCAGTAAATCTATATATATATTATCTATTTTGGTACTTTTTGACTAATTTTTATTATATTAAACCCTATATTCATGTGTTACGGGTCAAAAATATATTGCCAATTTCAATAATTTAATTATATATTTCTACTTATTTCATTTTAAATTACATTTACAGTTGCAAATATTGGTATTTTAACATTTTGATACTTTTTACCTACTTTTTTTTAGCTAATTTTTATGTTAGGACCTTGATAGTAATGTCCACATGGTGTTTTTTCTGTTTTTTTCAATTCAACCAGTTTTTTTTGGTAGTTATTCTTTAGTTACTCTTATTTTGTCGTAACTTTCCAAAACCCAAGAGAATTTTTCCATTTATTGTCATATTTTTTGTATTTTTTATACGTACTATTTCTTCTACGTTCTTTTTATAGGTACTTCTGTGTACTCTAAAGTGCATTTAAATCTTGTTTTATTACTTATTTTCAATTACTTTTTACTTATTCTTATATTTCCTAGTTGTTTTCATATATTTATTACCAACTTTGTACAACTACCAAAAATTTTGTTGTTTCCGTCGAACTTTCTGTTCGGATGGTATATACTACTTTACTTGTATAGTAAAGACTAGGACAATTTTCAAGTTCTTTTCTTTCATTGAGGTATTTTATTCTTATTCTTCTTCTTTACGTATTCAGAATATTAATTTAAACCATTCTTCTTCTTGTCTTGAATCTCAAAAAAATTTTTGTTCGTAAAGCATGATATTTTACATTTTTCAATTTTTTGCATTATTGCACTTATATTAATTATGATAAACATTATATTTAACATCTTTTTTATTTAACAATGCCCTATTTATCTATATATTATTGTTTTATTATTTTATTTTGGGTGTTGTACTGATTTTTGATACAGATTAGCATGAAAGCCTCATCCGGCACTTATAAGTTGTGTATGGCTTATATATAGCTGCATAGACACCTAGTGTTTTTTTTTCCTAGGGTACATATAAGTTATCCATAGGGTTGGGCCAGATCTATTGAGTCTGAGTTCCGTTTTTTTGGTCTTAATGACTGTTGATATACAGTTTAATGCTGTATATTATTTTTAGGATGATGTCTTTTATAAATTTTTTCTTTTGGAGTTCAAACAATTCTATGCATATCTACTTTTAGAAATCTGGTGTAGAATTGTGGCGCTTTGAAGTATGATTGTAGTTTAGCTACTAGCATTTGTTATTTTCCATCTTTGCAAATCATATTTATGCATTTTTATACATATATTTTGTTCTTTAGTGTAGATCCCTGGTATGCATTTGATAGAAGTAGCATTTGCATTATGTATCATTATCTCTCTCTCTCTTTATTAACTTATTGGTTAAGTCTTTTAGGACTGGTTTTATGCAGTTTTTTCAAACCCTTTGGTGTAGAACTTTGTCTTATTTGGCTTTCCATATAGTTGGTACTTATTTTTTTAATGGTTTATCTATAGTTGCACTTGCATTTCTTTTTATCATATTATACTTATGTTATCTTTATCTACTTATATGCTTTTACTCACCTTATCATATTGATTATTATATTATTACCTTACTTTAGGTACTTGTTATCCGAGTACTTGTTATTTTGTTCGAGATTCAGTTGTTGTTAGTAGCTCCAATACCTAGCTATTTATTTATTTTATATAGGATGTGATATCCCTTATATTTACTTAAATTTGGTTATATGCCTTTTATTTTATATAAATACCAGAATATTTGCAATGCAATTCATTTTTAATATGTCTACATTATTTGACTATGGTTACTTACTTACTTTTGGATTATTAGTTAAATTTGATTATTACTTACACTTTATACTACATGTCTTTATAATTTTGAATTAATTTCATACTTTTTAAAGTACATTTATTTTTTTATCCAGAGATAGATATTCTCTGATGTCATTTATTTATAATAAATAAATATTTTATAGTGTGATGAATACTACAATTCATTGGGTAATATTTTTATTTTCCCCAGAGTAACATCTGAAAATTATTTTGGTACTTTAAAATTTTTATGATTAATAATTTAAATTAACTATATACATTGACTTAATATTTACTTTATTATGAGTATTTATTTTTGATTTGTTCTGAACGATTACTACTGCATACATATATTTATTTCTGGTTAGAACTTTCGTTTTCTTGTTTTCCTTGAGAAAAATTTCTCACCTGTGTTCGAAATTTTTCTGATGAGTGGAGGAAGTGTGTAACATTCCTGTTTTCTTTGGGAAAAATTTCTCACGTGTGTTCAAAATTTTTCTGATGGGTGAGAGGAGTGTGTAACGTTACAAACCTCACATCTTTGATATTTTATTTTTAAATAATTATTTTACTTTATTTCCTTTAATATTTCATTAATAATTATCTTCTTCTAATTGGTTTACCCATTTTCCCCTTTAAAAATCGGTTGGCGCTCTCTTTTATTACCCTCTTTTATTATCTTCTATTTAATATATCTCTTTTTATTTAAATCATCATCTGAACATACTGAACATACCTCGTATATTCATACTCTCCAAATATCTGTATTTTCAATACGGAACATGCCGCTACTTCATAGTACTTGGTTGTCATTTTAAATGTCGTTTTCAATGACAGTGTCACTTCATCCGTCATCCCTACTCCCTGACAGACTGGAAGGGAAAAATTAATCCTTAAAAAGGCATGTAATTCGAAAAATAAATCATTTTATTTCAACAATTCATCTTCCTCTTGGGGTGAGCTACATATAGTTTTTTTTTAGTAATTTCTTACAGTCATTATATTCCATCCATACCTAGTTTCTTATAACATTTTTTATAATATTTTTATCTAACCTTCAAATGTTCAACCATGTGTTTGGTTTCTATATTTCTTTTCATCTATTAATATGCACGTTTAGTAATCAGAATTTTAACTATTCTCATCTAAATTCTATGTAATTTACCCTTGCCAATTACTATTTCTGAATACTATTTGGCAAAGGTATATTTTGGTTTTTCTTCTTGATGATTGATATGTGTCTCTGTTTTATAGTTTTTGGGAATAAAAGCACTTTCCTCCCTCCGGGAGCTGCAAGCATCCTCAAATCGCCGGCGATAGAACAACGAGGACCATGTCATCAGGGCTGCAACCGCATTACCAAGACTGCAACGACCAACACCTCTAGCTGCAGGGGCCTTGCGCCGAAGATCCGCCCAGGCCTACGAGAAGTCTACAACAGCAGTACCATACGACATCAAGAGGATACCATCAGCTACCAAAAGCCATAAGTATAATCCAGAATTGTTAGTTTTTGGCAAGAATTTGAATACATTTGTTAATGCAATTTACTAAGTCATTTTATTTATTATATTTTTATGAACAATAAACATGATTAGTTAAAAACTATGTTTTGTTTGCTTCCATTCCAATTTTCATAGTTCATATCTGAGGTTAGGACAAGACGAACACACACCTGAGTGACTGAGCTAAGCTAAGGGTGTGACGATGGCTATCTTGGTTAGTTGAGGTAATATTTTCGAATATTGTTTCAATTAGCTGGGGTAGTCCATCGCTTTTTCGTTACAATACCTTACAATCAATAAATTCAAAGTCATTCTGAAAAGATATCTTCTGAGATTTGCTTTTTACTCTGTTAGTGAATATTTTGACCATTTTAAAACAGTACCATGAACATGAATATACTTACTATGTTTTCCTATGTTTTATTTTGTGCATGTGTGTGAATGTATTTATATTTCTGCATGTTATTACCAGAGGACGGCCCTTCTCGCCAGTGGCGCACAACCCCCCTACATGCGACACTATATTATTATACACGAAATTTTCGATTTTCTAAATCTGACTCAATTGAAAATTTTGCCAATTCCCATCTTAAAGTTTAGAAAAAGCCTCACCCATTCATCATATGGCAACTATCCATTTTATTTTTATATTTTCTTATTTTTGAAATCTGATGCTGTTCTCAGATGTAATTTATTTTAATTAATTAATTAATGATTATCTCATTTATCAAACAGATCAAATATCAATATAGTGTCAATCTCAGGGCTAAATTATAATATCAATTACTTACTTTCGTGGCTTCAAAATATTTCTCAGTGGATTGCTAATCGGGATAGATAAAAGAGAGTAAAATAATACACACATATGAATTTCAATTAGAAATTATAAAATCGTTTATTTTATCTAAATGGCATTCAATGCTTAATATTTCTTATATCTTATCTTTCTATCTTTATTTAATATAACATTTACTCCATTTTTCTTTTCGTTGTTTCCTGCCAATTTAATAAAATCCTTGGGTTGACAAAAGATTCCTGTTTGGTTTTTTGTTTTTAGTGAGCGCCTTCGTGAAAAAACGCCGATTGCTCCTCGTTGTTTATATTTTCGTCATAATGTCTCTCTTCGTCATATCCTTCTGTCTGGGTATTATTTACCTCTCTTCTATTATCTCTTGGTCTGTCGGATCTGTTTCGGTTTTCTCGATATCCCTGTTCATTTTGTCTACCATTACTTTTGTTTTCTTGATTTGAGCGTGTGGTGTTTCTATTCTGGTATTCTCGATTTCTGTCTTCATTCCATTGCCTATTTCTTTGTTCATAATTTCCTCTTCCTTTGTCTCTATTTTCGTTTTCCCTTCTGGGATTAAAATCTCGTCTTGTATAGTCCCTCCTATTTTGATTTCTATCTCTGTAATCCTGTGTTTCACGGGGCCTGTAATCTTCTCGCGACCTTCTTGATTTTCTTTCTCTTAGACGTGATTCTCTTATTTGTAGGAATTGGCATAAACTATCTATGTCTTTGTAGTTTTGCAATGTGATATGGTCTTCCAGCGTTTCTTCGAAATGGCTTGCAATTAGTTCGACTAATTGTTCTGATGAATAATTATATTGTAAATGTTTTGCATTATAGTAAATTTGTAATGCATATGTCCTTTCTGAGATACCCATCCTCTCATTGTATTTCCCATTTTGCAATTCCTTGTTAATTTCCAATTGTTGGAATTTTCCCCAGAAATAATTCAAAAATTTTTGTTCAAATTGTTGCCAACTGTCAAATTCTTCTTCTTTGCAATCAAACCATAGACCTGCCTATTTCGAAATTTCTGATATGTTGTACTTTCTTTTTTAGGCTATTTATGAACGGCACTGGGTGTAATCCTCCTACATCCCCGCCAAACCGTATTTTTACATCATCTGTGCTATGTATAACCATTTCTTTTCTTTCTCCGACATTTTGTTGAGTACTGATTTCCGCAATTTTTCTTTCGTTTTCTTTGATCTTTCTTTCCACTTCTTCTATGTCTGCTTGAATAGCGTTTTCCAACTTGTTTTCCAAATTTTCTATTTCCTTTTTCTGGCAATTTGTTAACTCCTTTATTTTATTTTGAATTTTCATTTCATACTTTTCTATGCGTTCCTCCATTTTCGTGTTGTTCTCTTCTATGGCTTGTTTTGTTTCCTTCTAATTTTCTTGCATTATTCTTTTTGTTTCATCCATTTTTTGATCCATTTTTTGTTGTGTTTCATCTATTGCTTGTTTTGTTTCTCTTTGATTGTCATACATTGCTTGTTTTGTTTCTCTTTGATTGTCATCCATTTTTTGTGACTGGAGTTGCATAAGTTGTAATATCTTTTCTAATTCTGATAATTCTTTTTTTCCTGTTTCCATGATTGTTGTGTCTAAAATATCTTCTTGGTCTAAATTCTCCTCTTGATCTGAATGTTCTTTTTGTTTTTTGTTGTCTTTGCTTTGGCTTCTTGTCACAGACATTTGTTTTCAAGAAGTACTATCCCCGCCAAGTATGAAATTTGAATAGTATGTTACCAAAACGAATTTTTCTCACCCAAATTTAATAAATTGTCAATAAATATATCAAATGTAAATATCGATAAATTAAATCAATTATGTCAAATTTGTACCTAAAGAGATCTAAAATTTTATGTCACCAAATGTAAATATCTCACTTTTTACCACGGGCGTAAAAATTTCCAACCACCGGCTTTCTCTTTCTATTCCTTTAAATTTGCCACTAGAAATACTTTTCAATGCTTTCCACTTTGGGCCACATGTTGTTGTGATCTTATTTTTGAAATCTGATGCTGTTCTCAGATGTAATTTATTTTAATTAATTAATTAATGATTATCTCATTTATCAAACAGATCAAATATCAATATAGTGTCAATCTCAGGGCTAAATTATAATATCAATTACTTACTTTCGTGGCTTCAAAATATTTCTCAGTGGATTCCTAATCGGGATAGATAAAAGAGAGTAAAATAATACACACATATGAATTTCAATTAGAAATTATAAAATCGTTTATTTTATCTAAATGGCATTCAATGCTTAATATTTCTTATATCTTATCTTTCTATCTTTATTTAATATAACATTTACAAACATGGGAATCTTATTTCTTTTTGCCTCCAAAGTTATTTTATTTAAAATGAACTATTATGATTTTTCAGTGATAAATTGATTTAGGTTTGATGAAAAATTTTTAATAATGATTGTGTGCCTCAATTTTCAACGTGGTATTTAATACATAAACCATACATTCATGTCATAACAAAATAGACTGACCTTTACTGATGATTTGACAATGTCTTCACACAAAACACGTTTCCTCCTCTCTTGGGTTGCGATCAAACGACTCGTACCAGCTTCCCAGTAAAGCCTCTGCTCATTTCTGAAAACTACGCCTCGTACCGTCCTCGTTCCTGCCTTATCCTGATGCCGTGTTCTACCTTTTTCAAACACTTTAACAAAAACCGGGATACTCTAGACTCAAGGAGTTATATCTTATCTCGACTCGGCCTAACACTCGTTCCACGATATCTTACTTTTTAAATTTCAACAAACAAACTAACTATACCGGCGTTTCACTTTTTTGTACTCTTCGCGAACACTCGACTTCGCCTTTCGATCGCTCAAAACATTCCGCCTTCACATTTCTCATCCATTCTCCTGCTTCCAAATTACCCCTTCCAGCATTCAAAAATCAACCAATCCCAAGCAACTTCCAATTATCCTTATTTATCAACACAACTTTCCTTTTTCTAAATATCTTAATGGATTTCAAGAAAAATAATATTCCCCATTTCAATTTTACTTTCTACATTAATACAACATTTACAAATTTAATGACCTGTTATCTTATTCACTAAGTATTAGTTAGCGGTGGTTAATGACCAATCCTTCCGCGAACACTTTCTTTGTACACATCACTCTAATTGTTTATTTGAGTCGTATTGTTCCCGCGTTTCGTAAACACTTCTCCGAATCACTCTCTTAAAAGCTACCTAGACATAATTTGTTTTATACAGGGTGTTCCAAATTTCCATGCCCGTGGTTGAGAAAAATGAAAACCTTTATTTTAATTTGACTTTAATTTATAATTATAAACTTTTATTTCTTATATCAATTAGGAATATAACAGTATGTATGTATGTGGAAAAGTTAAACCGATCTGAATTTTTTTTCTGCATTTCAAGAGGATATCATGGCCGATTCAGAACGGGTTTAGTTTGTGACTTTCGGCCACCCATAACCCAGCTACAGGACTGGTTAGGTACAAAATGGCAGATTTTTTGGGGATATAATAATATATCTTAAGTTTAAGAAGAGACAGGAGAACTGCAGATACACCAAAACATAGCGTTGAGTTAAGCTTTCAAATGATCCCTAAGCAGTCACCATACTGAGCAGTGACATACACAGTGCTCAGTATAGCCGAAAAACTGAAAAACTAAAATTTGAAAATTTTGGTTTTTCGACAATTACTCAAAATTTCAACCTACGAATTGCGCCAATAACTGAGCGTTTGTAGGACAATTCTAGAAGCTTCGAAGTGTGTATACCTCATATCTGGGAAAATTCTAATTTTTAGTTGTAGGCTTTATAAGGATGATCAAATCTATTTCCTATGGGAGAAAAAAGAACTCCCGCTTCGCGTCGTTCGGCAAACTGCAGTCGCGTGCGGAAAAGAATGACTTTCTGCACTTGTTAGGAAAATAACTATTGTGCTACCCTCTTCTGTCTTTACTTTAGCTGGAGATCCATCCATAGTCATTTTTGTTAGTCTGATTAACTTTGCTGGTATTATCTTGATTTTTCATTTCAATAAATAATTTATTTCTTCCAATACAGTTACAGGCTGGTCTGAAGTCTACGAAGAGGATGTGAAGTTATATGTTGTGTTCGTGGCATTTTTCCATTGTTTGTGTAATTATATGGATAGCATTTGTAGTGGATCTGCCTATTCTGAATCGTTGCTGGTAGTCCCAACTTTTTTTCTCCGTGAATTGAGTGAGTATTTGTCTGATGAGGGCTGTTAAAATTTTATATGTAGAGATATTCCTCTATAGTTGTTACAGTCTGTTACTTCTTATTTTTTAAATATTGGTATAATTCTGCCTTCTTTTCAATCCTCAGGCGTTTCTTCTGCTTCCCTTATTTTAACTGAAAGATCACCAGTAGATAACGAAAATGAATCAGAAAATATTGCGACAATAACCAAGCCCGCAAAAAACACTGGCGCAAAGACAAAAAACTGGGATTATATGTAAAAGTAGTACATAAAAAAGAACAAACTAATAAAAAAATACCAGGTTTTTTGTAAAAGGTATATTTTAAAATACCCTAAATAACAAACCTAACAGTACCTAACAAACTAATAGTATGGTCCTTTTCATGAGCATTTTTCAGTGCGTCACAAATGATAGAAACAAAAGGTAAGTCCGTGATAATACACATTTATAACATTTATTCTAACATGACATTTTAGTTAAATCTGACAGTTGTCACATTTTATTTGGAATTTGGCATAAAAACAAATCAATTGTGTATATTGCATTTATAAAATGGTATTTTCTTTGATTTGTATAGTCTTATATTGTACAGATTATATTCGTAGATATATTATATAATTCGTAAATAACTTATTTTCGATTATAGCGCAATCTATCAACAACTAGAATAAATGTTATAAATGTCTGTAATCACCGACGTACCTTTTTTTCTATCACATACAATTTAATGCGTTAGAAAAAATCGAAAAATTGTGACGCACTGAAAGATGCTCATGAGAAAAAGAATAACCCTAAAACAATTCGGCAAACGAATATAGAAGTGTAAAGAGGCTTTAAAGTAAACTGAAGAAAACTATGATGGAAACCTGGTGACGAAAATAGCACTGAACGAGAACAATGAATCAAACATAAGAGAAAGAGATCGAAAAAGAAGAAAGAAGAAGAAAAATAGAGTAAAACTAGGAACCTGGAACATTTGTAACATTTTTCCATCAATATGTCTGCAAAGTCTTCACGCCTTTTGAACATCTCTTGAAGTAATCTTATTTTTTACCGATGGAATTTATTTTCAGTAGTAATTGCACGAGAGCTCTAAAATTATGAATTTGTTTCCCGAGTGACGCTTTGACAGTTTTAATTTCACTACCCGAAGGAGAGTGAAATTATGTTAAAGTGGTAAGAGGGCAACAAGTCGATAATAATTTTAGAGATAGAGGATAATTCGCTGAGATTATTTCATGAATAAAACTGTCTTTTTAAATCATTTTAACTAATATTTTATTGATACCTTCACCTCAATATTTGCTAAACCTGTTTCTTGGTGTTCTCTGTGACAAGTTGTAAAACAATAATAATAATTGTCATTAATGACACTGAATGTTCATTTGTGCATTTTGTTTTTTCAATGAAGGGCATCTTGACGACGGGATATTAGCAAAAATTATCGGGTATGATATCACAAGAGAGTGAGAATAAATTGAAAATAATGCGACAGTTTTTCGAAAATTTATTGTCTGGCAATAGACACGAGAGCCCGCAGGGCTCGAGTGGCTATTGCCCAATGACAACAAATTTGAGTAAAAATGAAGCATTATTTTCTTATTTATTCTTACTGTCGTGTGGTATTCGTAAGATTATTTTTTAATACGTATATTATGGATATTTTCTTAAATGTGACTGTTGTCAAAACTAGGAAACTGGTTGCCATTAAACAGAAACAATCTACTTAAAAAAATTTTATCGGTAATTTTCTACAGTAGATAATTCTCAGTATAATTTTAATCTGATTGGACAGAATTAAACACGTGATCAAATATCTTACTATACGATTGGAAGTTAAAATCATTAAAAAATAATCACTGTAATTTTTATTTCTGTAGATTTCTATTGGTCGGAATCTCCTATTAATGAAATAATCAGTAAAATTTTCATTGCGGATATACAGTGATGGAGCGCGCTAATAACCGGCAAAATAGCGCAAAAAATGGAAAACACATTAAGTTGTGAGATAAAAAGAAATGAAACTAGTGGAGGTGGTAGCTTTAGCGGCAAACACCTATAAATTTACATTCTACTTATTGTTTTCCACCTTTATAAGTATCGATCGAGTTTTGTGACAATGACAGTTTTAGTTGACATACTCCTCTGATACGTCTAAAGGTGGGAAACAATAAATATAATGTAAGTCTATAGGTTTTTATTGCTAAATCTACCACCTCCACAAGTTTCATTTTTATTATCTCACAACTTAATATGTTTTCATCTCTTGCGTTATTTGGCCGGTTATTATCGCGCTCACCACTGTATAGATAATAGATACTTTAGTATCGTATTCTTGCATTTTACCCAGAGTGTGGTTCTTTCCAGAGATATAGGTTCAGAATTATTATTAACGCATAAACGTCCACTTTTACTGACAATAATCATCCGGGAGCACTGCCAACGACAACCACAAAATTTTGGTGTGGGTATATTGATATTAAAATTCGTGAATATCACTAATTGATCGATTGTTTAACTGGCCAATGACGCCTGTCATCCATCTATGACCAACTATAATTCCGTAATAAAGCTATTGTTAGATCTAATGGGATCATGTACATAATGCGGGATGATGAATAATTACGAACGTTAGAAAAACCCTGACTGTATTATTGGTAATGGCTAGTTTTGGACATTGCGGTAAAATAAAAGCGACATAAAAATTACTATTTTATTTAAAAAATAAAAACTAATTAATTGGTTTTAACCAGTTGTTATTTCTTTATGGCGATTTTGCAATTAACTATTCTAAATGGAAAATAAACCACAATTTAACTAACAAAATGATTTTATTAACGTTTTGACGTCCACATCGAACGTCGTTGTCAAAATACAAAATATTAATAAATTAAACAAAAATGTTGTTGCTTAGTAAGAAAAATTCTTCTAATAATTTCATTTAATCTGACTCATCTATATCGCCAATTCAGGCATATATTATACATACATTTTCCCCCGTGTGGGTAACGGGCTACTAAAGTAGAATTGGCCCACAGTTTCCTCCTGCTTGTCGTAAAAGCCGACTAAGGCTCCACGGGAGACAAATTTACGCTAGCAGTAGCCGTAAAACCAACTTAAGGTTCCGCGTAACGGAATAGGAATAGCCGAACTGAACCGACTACAGGACTTGTGCGTAGTCGGTTCAGTTCGGCTATGCCTATTCCGTTCCGCGGAACCTTAGGTTCGTTTTACGGCTACTGCTAGCGTAAATTTGTCGCCCGTGGAGCCTTAGCCTAAGTAGAGGCAGTCGCTCTCTTGTCCGGTCGCGGCCGCTAAATTTTGTAAGGCGATCGCGACGGAGCAGGAGAGTGACCGCTTACCGAGGGTGGTGGGCGAGATTAGCAGTCGAAGTTGGTCGCCGGTTGACCACTGCCGCACAGCAACCTCGTGATGTATCTGCAAATCCCAGCTTGTCCATCATTCATTACCTTTCCTGTTACCTATCCTAAATTCAATAATCTTACCTACCCTCAGGAGACAACCTGCCACGCAGAAAAAAACGAAGCAGTAAACCTGCGATAAAAAATCCGAAAGACAAGGTATAAGAGACCGTTCCGACGACTGAATGGCCACACGACAAGGTCAAGAACGGAATCCCTCAGAGTACCAGGCGACACCCTGTTGTAAACTATCCTTAGCACGGTAAGGGCGCACTGCCCTGCCGGACTGTCATTCGGCCCTACTCGTGGGAAATAGATGAGGAAAAAAAAATAAAAAAGAAAAAATCAGAAAGGTAGAGAAAGAGGGGAGAGAAAGGGAACCCTTGTGTGAGCCCTCTTCGTCCACAGCGGCGGAAGGAGCTCTCCCGGAGGGATCGATGGATGAAGTCAGAATAGGTGTGCCACAGACACCTGTTCACGTTAACACTAGATCGGAAAACGGCTTTGTCGATCTATCGAGGACCGAGTCAAATCAATCCGGCTCTGAAAGCAGCTCCAGCGGCCGGTGTATCGAGTGGACAGTGGCCGATAGAAAACGCAAGAGGAAATCCCACGCGCGGATTAAGGAAGCCGGAGAGGATTGCCCCGTGCGAATCTACAAACGGTAGATAAAGATATGGCCAAACTAAAGGCGGCCGTACTAGAGGTGTTTGATCTAACAAAGGTCCACGTAACAACTAAAGTTGAGATAAAATCTGGTATCAGAGGATTAAGGAATTTGATGTATAGATTAGAAAGGGACATGTCCCAGTTTAAAGCGGCAATATCGAAGGAGTTCCATACGTCGGTGTCGGCGTCGGCCATAAAAACGGCCAACGTGTGCAAGACGATTATCGGTACACAGACCGATGTCACAATGGTCCGGACACAACAGAAAAACATGGGTGTGCAGGTGTCCCCCTCAGAGGACTCTGCGGAAACCGAACGTCGGGTCCAGAACATTAAGACCCGAATGGCAGAAAGCAACACACCTGAAGATATCACGGATCTCCTTAGCGAGGATTGGCCAGAGGCCTTGTTTACCAAGGTTTCTGTAATGGAGGTAAGTCCGCTGGACTCTAATGACGATGCAGCTCTGGGTATATTTCCGCCGACCAGGCCGACGAGAAAGTTCTTGGATGCTTTAAAGAGAGGTATCCAGATCTCATGGATACTCCGGTAGCTGAGGACGAAGAGGGTGGAGTTGGCACAATGTTCAACTGTGTGAGCATTGTTGATGGTGATGGGCGAAGGGCATGTACCGAAAGGTGCATCCATAAACTCATTCCCAGTAACACGGATCTACCTGAGGCGGTCAAGTTCTTGGCGACAAGCCGTAAACTTCTAAATAGGATGGACCATCTTAACAGGAAAAGCGTGAGGCTCTTCGCCTCGACGTGTTTGGGGACAGACCTTACTCGAAAGATTCTAGAGTAGGCAGCCGAGGTTAAGGGAGTTAAGGCCGCGGTATATGGACCGACGAAGAGCTGGGCGAGCATAGTAAAGCCCAAAGAGTAAAGGAGTGGTAGTGCTCACCAAAGCGAAGGAAAAGTCCTTCGACGAAGTACTGGACGAGTTACGCACAGACCTGTGCGGCAGGAGCGACATTGTCGTCAAACGTCTTAGGCAGACTAGAGATCAGGGCATTGTATTGAAACTAGGAGGAGGTAGAGAGGTGGCGGAAACGGTGAAAGGCATCGTCTCAGCTAGGCAGGGCACGGTAACAAGAGCAGTGGCGAGAGGTGCCACAGAGATTCAAATAGATTGAGAGATTAAACATTTATTAACAACGTTTACAAAAAAAATTGAATTGTAGCAAGTCAGCTTGTTATATATAAAATATACATATAAGATAATGTGTAATGTATTGTTGTGATCTGCTTTCTATTACTTTTATTTTAATTGAGTATTTATTTAATTAATTATTGAATTGACGCAAATCATACATAAACAATTAATAAATAGTCCCAGGGTGCCTTTTTGTCACAAAAATTAACTAAAATTATTGTGGCGTAATTGTCTTTTTACGCGATTGACTCTACTATTTTATTTATTTATATCTATAGGCACTAAGTTTAATTTAAATAAAGGAAGACTTACTTATATTATTTTATTTACATCACTTATTTATTTTAATAATTACAAATAACACCAACTAACACATCTAATTTATTTACAAACTCAAATTTATGATTTAATTAACTAAACATAATAATTCCGATAACTAATAAATACATTTCATATCTTCGGTTCGAATACATTAACGCCGAGAAGCTTCGGGAAGAAATAGGCCAATTCGTGAGCGGACTAAATAGTGTCACATTGCCCCCTCCTTAAAAGATGGTTCCTCCTGGAACCTTGTCGGGACTGGAACTGGATGCTGGTATCTGCAACTGGACCCTCTTTTAAAACTCCCAGTTGTATAAAAGTGGCAGGGGACGGTCTTCGCTCCGCACCAGTAACTATGCGGATTGCAACAGACTAACACCCGGACCTCGGTGTCTTTAAAAATTTCTTCTACCATATTTCGGATAACTCTCCAGTCTAATTGGCGGCATTCTAACTTTGGCATGGCTAACTTTTGCACGTCGGACTCCAACACGTGCTCTCTCAATTGAAATAATGCATCCCATACATCTTGGTAGGTAGGTTGGTCATGGATAGTGTCTTTTGTTACCAGATAGAATAGGTAACGTGATGCATCTTGGAGTTTCAATGCTTTGCCAGGAGCTGGCAGTTGGCATTGAAGTTCTGCAACTCGACCAAACTTCCTTCGAAAGGCGGATGCCAACCCTCGTGCGTCTTTGATACTGGCCGGGATGGTATTAGCCAGTGAATAGTCATCGGGAAGTGCGAGTAGATCTCGCTTTTCTTCATTGGTAACACCATGTCTTGCTTTACCGGTACCTCCATAGGCCCCCATGAACTCCTCGAACGTGAGGTCAGGTATTTCTCGAACTTGGTTTACTTCCACTTCTTCATCTACGTCGTGGTCTCCCTCTCACGGCGCCAACCGGTTATGGTGGACTATCATCGGCTTTCCCCTAGGAATCTTGCTTATTCGGTAGATAACGTCATTAATTTTCTTGACAATGTAATCCATTACCACCAACATGTATTCTGGAAATGGCCCGGCAATATCCAAAGCTATTCTTTCAAACGGACTTCCAACATTGTACTATCTCATAGGAGCCTTTCTTTTCCGGTTGGGTCCGTTACTTGTAGCACAGGTAGTACATTTCTTACACCAGTCCTTCACATCGTCAGAACTATTCATCCAATAAAATCGTTCCCGAATTCTCTGAAGGGTCTTCTTTACACCAAAATGCCCTCCTGATGGACTGTCGTGTAACTGACGGAGTACTTCGGCTACTCTGCTCTTTGGAATCACCATCTGTGTTCTCCTCACTGAACCATCATCATTTTCTATTACTCGTTTAAGCAAGATGTCTTCCAAGATAAATGAGTCCCACTGGGCCCAATACGTCTTAACTACTGAGCTTAGGCTTGATATTTCTTGCCAAGATGGTCGACGATTTTCTTCTTTCCATTTTCGAATCTTCTGTAAAACTGGATCTTTTTCTTGTTCTTCCTTGATCTTGGTAGGCGTCCACTCGTCGTTGACCACTGTTGTTCTTAGTACTGCTGCTTCCTTTGACTCTGTTTTGTTGCAATGGGAACATTCTGCTGGACACGGTCTTCTAGATAGAGAAGCAGCGTTCATGTGGCTAACTCCGGCCCGATGCTCGATCTTGAAATCATATTCTTGAAGTCGTTCAATCCATCTGGCTATCTGACCCTCTGGATTCTTAAACTGCATTAACCATTTAAGGGCGGCATGGTCGCTTCGGATTAGAAACTTCCTTCCGTAGAGGTATTGATAGAAGTGTTCCACTGATTTTACTACTGCTAGAAGTTCTCTTCTCGTGACGCAATAATTTCGTTCAGGTTTTGAAAGCACTTTACTAAAATATCCAAGGACTCGTTCCTGTCCTCCTTGAATCTGCGACAGCACTACTCCAATTCCCACATTACTTGCATCCGTATCTAAGATGAACTCTCCTTCTGGCAGTGGATACCCTAATATTGGCGCTGTAATTAAATGCCTCTTCAAAGTTTCAAAGGCCGTTTGGCAGTCTCCATCCCAGCAATAATCCCTTGCTTCCTCTGTAAGTCGCGTTAATGGCTTAGCAATATCTGCAAACTTCTTAATGAATCTCCGGTAGTATGTACATAGTCCCAGAAAACTTCACACTTGATGTTTATCAGTTGGTTCAGGCCATTCCTTAATGGAATCGATTTTTCCTTTATCCACGGCCACTCCTTCTTTGCTGACTATATGACCTAAATAATTGACTTTACTTTGAAATAACTGGCATTTCTTGGGATTTAACATTAACTGGGCAGCTTTAAGTCGATTAAAAACGTCTTCTAAATTCTTCAGGTGGTCTTCAAACGTCTCTCCCAAAACGATTATGTCGTCTAAATACACCAGGCACGTTTTCCAAGATAACCCTCTCAACACATTTTCCATAAGCCTCTCAAATGTCGCAGGAGCGTTACAGAGTCCAAACGGCATAACGTTGAATTCCCATAATCCAGATCCTGTCGTAAAGGCCGTCTTCTCTTTGTCCACTGGATCCATTTCTACCTGCCAATATCCAGACTTCAAGTCCAACGTAGAAAACAATTTACTTCCAGCCAATGTGTCCAACGTGTCGTCGATCCGAGGCAGAGGATAACTATCTTTCTTGGTAACATTGTTCAACAAACGGTAGTCCACACAGAACCTCGTAGTTCCATCTTTCTTCTTAACCAGGACCACCGGAGAGACCCATGGGCTCGTAGAAGTTTCTATCACTCCGTCTTTCTTCATTTCTTGAACAATCCTTTCAGCTTCCTCTCTCTTCACCTGTGGTAATCGTCGAGCTGTTTGACGAATTGGCCTAGCGGTACCAGTGTCAATTTTATGTTTGACAACTGTCGTTCTTCCTGTCTTTCCTCCTTTTGGTACGAATATGTCACGATATTGCCTAAGAAATTCCCTTAATTTCCTTTTTTCCATTTGATTTAGAGATTGGCCTGCAACTGCAACCATTTGGTCGAACTTGTCGTTGGAATTATCTGATGTTGTCGTCTGCCGGATTATGGACGTCACGGGTACACAAGTTCCAACTTTTGTCTCCTTCTTGATGGTCACTGGGTAGTCATTGACATTAATCAATCTCACGGGAATTTCTTTAGCAGAAGTAACCAATTCCTTTCCAATTATGATTCCTCGGCCAACCTCCTCATCGTGGTTCCGACGACAGTTCCCTGTAGCCGCGCTACGATGATCGTTTCACTCCTCGCAGGCACAACTGTATCTTCTCTAATAGCTGCTAGCATAGTGCTGTCATCATGTGGATGAAGAAATACCTCCTCGTTGCCAACTTTGATTATCCTGTTCTTAAAATCCAATTGAAATCCACGCAAATTCATTACGTCCATTCCTAATATAACATCTTCTTCGATGTCTGCAACTATGACAGTATGGACGAACTTTTCTGCTCCAATCCCTAATTGTATCTGGATTTCTCCGTGGGTGTTGGCATTTTCACCTGTGGCAGTCCGCAGTCGCAACCTCGTTGGTAAGAGTTTCTTACGGCTGTTTATAACTGACGGTCGTATAATGGTCCTAGTCGCTCCGGTATCCACCAACAATGTATACTTTTTACCATTTATTTCTCCATCCACATATAGACTATCTTCACGACATTTCAAAGAAGCTATTAGTATGAGAGGGTCTTTGAAAAAGTTGCGGGTCGAAGCTGCCCCCCTAAGGCCGACCCGTTCTAGTTTTCCTGCTGGTGAGTCTCTTGATTGTTATTGTACCTAGGGTACTTACACGAACTCCGTACGTGTCCCATTTCACCACAGTTCCAGCACCTTATGGTCTTCGTTTTCTTGGATGCAATGTCTTTCATCATATTAACAAGCTGGTCAAGTTTGTCCTCATCCTGTTCCTCTTTCACAGTCCTCACTTTACTGTATCCACCAGAGGCCTGGGTAGCTGATTCGTATTCGAGAGCGGCAGATAAGACATCGACCAGCGTCTTGTGACGAGCTAATCGCAGTGTTCTTTGCATTTCATGATCACGAAGGCCATCAATAAATGTTTGAACAGCCAACTTTTCCATCATGTCTTCGGGAGCTGTTGGATATGCATATCGTACCAACCTGGCAATATCGACCTCGTATTCTTGAAGAGCTTCATCTTTCTTTTGTCTTCGATTTTTAAACTGCGACTGATAGACATGCTCTAAATGTTCGTGCCCGTATCGCATATTCAGTCTCTTTTTCAGCTGCTCGAAGTCATCTGTCTCCTCTACGGCTATGGTCTGGAGGACATCCAAAGCGTCGCCTTGAAGAGCAATAGTGAGGTTTACAGCTTTTTCTTTTTCGGACCATCCGTTCGCTCTGGCCGCCGATTCGAACTGTTTCATGTAGTTGTTCCATGATGACTTTCCGTCGAAATTTGGCACCTTAACACGAGCATGACCTACACTCTCTTCAACTATCGACCGTGGCTCCAATTTGTATTTGGTTTCATCGTTTTTAATGTCTGTTAAGATGGGTTCCATACCTTTGTCTACTTTTTCCGTTTCCTCTATTTTCTTTTCTATTTCCTTGATCTTTTCTTCAAAAGTAGATTTTATGGACGATATCTTGTCGTCAAAATCCGAAGTGACTCTAGAGATCTCGTTAGTCATTTTGCTGTCAAGGGATGAAATATCACCCGAAATTTTCGAAATTTCACTAGAAACTTTGTTCTCTAACGATATAATGTCTGTCGAAACTTTCAAAACATCCAGGGAAACTTGGGAGATTTCACTAGAGACTTTTTTTTCTAACGATGTAATGTCTGTCGAAACTTTAGAAACATCGGAGGAAACTTTCGAAACATCCGAGGAAACTTGGGAGCTTTCACTAGAAATTTTGTTCTCTAACAATGTAATGTCTGTCGATACCTTCGAAATCGACAAGATCACAGCAGCATGCTTGTCTTCAAACAAATAGGTTTCTGGATCTTTACCCTCTTCCTGAAGAGCGTTCTTTAGACGTTCGACCAGATCAGCCTTTTTCCCAGTAGAACTCAGATCCCTTTCTTCCAATTCAAGTCTCAGGTCTGCAATTTTTAGCTTACACAAAGTAGACATGATCACAAACTTTATTTATTACGATTTATATTTTATTTATTTTTAAAGGTTCCACACTCTATTTAAACCGAAAATTTACGTTGAATTTATTTATTTCAAGTATCCTCACTTCTGCACCATTTGTGGCGTAATTGTCTTTTTACGCGATTGACTCTACTATTTTATTTATTTATATCTTTAGGCACTAAGTTTAATTTAAATAAAGGAAGACTTACTTATATTATTTTATTTACATCACTTATTTATTTTAATAATTACAAATAACACCAACTAACACATCTAATTTATTTACAAACTCAAATTTATGATTTAATTAACTAAACATAATAATTCCGATAACTAATAAATACATTTCATGTCTTCGATTCGAATACATTAACTTACGCGACCTGCTTCGATGAATGAATGACTGGCCTGTGCTCGAATCTCGTTTCTATATATACTTCGGCAGCGGTCGTCTCGAATTCCATGGTCGAGGCTCGTAACGCCGAGAAGCTTCGGGAAGAAATAGGCCAATTCGTGAGCGGACTAAATAGTGTTACATTATCTTAGGTTATACTTATTGTTTCTCGTGGCTTCAGTATCTCATAGTTGATCCTTATCGGGATAAAATAGGAAAAGGAAATAAATAGAAAAATCATAAATAAGCACATACAAATGCCTTTATTATCAAAAGCAATGCTCTGAAGATCTATCCATTAAATCCTGTGGGCATAATTGTCCAACTGAAACTTTTACCATATAATTAATCTATATAAATAAAAATGAATGTTTATATGTATGTATGTACCTTATAGACTCGCAAACTATGCATTTCATCATATGGTGACCTTAATCAAAGTTGTTGTACATGAGCCCGGGATGGTTTCTGAGTTGGTACTAAGTAAAAAGGGGGCTTGCCCACCCCCCATAATTATGTTTTATTTTTTGGACAAACTGTTCTTTTTTAATTATATATTATGTAGAACCAAAATATACATTCAACCCTAAATTTTCACTTTTCTATCACCAACCGTTATTTTTTAATTGCCATCTAAATATTTCCTCTTCTATATAAATAAAAATGAATGTTTGTATGTATGTCTGTACCTTATAGACTCGCAAACTATGCATTTCATCATATTTTATGATGACCTTAATCAAAGTTGTTGTACATGAGCCCGGGATGGTTTCTGAGTTGGTACCACCAACCTAAGTAAGAAGGGAGCTTGCCCCCCCATAATTATTTTTTATTTTTTTTGTCGACAAACTGTTCTTTTTTAATTTTATATGATCTAGAATCAAAATATACATTCTACCCTAAATTTTCACTTTTCTATCACCAACCGTTATTTTTTAATAGCCATCTAAATATTTCCTCTTCTATCTATATAAATAAAAATGAATGTATGTATGTATGTACCTTATAGACTCGCAAACTATGCAATTCATCATATCGTCGCCTTAATACTGTAAATTGATAACTCGAAATTAGTAGTTTTGAGATAAACGGGTTTAAAAATTTTTAAGATATTTGTTCTGCTCCCATGATGTTGGTAAATAAATAATTCACTCTGCAGCTCTAAAATACTGCTCCTTAACTTTTTGGCTACTGATCTATTTAGGAATACGGTGCAAATTTGCTTTCCAATATGAAAAATAACATGAAAAATTAAAGCTATCAACTTTTAGCACTACCATAATGTTAACATTTGGTAATGTCGCATGAGATGCCAAGTTGCATCTAAGTGAACTTTTTAACAAAACTAATATTTTAAGCATTATTTTGGTGAAAATTAGCCCTCTGACATGGGGGTTGCCAGATCTGATAACAATTCTAGAATTTTTGCATTAACATGAACCGAATAAACAGATAGCATTTACGCGGTAAGCTCAATGGTTTCAGAAACACACGTGCTACAACTAGATAACTGGAGTTACCTAGTTATAGCATCCAGTGTATGTCGTATTCACGATTATTTCTACTAAAAAATAGCTTGATAACTTATGTTGTCAAGTTTTAGCACTGAATATTAACGGCATTTGAGTTTTATCAACTTTCGTCAATCGTAAATAAATACTTAACCCGTTTGAAGCTAGTCATTAAGTTTTTACACAATATAGAGGCAAATAAAATACATCTTGTGAACTAGTTATCTCAAAAACGTCAATTTTGGAGTTATCAAGTTATAGTACTAAGGCGACGATATGATGACGTTAATCAAAGTTGTTGTACATGAGCCCGGGATGGTTTCTGAGTTGGTACCACCAACCTAAGTAAAAAGGGGGCTTTCCCCCCATAATTATTTTCTTAATTTTTTGGACAAACTCTTCTTTTTTAATTTTATATGATGTAGAATCAAAATATAGGTAAATTCAACCCTAAATGTTCACTTTTCTATCACCAACCGTTATTTTTTAATAGCCATCTAAATATTTCCTCTTCTATCTATATAAATAAAAATGAATGTTTGTATGTATGTATGTTACCTGATAGACTCGCAAACTGTGCATTTCATCATATGATGACCTTAATCAAAGTTGTTGTACATGAGCCCGGGATGGTTCCTGAGTTGGTACCACCAACTTAAGTAAAAAGGGGGCTTGCCCCCCCATAATTATTTTTTATTTTTTTTTGACAAACTGTTCTTTTTTAATTTTATATTATGTAGAACCAAAATATACATTCAACCCTAAATTTTCACTTATATATCACCAACCGTTATTTTTTAATAGTTAGTTAGTAGCTAAATATTTTCTTCTTCTATATAAATAAAAATGAATGTTTGTATTTTTGTATGTATATATGTACCTTATAGACACATACGCCTTTCAGCGCTCATTTAATAGGTTCAATTTTTTTATTACCCACTCTACATACTTTTTGAATCAAACTTGTATTTTCTTAATATTTTTACTTAAAAAAGGTATACTACATTCATCTCGGTAAACTCAACCAATTTCGAGATAAACGCATTTTAAGTCTGCGAGGCAACATTATTTTTTGTATAATATCATGTAGTTACACCCGAAAAATAACTTAAAACCATAAAAATCTCCAAAAATGTATCGCAAATTTCTTAAAATGGCATTTGCGATGCAATGGTATAAATATGAGAACTGGCATAATTATTATTAGTATGGTATAACTAGACTCAAACCCAGACATCCAAAGTGAAAGTTATCCTCCAACACCAAATTGTTCTATATGGTCCACATAATGTTCAGAAAAAAGGCACACCATTTTGAACGTCGGGTTTGGGGGGGAGAGGGGAGAGAAATCGGTAAGTTCGTAGTTTTTTACGTTTTTCGTCAATATTTCTAAAACTATGCAGTTTAGCATGAACAACCTTCCATTCAAAAATATTCTACATAAAATTTGAAATAAAAAAGGACCTACGCATAATCCTTCTAAAATGAACGATTCAAAAGTTACGGAGATAGTATATTATAATTGGTCCAAAAAAAGGCCTATAACCCAGACATCCAAAGTAAAAGTTTTCCTCCAACACAAAATTGTTCTATATGGTCCATATATTGTTCAGTAAAAAGTTACACCAATTTGAGCGTCCGGTTTGGGTGGGATATGGGGGAGAAGTCGGTAAATTAGTAGTTGCTTTAAGTTTTTCGTCAATATTTCTCAACCTATGCTTTAGCGTAAATTATGTTCTATACTCAAATTTTCTACATAAAATTTAACCCAGATATTACTACCGTCCTTTTAAAAGGCAGTGTAAATTATGCGTAATTTAGGTTAGTACAGCTACCAACTGATAGATGGCTCTAGATGGAGTGTTTTCAAGAGCCAGCATTCGACAAGTTTTAACGATTTTAGTGCACGCACATGCTGTAATTGTGAGGTTATCTGTGTAAATTGCCAGGTTTTGGACTACAAAATGGATGCTTATAATTGGAGGTAAGTCTAGAATTAAAAAACTGTTATTTCACGGCATTGGCATGTGGATTATTGTATAATAGGGACTTATGTACGTATATTCTTGGCTCGAATAGTTGTCACGTTGTTTCAAAGGCTCGCCGCTTGGGATTTCATTTTGTTCTTTTAAAAGGACGGTAGTAATTAGTACTACCAACGTGCGTATTGTTTCAGGAGGCCTCTCAAATTGCATGAGCTATTAGAAGAGCTTGATTCTGATGAAATCCCAGTCCCTCCAGATGGTTTGATCATATTTCCCCCAGAAAATGCCAATGATGATGTCACCGATTGCGACTCCGGCGATGAAGAACTAACTACAATAAATAATTTACCGGGTAGTCAGTTGAGAAACGATGTAGAACTTGTTTTTGACAACGCGACTGAATTACCACAAGATTCTGTGAATTCCAGCCTACCAGAAGAAGATTCGGATGATGACAATATACCATTGGCTTTGTTTCTTTCCAAGGAAAAGCTGCCCCATCAATTAGAGAAGAGAATATCTGCACACTGGATTCAAGGAGACTTGTATCAACACCCTGATTGTACTTACTGGAAAACTCAATTTGGACCGAAAATGACTCAGTCGCCGATGGAAATTTTCAATTTGTTTTTTGATGATGAAGTCATCAATTTGGTTACCGAATACACTAACATCTACGCAGGACAAAGAAATCTTTTGAACGACATTACTCAAAATGAGATTCGATGTTTTATAGGCGTTCTTGTATTGAGTGGTTATGTGGTTGTGCCGAAAAGGTACATGTACTGGGAAAATCGTGACGATTCGCACAACGCAATGGTGGTAGCTGCTATATCTAGGGATAGATTTTCCCACATAATGAAAGTTTTGCATGTTTGCAATAACTTGTCATTAGATAAATTTGATAGATTTGCCAAGATGCGACCCCTGTTCGACGTAATAAACAAAAAATTTATACAATTTTCCCCTTTAGAACAACATCACAGCATAGATGAGGCAATGGTTCCGTATTTTGGTCGCCATCCCACAAAACAATTCATCAGGGGAAAACCAATCCGTTGGGGGTACAAAATGTGGGTAGGAGCCCTTCGTCTGGGATACATAGTTTGGTTTTCTCCTTACCAAGGTAATTCCACTACAATACCTGAACAATATAAAGTCCTTGGATTGGGTGCATCAGTAGTTCTATCCTATGCAGACAGATTGAATGAAGTATGGCCTCAAAGGCGATTCCATCTTATTTTTGATAATTATTTTACTTCTATTCATTTACTGCATGAGCTAAAACAAAGAGGCATATTTGGTACAGGCACTGTAAGGGAAAATCGCACCATGAAATGCCCTTTACCCTGTTCATCTATTATGAAAAAAACTGAACGTGGTAAATACGAGTATCGTCTTGATAAAAATACAGGAATAGTGGTTTGCCGCTGGCATGATAATAATATCGTTTCTATTGCTTCCAATTTTGTACCAGTAATGCCTTGCTTCTCTGTAAAGAGATTTTCACAAGCAGAGAAAAAACATATTCAAGTTCCTCATCCAAATATTGTTAGAATATACAACAACTTCATGGGCGGCGTTGATCGCAGTGACCAGAACATCAGTTTATATCGAGTGTCCATAAGAGGAAAGAAATGGTATTTTCCCCTTTTTGCTCATTGCGTTGATATGGCTATTCAAAATGCGTGGCAGATTCACAAAACTCAAGACGGTAAACTGGATCAACTTGAATTTAGAAGATCTATTGCAACTAATATTTTGGAAACTTTTAAAAAAGAAACAAAACGCGGACCTTCTAAGCGGAATTCGAATTCGGTAGCCAATTCAAGATATGACGGTATTAACCACTTGGTTCTTTATCAAGAAAAGCAATCGCGATGTGGATATTGTCACAAAAAAGTCCAGTTTTTGTGTGAAAAGTGCAAAATACCTTTACATCCAAAATTTTGTTTTAAATCCTTTCATTCTTTGTAAATTGATACTAATAAAATATATATGATATCTGGTACCGTATATTACTACCGTCCTTTTAAAAGAACATGTCAAAACTTGACAGGTATCGTCATAAAAAAATATATGATTGTGTTTTTTGGTTCCATATGCTATAATTTCCATGAAAATTCGAAATTAATTCAAAATGTTAACAATAAAAGTTTCAGTAATATCTGGGTTAAAACAAAAAAGATCCAATACATAATTGTTATAAAATCGACGGTTCCAGAGTTAAGGAGGGTGAAAAGTGGAGGTTTTCGATACTTTTTATATTTTTTGGCAATTTATAATAATATTACTGATGAAAGAAATTATTTTGCAAATAAAATTTGCTATTTCATTGGCCGATGGTATGTTAGTGATAAGCCCTTGAAGAAATGTCAACCTCGCCACCCAAAATCATCATCAATTGTCCAAATAATATAAAAAGTATCGAAAACCCCCACTTTTCACCCTCCGTAACTCTGGAACCGTTAATTTTATAACAATTATGTATAGGACCTTTTCTGTTTTAAATTTAATGTAAAAATGTAACATTTTTGTATAGAACATTGTTTACGCTAAAGCATAGCTTTAGAACTATTGACGAAAAACGTAAAAAAACTATTAATTTACCGATTTATCTCCCATCTCCCCCCCAAACCGGACGCTCAAAATGATGTAACTTTTTACTGAACAATATGTTGACCATATAGAACAATTTGGTGTTGGAGGAAAACTTTTACTTTGGATGTCTGGGTTAGGCGTTTTTTGGACCAATTACACTATACTACCTCCGTAACTTTGGAACCGTTTATTTTAGAAGAATTATGCGTAGGACCTTTTTTATTTCTTTAATGTAGAACATTTTTGTATAGAAGGTGATTCATTTAGAAATATTGACGAAAAACGTAAAAAACTACGAATTTACCGATTTCTCCCCCCTCTCCCCCCCCCCAAACCCGACGCTCAAAATGGTGTGACTTTTTTCTGAACATTATGTGGACCATATAGAACAATTTGGTGTTGGAGGATAACTTTCACTTTGGATGTCTGGGTTATGCCATTATTTGAATCAATTTTATCATACTATATGGTTTCAAGTTGATTTTTTGTGTGTAACTACAATATTATCCAAGAAATTATGTTGTATCGCAGATTTAAAATGCGTTTATCTGGAAAACATTTGAGTTTAGCGAGATGAATGTATTATACCTTTTTTAAGTAAAAATATTAAGAGAACAAAAGGTTTTATTCAAAAAGTATATAGAGTGAGGGATAAAACAATTAAACTTATTAAATGAGCGCTGAAAGACGTATGTGGCGCCCTCTTGGCAATACCTTATTTTTGGAGGCGAATTTGGATTTCTCATCCCAAAAAACCCCCGCTTCCCAAATTCCGTGTTGTTATCCCATGCCTGTCAGGAAATATTAAAGAATAAATAAAATAAAAGTTTAATTTGACACCCTGTATTTCTCTTATTATCAACTTTCGTACTAAGGTAAGTTACCTTAAATCGACCTATTTTAAGCTCAGGAATTTAAGGTTAAGTTATGGCCCATTCTTTAACAAAAACCCTCTATATTTTTTAAGTATTTTTTGATTTTCTGTTAATTTTTATTTATTGAACTTTGACACATTATTGACTTATTTCTAAGGCGGTACGAAGTTCGCCGGGTCAGCTAGTTACTTTATAAAAATATAAATATACATACCTAAATACAAACATACATAAAGATCTTTGATTTAAAAGTATGCTTCTCGTTAATGATTCCCCACCTAAATTCCTTACGTTTCTCGTAAAGTGTATAGATACCAAGCAGAAGTATCAGATTAATATTGTACCTTTTTATAAAAAATTAACGAGAATTTTTCCTTGGGGCTCAAAAACGTTCAGATAAATACAAATTCCCTGAGGAGTTCTTCAGAATAGCGCCTTTTGGACGTTACAAAATACCAACATTTCGACAACAAAAACACCTTCGAACTTTAACAATAGGTATTTATGCAGAATGTCGGCCCTAAAAGACCACCTGAGTTCTTTTCCTTCGATTTTTTCTTGAATGAGGACAAGTTGAAATGGAACTGCTGAGAAATTTGATACGGTGACAACAAAATTTCTGTGAGCGTGTATGGATTAGTTTGGGCGATTCTTTCATTATTGCTTTCATATGTTTTTATTTGGTGCTGTGAAAAATCTGCCTTCCTGGGAAGTGCATATTTTACTTTTTAATTATTTCTAAGTTTTTGATATCAAATATATAGATATTGTTTCGAATTTTGTAATCTCTTGTCAGTCAGAACGGAATAACCTTGGAACCAGAGAAGCACTGTTTAGTATTCAAGTTATGCTACAGAAATGGAGAGGTGTCTAACATCTGGTTTATATGTGTTTTATTGACTTTGAGAAGGCCTTTAATAGAGAAAACATACTGAAATGATTGCCATTATTCAAAAGGTAGATATTGATGATACAGATCTACGAATGATTAAACATTTTTACTGACATCAACGTGCAAACGTCAGGATTGGCCGGGACACTTCTGAAGACCTTCAAATACGAAAACAAGTAAGGCAGGGCTGCATTTTGTTACCACTAATATTTAACATCATTTGAGTCAAAAGCAGAACCACCACCAGGTAAAGGCGAATAACACCGAAAAATAGTAAGAAATGTCGGATCTGAATATATACCAGATATAACAGAGGACGAAATAAGAAACAATGCAGAATAAAGGAGCTCCAGGTGAAGACGGAATAGTATTGGAGATGATAAAGAACAACACATCGTAAAAATGCTAAAAATTATATTTAACAAATGTATAGAAATATGTGAAGTACCCACAGCTTGGTTAAACGCTCTTATATAGGCTATTGATTGTGTACTATAGAAAGGAACTACAACGTTAACGGGGTTTTATTATTTCATATGATCAATGAATCTCTATATATGAAAAAACCGCGGAGTGCTACCATTTAAAGGGGTGCGTTTTTGAGAAATGGGTGAATTAGTCCCTGGGCACAGGTTACATTAGGGTGAGTTCTAAGTACTTTTGGTACAAACACGTCTACATAAAAATTGTTCCTGGTTAAATTTCCTATCTAAGTAGAACTTTTTAAAGTCAAAGATACTTTTTTTGACAAAAATATATTCAAAAGAAAAAGCACAAAGAAACCCAAAAGAAAGAAATTTTGTTTTTTGTCCCATAACTTTTGTCCACGGGGATATAGGCATAGACATTGCTTCACAGAAAAAAAACTTACACATGTTCTGTTTAAAATGATGTCTGGTAGAGGCCATTAGGATTTACAGTTTTCGAAATATGATTTTTCAAATTTCGCACTCACAGCAATTTTGGGCATTTTCCTTGTTATTTCGCAAATATTGTTCTGTAACTTTTTTCTACGTAACTTTAGGCATATGCAAGGGTACATGTAAGAGGATTAAAAATCAATTACATTTAAAGTGTTCTTCGTATAATGTTGTACGACTTCTTTTAAAGAGGTTATCTTTTTCAAGACTTTATACTTTTAACGAGTTTTTATATTTTTTACGATTATTTTTTAAATTTCCCATTATATCTTTTTTTTCTACATTTAGGTATATATTGTATAATAAAAAAGAAATCTTATTCTGTTCACTTTAAAATGGTGTATTATAAAAAATTCTAGGATTATTTTTGAATAAGATATGCTTTTTCAAAATGTAATAAGTACTTGCAACGATTTTTGATTTTAGGATTATTTTTTAAATTCCTCATTATAACTTTTTTATGTGATTGTACATATGTTATGATTGAATCTTATTTTTTATGGGTAATACTTTGAATCTACTTGACTCGGCCGGGCCAACTTCAAAATATGGATTAATTCCAATATTTACTTTCAAAGCTCCTGCACCACAAGCTTTGCTTGAAAAAATAGCATGTAAATGTACCAAAGGATATACAAAAAACTGCGGTTGTAGGAAGATAGGAATTAGTTGTTCAATATTCTGCAAAGGGTGCATGTGCATGGGTACTAATTATTGTGGGAACTCTAAGATAAGTGAGGTGTCAGCGGAAGATATTGAAACTAATTTTTACTAAGACTAACGTATATTTTATATTTTATATAACGTATATTTTTAATAACTAAGACTAACGTTTGTAACTAATTTTTGTAAAAGAAATAATTTTAAATAATACAGGTAAAAATATATGAAAGAATCACTCGGTTTCCATTACATATTTAAATATAGATGATATACCATTTTAAAGAACAGAAAAAATATATGTATATTCATGTGCAAGAAAAAAAAGGTATAATGAGGAATTTCTAAAACAATCGTAAAAAAATGTAAAAAATAATATTTTTTTATATTAGGTATTATATAATACATAATATATTATATAATAATATTATATAATTTTTATATCATATTATAAAAAATCGTTAAAAGTATAAAACCTTGAAAAACCATAATCTTTTTAAAAAAAGTCGTACAGCGTTACATATTAGACCATTTTAAACGTAATTGATTTCTATTCCTATTACTTGTACCATTGCCTACCCTATTCCACGAACATACGCCTGTTTTGGATTGCTTCGACAACGAATATTTTACTGTGCAAAATAAGAAGAACGAAAGTAAATTGCAAATTACATTGTTTTTTATTGGAATAATTATTAGCGCCATTTACTTTTGTACTTCTTATGTTGCACAGTAAAATATTCGTTGTCGAAGTAATCCAAAACAGGCGTATGTTCGTGGAATGGCCCATACCTAAAGTTACGTAGAAAAAAGTTACAGAACAATATTTGCGAAATAACAAGGAAAATTGCCCAAAATTGCTATGAGTGGCGAAATTTGAAAAATCATATTTCGGAAAATATAAATCCAATTTACCTCTACTAAACAACATTTCAAAGAAGAAATATGTAGGTTTCTTTTCTGTAAAGCAATGTCTATACCTATATCCTCGTGAACAAAAGTTATGGGACAAAAACAAAATTTTTTTCTTTTGCGTTTTTTTGTGCTTTTTCTTTTCAATATATTTTTGTAAAAAAAAGTATCATTGACTTTAGAAAGTGATATTTAGATAGGAAATTTAACCAGGAACAATTTTTATGTAGATATGTTTGTACCAAAAGTGCATAGAACTTACCCTAATGTAACCTGCCGACCAGGGACTAATTCACCCATTTCTCAAAAACGCACCCCTTTAAATGGTAGCACTCCGCGGTTTTTTCATATATAGATGTCCATTGACCATACGAAATAATAAAACCCCGTTAACGTTGTAGTTCCTTTTAGCTATCTTATTTTGAATATAATCAATAGCCTATAATACTCACATTTAAAAAAGGAAATAAATATAAATTAGAAAACTATAGACCCATTAGCCTCTTATCAGTCTTATATAAGCTGTTTGTGAAGATAATTACATTGCGTCTAACAACTAAACTAGATAGTTATCAGCCTCGGGAACAGGCAGGATTCAGAAAAGGTTATAGCACCATAGACCATTTACAAGTAATCAAAGCACTAATCGAAAAATCCAACGAATACGACATAACACTCTGGATAGCTATGGTAGATTACGAGAAGGCATTCGACTCAATAGAAATTTGGGCAATCCTTGATGCCTTAAGCAACGATAGAGTTGATGACCGATATTCAAAAATCATCGCAAATAAAAACAGAAGGAAAAACAGAAAAGATAAAACTGCAAACGGGGGTTAGATAAGATGATTCTATCTCACCCAAACTATTTACCTTAGCTCTAAAAGATATGTATCGAACTTTAGAATTGGCAAATAAAGGAGTGACTATAGACGGCGAAAATCTAAACTATCTGAGATTTGCCGATGATGTTACGCTAATAGCAAACGACAGAGAAGAATTGCAGGAAATGCTATTGGACCTAAATACCAAATCAAAAGATATAGGATTAAAAATAAATCAAGCAAAAAATAACTATCTAACTAACGAATATCTAGAGATAAATGGGAATATAACTCTGGACAATAATAATATAGAAAAAGTTGAGTCGTATATATACTTGGGACAAAAAACAGAACTGTCAAAGCTTAACCTAAAGGCCAGTTTAAATAGAAGATGTTCCTTAGCATGGGCAGCATTTGGTCGATTACAAACAGTATTTAAATCAAACTTGCCGCCAAACACTTTAAAGGCAAAAACGTTCGATTAGTACGTGTTGCCAGTTCCGACATACGAAACCGAAACTTGGACTTTTAACAACAGCATTGTCCACAAACTTCAAGTGACTCAGAGAGCTACGGAACGGAGAATGCTCAACATTAAGCTCAGTGATCGCAAGTCCAAAGAAGAGATAAGAAAGCGATCAAAAGTAACAGATGTGATCCAGAAGGTTGCCATGTTAAAATGGAACTGGGCAGAACACTTAGAAAGAATGGAAGAAAACCGCTGGAAAAAGTGAATTCTCGAGTGGCGTCCAAGGACAAGCAAAAGAAGTAGAGGCAGACCTCAATCAAGATGGACTGATGATATCAAGCGCATCGATGGCCACGAATTGATGCAAAAAACAGCAAACAGATATGAATGGACACATCTAAGGGAGGCTTACATCCGACGATGGATGGAATAGCTGTTGATGATGATGATGATGAATATTTAACATCTATTCTGATTTCGTTTTCAATAAAGCAGTGAATAATCGATAATTAAATTGTGGCTTATTTCCCAATAAAATAGTAAATTGCGATAGTTGCAATCTAAATAAGAACTGGGACATGAGAAATGAAATTAGAATAGGTATAGAGAAGCCCAGAGCCGCATTATTTAAGATGAAGAAACTGATATGTGGAAACAATATTATAAGTCTAACAATTAAGTGAAGAATCTAGAAGCCGTAGAAATCTGGGTGTATCTGAGAATCCTACGAATAAGTTGGGTGGAGAGAGTTAGTAACGAAGTTGTTTTGCATCGGATGGGAAAAGTTACGGAAGTCGTCAGAACAGTTGAAAATAGCAAACTTGAATATCTTGGCCATGTTATGCGCCAGTTAGAGAGATCTAATATACTCCATTTAATTATACAAGTCAAGGTAGACGGAAGAGGGCTAGGTCGAAGAAGAACGTCATGGCTTAGAAACCTGAGAGAATGGTTTAACAGATCCTCTGCATCCCTTTTCCGAGCTGCAGTAAACAAAATTACTATAGCCAACTTTTTGATAGCCAACGCTTGATAATCGAGCACGGCACATGAAGAAGTCAGCCAGAAGTTGTGAGTAATGTTCGACACAAGATCTTTCTTCTATTAAATACAACCTACTCGATTCTGTTCTCTTTGTTCTCAGGATTTTTATCCTTTTCCATACTTATCTTGATCTTATTGAGCTCTTTGAATTTAATTTCTCAGGAGGGATTTTTTGCTTTAATTTCCAGATTTTTTACTTCTCTCTTTAATCTAGCATATTATGTTTGTCTATCATTTTGGCCATTTTTTGCAGCCACTTATGCTTATGGTTCGGAATAGAATAGAATAGAATAGAATAGAATAGAATAGAATAGAATAGAATAGAATAGAATAGAATAGAATAGAATAGAATAGAATAGAATAGAATAGAATAGAATAGAATAGAATAGAATAGAATAGAATAGAATAGAAGAGAATAGAAGAGAATAGAATAGAATAGAATAGAATAGAATAGAATAGAATAGAATAGAATAGAATAGAATAGAATAGAATAGAATAGAATAGAATAGAATAGAATAGAATAGAATAGAATAGAATAGAATAGAATAGAATAGAATAGAATAGAATAGAATAGAATAGAATAGAATAGAATAGAATAGAATAGAATAGAATAGAATAGAATAGAATAGAATAGAATAGAATAGAATAGAATAGAATAGAATAGAATAGAATAGAATAGAATAGAATAGAATAGAATAGAATAGAATAGAATAGAATAGAATAGAATAGAATAGAATAGAATAGAATAGAATAGAATAGAATAGAATAGAATAGAATAGAATAGAATAGAATAGAATAGAATAGAAGAAAATATAAATATGCTTTATTGTCATGAAAAATTGTACAACTTTATCGACAAAGCTTATAAAAAGTCAAGAAAACAAAACAATAACAACTCGATTTACTAAAATTACATAAATCGTCAATATAATTAAAATAATAATAATAATGAAGTTAAACAGAAACAGAAACAGAAACACTGTATGTTTGTTTCTTGTTATGTTCAGCATTGCCAATGTCATTTGTTCACCACAATGTAGTATGCTTTTTGGTTCTTGTGATCGTGCTGAGCACTTCCTACGATGCTTTAGTGATTTTATTTATTATGCCTTGGTAGATATTATGGACTGATTGGACTGATATTATGCCTTGGAGTAGATCAGTTCTGATTATTTTTGACCAAGCCGTAACGTATACAAAAAATTTTGTTAAGTCGTTTTGCTGTGCATCAATTTTGTGTTTAGGAGGATTCGTTGTCAATGGTCTTGATTGTTCTGGTATGTTTTCTTTTAGGTGAATAAATAGTCGCGGTTGATATCGTAGGTGCATTTTTGTTAAGTCGTTAGTTCCGTAATGTGATCCGCTTAATATATCTTCGTCCTCTTAATCCTGTTATATTCTAACATAATTTATAATTAAGTTAGTGTTTCTCATTGCTTAGACCTACGTATATTTATGTTTGTTTTTACGTTGGTAGAATTGGTTTAAGATTTTTAGAGAGTTCTGTTCGTAAAATTCGAGTAAGACTTTGTCATTTGATTTTTTTTAATATTACAAAGCTTATTACCCGACCACCTAGTTCTAGAACGTAGTCCCTTTTATTTTTAAATAAATTAAAAAGACTATAGTTTAAGATCAAGTGTTCTTAAAATGACTTCTGGTATGTGTAGCGTAGAGATGTTTCTGTCAAGTTGATAGAAACATATGGTCAAAATAGATTAGGATAGCTGACTGCGCACAGCGTTAAAGATAAGAAAATAGTACAAAGCAATAATTATTTACTCTTTATTTACTTTGCCTCATAACGTGTCCCAAGTATTTCAACTTGTAGTTATTCCTACCTATTTCTTCTTACCTATCCGGGGTAGTACCTAGTAACGAAATAATTAAATCTTATGTTAATAATTATTTATCCATTTACCGTTATGCTTTCTTTGCTTTCCTCTGGCGCTGTCTTAAATACTTCTTACGAATATAATGTTAGAGATTTTTTGGTATACGTTACAGAAAATATATATTCTATTCTCATATTATTTATGGTCTATTCATTTTGTAAGATGACGTCCTGTTTTGTACACTCTTAAATTGAATTACCCAGATTTAGCCATACGGCTCACACTCCCTCTAAGGGGAAAATTGACTCATCCCAGATACCTACGGTATCAAAAGGATTGAGCTCTGGTGGGACTCTTTCCGTGTTATCGAGCCCTAGGTGACTTGGAATGCAGGTGTATCTCCCAGAAATTTTCGTACGCATCTGGCCGTCGCGAGTAGTACAGCTTTCTGCATGGTCTTATAAAGATGTTCATTCAGACCCAGCTTTTTTATGCTTTCGAGGAGGGTCTTCGGAAGTGAATTACTATTACTGTAATTATTATTGTGATTAGTGAAACATTTGAAAGAATTTACAGTTACAGGTGTATTAGCAGCCTAGAAATAACAAAGAGAAATATTCAACAGGGATCAGAACCTGTGACACCTTACTGGATTTTTATTTAATATTTACCGTTATAATGTTATGTTATCCTAAAGCGCTCATACTAATGTGAGATGAACATTGAAATAATTTACTTATTTTTACCTATATCTCGGCTTCTTTCAGTTATCAGGCCACAGGGTTCCGCTTAACCTTTGGATTCGTTATTTCGTTATTCAAAGTGGTAATCGCATTAGGCGTGACGGGAGGTAAAGTCAAACTTGAGAGTTTAGAGGTTATAATGAAACATAATTGAAGTTTTTTTGTGTTGGGTTTTTAAAGATATTATGGTTTGAAATGACATATTTAAAAGGGGATTCATAGGATTTACATTAGTATTTTTCTAAGAAGGTTATTTACTTAAGTGGGCTAAAGTGTGACCTATTATTTGGAAAGATCTAGTAAAACCTTCACGGTGTGTTAAAATAATCAATTAGTTGTAGTACACTGACATACTTTGTTATTGCTTTGGACGCATAATACTCTGTATACGCACCTTACGGCCACTTAAACATAGTTTATATTAATTTTATCGCCCGATAAGCCTACTCCCAATAATGTCGAAATTATTAAAACGGCTACTATTACATAAAATCGAGCAAGTTGTCCCCATAAACGAAACTATACTACAACACCAATTCGAATTTAGACGTGAACACTCAACCATACAACAATGCCACAGAATAGTAAATATAATTAAAACAACTCTTGAAGAGAAAAAGTTTTGCGCTGAAGTGTTTCTCGATATACAACAGGCATTTGATAGGGTATGGCATCAAGGTCTCCTCTATAAACTGGAATTACACCTAACAGACCAACTATACTTTATTCTAAAATCATATCTTCCCAGATAGCACAAGTACGTTTTATGGACATCCAATGGACGTACATCTGTGTACATTGGAACGTCCAATGGACGTCCCGCTAAGGTACAATGGACATCCGATGGACGTCCAACGAATGTCCAGAGTTCACAAAATTGGACGTCCATAGAACGTCCGCTACAAACGTACATTGTACGTTGTATTGGAGCTTTCAGTGTACAGCTTATGTACATTTAATGTACGTCTTATGGACATTTGTAGGTCACTTTTCAGGAAGCAATCTAGTATCCATAATTTTGTGAATACATAGCAAAAAGCCTTTATAGGAAATAGTTCCTTATAATACTAAACTTATACTTAAAAATATTACACAAAAGACCTTTTTTATTTCTCTTTACTATAACTTTATTATAATATATACTTTATTATAGGAACTAGGAACTTCATTAATGCACGACTGCACTTGCACGATAAACAGAAAACACAAATATATCACAGGATGTATTTTCATAAAGACGAGATTCAGATAATGACGGGAAGCATGCACATTAAAAGAGGTTTAATCTCTGTTCTGTTTCTGTTCCAAACTATTTTTAGAGTCAGTACCGTTGTTGTATATTACAAGCGCGTTTGCCATTCTGTGAATTATCATAAATAAACCGTCCTTCAGTATTCCACAACAATTAACAGCGATAATCCCCTAAAAGTACCTGATATACTACCTTTCACGACCGATAGCGCGAAGAGCGACAACGTTGTCAAGAAGATTCTCATTTAGTTTGTATTGGGACTTAATATAATAGTCGCGTTTTGTGTAAAATATCCATGGACCACAAATGGATGTCCAATGTACGTTGAAATCAAACGTCCAATGGACGTCCCGTAATGTACGTACATAGTACGTCCAGTTTTGGTCCATGGACGTTTGGACTTTAAATGTACGTTATATGGACGTACATCGGACGTTGTGTGCTATATGGGTTACTGACCGATATTTCCAAGTCAAGATTGAAGACAACTTCTCAAATTACCATATCATCCAATCTGGCGTACCACAGGGTAGCGTGCTCGGTCCATTTCTATATCTGATATTTACAGCCGACGTTCCAACCAGAAATGATACCTTCTTAGCTACTTTTGCCGATGATACGGGAATCTTAGCAGTGGATGTCGACCCTAATGTAGCATCACAAAAAGTTCAAAAATCATTTAGACCAATTACAAAACTGGCTCAAGCGATGGAAAATAAATGTTAATGCCAGCAAATCAGTACAAATTACTTTTACAACCAGAAAATCTACATGTCCTCAAGTTTCTATAAATAATACTCCGATTCTCATCAAACCAGTTGTCTAATACTTGGGATTGCATCTGGATGAAAAACTCATATGGAAAACACACATTAAAATTAAACGTAAACAATTAGATCTTAAACTAAAAAATATGAACTGGCTATTTAACAAGAAGTCTCAGTTATCTCTTGAAAACAAACTGCTTAAACTTAAATACGAAGATACTCCCAACATTCCAATCCAAAATTCTCCGTATGATAAGTAAAGCTCAATAGTATGTATCCAACCAGACACTTCACAATGATCTGGACATCCCACTAATCAAAGACTTAATAAAAAATCGTTCAATAAAATGTAAAAATCGCACCACTGACCACACCAACGAATTGATAAATAATTTATTCACCCAACCACTTGCTGACAGAAAACTAAAGAGAATATAACCAGACGACCTACCACAATAAACAATAATACTTAGAGAACCGTCACTGGATAGTACCTAACTCATCTTAATTTACTTTCAGACTATTTACTTATTACTTTGTGTTTAGAGTAGATTGTAAAAATGCGGTGTAGAAAAAAGATATAAATTTTATGATGATCTTGTTAGATGTTTAGAAAGATTGTAGGATGGAAGGAAGATTCTGGAATGGAAGCCAAGGGATGACAATTACATTCAAGGTAGACCTTTCTCCCACATGTTTGATGAGATAAAGAGAATCTCGACGATTTTGGTTGCAAGATCACAAGATAGATATAAATGGAAAAATAAAATTGGGTCGGCCTATGACCTACCTATGGGCAGGATATATACTGATTTCGAATGATGAAAGACTACCAAATACAACATTTTGGTAAAGGAAAATGCCCGATTGCAGAAGGACAGATTGTCGCCCACGAAAAAGATGGAAGGATGCAGTAACGAGTGACTTGCAGGAGTAGAGGAAAACAGTAAACTACAGTAAAAACAGTAAAATAGAAAATAGTAAAAAGTCATAAGTGAAATGCCATAAGTAGTCTTCGCTTACTCATTATATCTGCTGATTCAAAGTAAGTCTCGAGTCTACTCTTATCCCAAGGTAGGTACTTTACTTCACTCTTCAGCGTTATATTTGTCCTATGCAGGTTTTAAATTTTAACTTCTTATAAATTTCATGATTTTGGACTTTTGGCGAATTATATTAAGCAAGATATTTAAAATCCATTCTATAGTTAATATCAGGGCCTGTTGTGTTCTATATCTGACTTAGCTATTAAATTTACCATAGATTTAGATGATCATATCATCGACGTATAACAGGATATGATGTATGTTATGGTTGACTGTAACTAAGTATCAACCGATTCGAGATCATATTTCACAATAGAGAGAAGATAAGACACTTCTGTCGTTGAATAGCCCCTGCCTACCTACGCTGATAATTTCGCACGACAATCTTGCATAATATGCCACGTGGTTCTTTTGTGAGAGAGTCATTTTGTTAGAAAATCTTGCTCTAGACTCTAGCTAGACTCATATTGTCCCTGATGTATCTGACTTTCAACCAAGTCACCGTCCCTAATGGGTCTGTCGCGCAATATTTTGAGAACGACCAGTATAAATTGAGATTAGCCTTATCATTCGCAGAGATTTAGCTTTTTTACAGATTTCTAGATATATGTAAGAGAGCCATCCTCATGAGCCTTCACGCTCTTAAAATATACTCTAGTTTTAAGTTAGTCTGTTCTAGTAGATATACACATTGTTTGTAGTAGCATTGATTAGCAGAAACCAAACAGTCTAAAGGAAGAATTAGGGAAGTGGTGCAAGGAAGCATCCTAGAGGGGTTTGGCAATAAATCAAAATAACACAAAATAACTAATATGCTCGAGAAAAAAATACAGTTAATGTGACAAGGTTAAATATTAGCGAATATGAGTTTGAAAAGGTAGAACACTTTAAATATCTTGGGGTCTCAGTTAATGGAACGGATAGAAGCATAGTAATCAATGAAAAAATCCTGACAGGCAGGAAATAAAACCTACTGGAAATACAACAACTTCCTCAAATATAAGAAGCTTGCTCAGAATACTAAACTAAAAATTTACAGAGCAGCAATTAGACCGGTAATCACATATATAGTGCTGAAGTAATGTGTTTGAGAGAGAATAACGAAGAAATATTGAGAATCATAGAGATCAAAATCATTCGAAAAATAGCAAGCCCACTAAACTTAGGTAACAAAGTATGTAGAAAACTGATCACCTAGTAAGTAAGAGAACTTTTAAAAGGAGAAGACATCGTCAGATTTATTAAGGCACAGAAAGAAGAGAGAGAAGAAAAGAGAACTGTCAGAAGCAGTTATCACGAAAATTACCAAATGGAAACCAGCATCAGGCAGACCACGAGGAAGACCGAAACCGAGATGGGAGAACCAGCTAATTGAGGACCTTAAGAAGATGGGAGTTAGAGAATGGAAAACTCTAAGCAAAAACAGGAACGACTGGAGAAATATTGTAAAGACTCCAAGTCACACAACCATTTGTAAAATTAAAATGTTAATGCGGACTGATTCACCGCGACAACTGAATCAGAAGAGCCCAAAGAGGGCGGCAATCACTCCGCTAGGAGTGTAAATGCCACGATGATGATGATATTGTTTGGTATAAAAGTTCACTGTTATGTCCATGATTTACTATTTAGTCTCAATAAATTTTTTTCAAATTGTGTAGGCGTTCGTGGCCTATATTTTGTAAATAATTTTTTTACTAGTTTATAGGCCGTGATTTTGGATATGTGTATGTTTTTAACGTTTGCAATGGGTTCAACACGTATATAGTATTAGAAATAGCAGATAATAAAAGGTACAAATAAACGTAAACAAACTATTTATTTTTTAACCGAACAGTATTATAATAATATACAAACAGAGAAATTAAGATGTGTCTTATACAACGTATACTTCTAGACTAAAGTAAAAATATCAAACACAAAACTACTAACATCGCTCTCACATCCATATGTCTTGTAAAACGATACTTTTATGCAATTTTATGTAAGAGTGTTCGACCTAAAAGGTTCTAAGAATTGGCTCACCCATGAAGAAAAACCCCACATGTGTATTCTAACACTTAACAAAAATAATAAAGTTGAATTCCAACATCCCCTAGCAACTAAAATTATTTTTGAATTAGTCAAACAGACCCCCTTTACTACTTAAGTACTCTAACTTAACCCTATTCAGCGGCTTAGTCAACATATCGGCTATCATATCCTCGGTAGGCAATACCTAAAGTTAACAACCCCTTTTTCTATATAACTAATTCAGGCTCTAAACCCACAAATTCCTTTATAACCTGTTTTAACCAAATTGCTTCCTGACATCCTTCAGCCAATGCTATGTACTCTGCTTCAGTTGAAGATAGAGACACGCAATTCTGTTTTCTACATCCCCAATTTATAGGCGAACCCCGTAATAAAAATATATACCCGCTATTTGATTTTCTGTTCTGCGTCTGCATAGCCGTATAATGCACTATCTGTTCCTTCTTGTCCTAAAATAAGCTTTTTATATTTACTTTTCTTTAAATATCTTAACACCCTCTTTGCTTCGTTCCAATCTACTTCATTTGGATTTTTATTCTGTTGGCTTAGTATGGTGACGCTTGCCAATATATCCGGTCTAGTATTTACCGCAATATATAATAAACCACCAATCAGTTGTTGATATATTTCACTGTTTTTCACCGGCTTTTCTCTGCTAGGCTTATAGTATCCAACATCCAGCGGTATATTGAACTCTTTTCCATCTTTCATCATAAACTTGTTCAGCAATTTGTCAATATAACTATATACATATCCCTTTATCGCACATTTCAATCGTCATGCCTAAATAGTCTTGTAATAATCCCAAACTCCTTATATAAAAATTACATTTTAGTTTCTCTTCAAATATATCAATTATTACCTGTGTATCCTTTGCTGCTATTAAAATGTCATCCACGTATATGAGTACGTAAACACTTTCATTATTTATTACCTTGATATATAAATATGTATCAATATTGCTTTTACAAAAAATTTTCCTTAATGACGTGATTTCCTCTTGCATAGCTTGCTTCCACTTTTCACTATCACTTCTTTCAAGCGCTTCTTTAAAGTTTCTTGGTTCTTCTTCTTGGAATTTTGTCAATTTTGCTATTTAGCGCTCAGGTGGAACACCTTTATTTACTCTGCTAGATCTACGATCACCTGAATTCTGTATATCGAGATATGTATCTAATTGATAGTTAGAATCACCGTCATCGTCATGGGATTGTTCCCAACTTAAGCTCATACGTGTTGGATGTATCCGTAGAATTTTCTATTTCCTCCGTGTTTTCAAAATTTGCAACCTCTCTGTCTTCTACGTCGTTTGGCTCTATTTTCTCCCGTTCTATCATGGACCCAATGGATATTTCCTCACTTTTTGCCTCCTTTTTCTCGACGCATATATTTCTCTTGGAAAACACCACACTATGGCTAATTGTAATACGTTCTGTATCTACATTTAACAATCTATATGCTTTTGATTCATCAGACTAACCTACAAATATCAGTGACTCACCTTTTGGATCAAATTTATCCTTCATTTTTTCTTTGGGAATGTGGCTATAAACCGTAGACCCAAATATTTGCAAATTCGACACATTCGGTGTTACTTTATGCCACAATTCATAAGGCGTTTTTTCTTTAGACTTAGTAGGTAATCGATTTTGCAAAGAACTTGCTGTCACTATCGCTTCCCCCCAAAATTTCTTTGCTAAACCCGCATCGATTAACATGCACCTGGCCATTTCAACTAGAGATCGATTCTTTCTCTCTACAACCCCGTTTTGTTCTGTAGAGTACCCTGCTGTATATTGAATTTTTATACCTTTACCCTTTAAAAATTCCCTTAAATTATTATTTACGTACTCGCCACCCATATCCGACCTAATTACTTTTGGAACCCTACCTAACTGATTACTCGCAAATTCTATAAACTCTTTTATACATTTTACCGCTTCATTTTTATGATTTAATAAATATATAGTTGTATATCTAGAAAAATCATTAATTAAGGTCAAAATATAACGTTTACCCCCTGGAGTAACAGTCTTCATGGGCCCGCAAATATCCGAATGTAGTAAGTCAAGAATATTAAATGTATTGCTATGAGAAAATTTTGGAAAACTCTTACGTAAAATTTTACCTTTCATAGAGCATTCACAAGTTTCCCTAATCCTACAGTCTGTCATATCAATCCCGACTGCCATTTTCTTTTCCATTAAGTGTTTGACTGCATCCATGTCCCAGTGTCCAAACCGTCTATGCCATGTATGTTGACAGTTGCTGGAGTGCTCCAAAACACTCAGTCCATGGTCCACAGTTGAGAGTTTGTATAAGTCCGGTGAAGGCACCGCACTCGCGACGACTTTTCCGCGTAAAACGATTTTACACTCGTTTTTATCGAACCGCACATTATGCCCCGCACTTGCTAGCTTTTTCACCGAAAGCAGATTTGAGTCTAATCCCGGCACGGTGTACCGTCAAATGGACGCGGAAAAAAGGACGCGCGACAAAAGGACGCGGACAAAAGGACGCGTGACAAAAAGACGACTAGGAAATAAGGACGCGCGACAAAAGGACGCGTACCAAAAATGGACCTGTGGTCAAATACCTCTCTCACTCTAATACCCGAAAGTTAAGTTAGGACCGAAGGATTAGGTCTTCCTCCTTTCCCTGACCGCTGCGCGCAATTGCAGTCTGCCCGATGTATTATACCCTCGTTATTGTTGTATATCGAGTAAACGACCGAGTCAAGATTTACTATAACCGTCTTGGAAGAAAGTAAATCCTAATTATTGCTGTAATATAATAAACAACTGGGAGATTTCGGTAGAATTTAAGTTTTTCTATTACATAAGTACATAAATATCCATGCTACATTTACATTTTTGATACGCGTCCTTTTGTCGCGCGTCCTTTTTTCAGCGTCCTTTTGACGTAGATTCTCCCGGCACATACAACACATTGTCGATTTTTAAATTTTCCACTCCCGATTCAGTCACGCACTCAATAAGTCCTGTTAATATACCCTGAACCTCGGAGTATTGCCCTTTCTCCGCCAAACTTACAACGCCCTTTCTGCTACTGTCGAATTGGGTATAGAATCCTTTGTAATTAACCATGTGGCTCAAAGCTCCTGAGTCCACATACCACGAAGCAGAATCCCTTTTTCCGTCCCTTGAGCTATAATTGACCATAAAACATGCATCATCAGTACCTTCAGTGACTTTATTGGCCTTTTCCTTTTTAAACGCTTTGTACTTAAAGCAATCTCGTTTAAAATGGCCCTTCCGGTTACAAAAATAACACTGCCTTGCTTCTGCCCTTGCAGTACCATTATTTTTGTTACCCTCGTATACTGCCTTCATCACCGACTCCTCCTGATTTCTTCCCAAAGCTCCCTGACGTCTCCTGTACTCATCTATTAATTTACTCGTAACAAATTCTAGAGTAAATTCACTCTATGGCCTACTTTCCAGCGCTGTAATCAAAAAACTGTATGAGTCTGGAAGACTTCCCAGCAAAATTCCTGCTGAGAACCTGTCCTTAATTTCCTCCCCTAAGGCGGCCACTTTATTCAACGATTCTAGGAATAAACAAATGTGTGCGTCCATATCACCATTCTCCTCTAGCGATAGACTACAGATTTTCTTTAACAAAAACACCATACTAGAAAAACTTGATTTCTGATGATACTCCCTTAGCGCTACCCACGCATCGCGCGCGAATTCCCTGTTCCGGATATGCACTAATTGATTAACGTCAACAAGTAAGGCTATAGTTGACAAAGCCTTATCATTTTGTTTTTTCCAAGAACTGCTTCGGTCTGCTTCTAATGGTAACTCGTTCGAAACTAATTCCCATAGATCAGCATTGATGAGTAACATTTTCACTAAATAACTCCACGACTGATAGTTCTTGCCGTTCAACTTTTCGACGTTGTATTTTGCACTTTCCGCCATATTATGTGTATCGGTTATGTAACACGAAAACTTCGCGACTGTACACTTTTAATTATTATCTTAATACAGGTGAGCTAAAAACGTAACTGAGGCTCATAACCTGTTAGAAATAGCAGATAATAAAAGGTACAAATAAACGTAAACAAACTATTTATTTTTTAACCGAACCGTATTATAATAATATACAAACAGAGAAATTAAGATGTGTCTTATACAACGTATACATCTAGACTAAAGTAAAAATATCAAACACAAAACTACAAACATCGCTGTCACATCCATATGTCTTGTAACACGATACTCTTATGCAATTTTACGTAAGAGTGTCCGACCTAAAAGGTTCTAAGAATTGGCTCACCCATGAAGAAAGACCCCACATGTGTATTGTAACACTTAACAAAAATAATAAAGTTGAATTCCAACATATAGTAACATATTCACAAGATCACCATTCTTCTCTGTTGACATTTGTTGAATTCTAGGCTTTTATTCTTGCTTAATCTACTTAAATTACTCTCATTCTTCTAATTTTACATTCTTCTTATCCATATTAAGTAGAGAAAAGTCGCCAATTATGGAATACCATTTTGTTTTGGGGATATAAAATAATACCAGTATAGAAATGAAAACAATTTAATGTTATGACACATCAGTCATACATTTTTATGTAGTAATTAAAAGCCTTCTATTAAATATCTTAGTTAACAAAAAAAAATCGAAAAAAAAACAAAATCCCAAATGAGTAACCAAATATGGAATAGGTACCCATATATGGAATATAGGCATAAACCAACATATCAATATCAAAAATAGACATACCTAAACATCTGAGATCAAATAAATTTAAATAAGAAAATTGTGAAACATGAAAAACGTAGCTTAATTCACTTGTAGACACAGGGGCCTCATTTGATAGGGTCAGAGGGGCTTTGCCCCCCCTCGACCCTGAAAATGACTGAAATTTACAAAAAATACATCAATTTTCATCATTACATCATATACATATACATACATACATACATACATAATCGGTTGCCTCTTTTACCATTAGGTGTCGAGGATGGGACACCCTGTATAATGTATTGTATATATAATGCTTGTCCCCCTCCCCCAATCAAAATTTCAAATGACTCCCCTGGCAGACATCACAGATCCATGTATCAAACTCTGGACCAGCACAATCATAATGAGCCCAATTACATTTAATCACCTATTCCATAATTAGGCACCAACGACTGTCCATATTTGGATTTGTACATTAGTTCAAACTAGTATCAACATTTTTTGAAGTCGTAATGTTTTAATTACAGAAGGTCATAAATTATCAAAATAAAGGTACTGTTGATACACGCAATAGCGTAACAAGTCTGTATTCATGCATAATAACCAATATCACTCGTTGAATATATTTACCTTTGAAATTTTCTGCGAGATGATAAAACAAAACGCGCCTGTCAGACACGTATCGTCCGCGCATCTGACACAGGGGTGTGAATACGATAATAAAAAGAGCGACTGAAATAGAGGATGGTCCTGTAGTGCGCTTCCAACTTATATTTTCGGGGAAATCAAGGAATTCCATATTAGGGCACATACCATATTTGGTTACAATCCTCTAGTAAATAGCGTTAAATATTAAATTTATTTTAGTCCCCAACAGACTTTCCACAGTTTAAGATATATGTTATTACTGACACGCATTTTGAAAATTTTCACATAAATTGAAATTGTCATAATTGCTTTAACCCTGCTGTCCCGTTCGAGTCAACTACACAAATGTACTGTTTGGGTCAATATGACCCAACTACGGTTTACGCTCCTTAATCGAAATAAAATAAGCTAATGGTGCTAAACAAAACTTTAATATGGTTAATTAAACATAAAATTATAGTTACTTAAACAAAAATTTTGTTGCTAATGTAAATTAAACCTTATTAACAAAAATAAAATGTATTTTTTATAACAAATATTTATGTTTATGATATATACATAACATAATATTATATTAGTCTTGTTATCGTTTTTAGAGCAAGTTTACAGCGTGCTAGTTTAGCAGGCGGAGTTAGGTTATCCATATCGAGTTCACTAGAATTTCCATCTTGTCCATTTGTTTCTGCTCGTGCTCTTTTTGACAGTTATTGTGAGCTTTTGGTTATTGGTATCTTTTTGCTGGGAACGATAACTGGTTTCACCAGTGTTTTTCCCAATTCCTCAAGAAAAATTCGTCGTTGTGTCTGTTTCTTGGTATTCCATTGGAGATTTGTTGATGTCTATAAAACAAACGCGGTGTAGGCAGAAATGTTCAGCAAATTATAAAAACCAATCATTAGCCAGCGATTTGTTCTCGTTACATGTGTATGTACCAACAAGCTGATCTAGAGTATCCCCTGCTCCGTTATTGGAATTGTAATCTAAAATAGTGTGGGGATTTTTTTTATTTCTGACATTAATAACTTTTCCATGATGCAAAGTACTCGTAAGCACAATATTTTTATTATTTTTAGGAATATTGTCAACAACAGTGATATCTTGTGTGAAGTAAAAAAGACGAACTTCTTTATTCGCGATTTTTGCTGGAAGCTCCAGTTGATTTTTCTTATAGTCCCCAGCATTATACTTTTTTTTTTTTAGAAGAAATTGTCCTAAATTATACGATGTAAAAAATATTGTGGCCTTTCAAAATCACCACTCAAGTCACACACCACACGCATTACCTGATTTCATTCTGGCTCGGCACCTGCTTTCCTGTATATATCTGCAATTTTAGAGCATAAGAAATTTTACTGTTCATAAGTATTTCGCTGGCTTGCTTGAAATGTACTGTAGGAAAGGATAGTACTAAAGGCAACTAGCGGCTCATCGAGGGTAACATTTTCATTAGGGTTAAAAAATGTGGGTATAGATTTTCTACCCATTTTTCCCAAATTTCATGTATTGCAGCAAGTTTATCAAAACACGTCTCCTATCCTGTCTAGTAGTTTTTTTATCAAAACATATTATTTGTGATATTTTTCTAAATACTTCAAGGGACATTGTTGATCGAAATATAGTAGTACCAATAACCCGTTTATTCATTCCACAAACTTTCAGTTGCTTTACTATGGGACTTAAAAGCTTACGCTAAAAATAAAAGATCAATGCCTTGAAACCAATTTTATCCAAGTCTTTCCAGTTCGTTCCAAAAACATGATGTCCGTTCATGTTGCTCATATTATATAAAATTTTGTTTGCAACTACATAATATGTTTGCAACATCGTCCATCTGTATTACAATAATTCTTGTTCAAGTTCTAGCTTGCAGAAACCTATTTTTATTTATAGACGTGCCCGACTGACAAACACTGTTAAAAAATATAGAATACTGTAAACTAAACATACGTACAGAGGTAATCTTTAACAGTTTAAATACGCGGGTCATAATGACCCGAACGTACTATAGGTAGCAATTTAACTTTTATCAAAAAAATCAGGAAGTTGATTTTTAATTTCATATGCAATTGAAAGACCTCATATTAGGTAATAAAGTCACGGAACACCAAACCGTTACGCCGCGTGATAATTTGTAAAATAAGAAATAAAATTTTTTTTGGGTCAAATAGACCCGAACAGGACAGCAGGGTTAAATAAAAAATCACCTCTAGTTTTAAACCGTTTGGTTCATTTTTACAATTCATTTCATTTGGATATCGTTTTTCAAAAAGTTTCGTTCTACTTTTTTTACTCTACTCTATTTTACACTAAAATTTTAAAACGCGTTTGTACAATGTAAGTGTAGATTTTTCTAAGAAGAGTTTTGGGGTAAAGTGTGACACCTAGTGTCTAGTAGGGCATTGTAAAAAGCTGAAATTCAGGTACATTAAAATCTGCGATTAGTCACAGCCCACTGACATATTTGTCGATTGTAATGAAATTCACAACATCGTACCTACTATTTTGAATTTATTTAGTAGTGTTTTGTTAAAATAGGTTTTTTGTTTGCAGATTAAATTTTAATTATAGTGCCAATCTGTTGTATCGTTTATAATATTATTATTAACATAAAACTAAATATATAAAACAATAATATATTGCAAAATTAAAATTATTTGATCAATTATTCATTTAGTTTATATATTGATAACATAACCACATACAAAATATCGATTATGAATGCAGTTGGCACAAAAAATAACTACAGGCGCATCAAAGTCCTGGATTATTTGAATATCTCGACTTATAGTCGACAATACAAAATAAAATAACGGAAAGAATACTTCTTTATCCTTTCGATATACATACTGATTAGTAGGGTTTCATTGGTCTTGTTTATACTTTATACTAATAATTTTCATTATTTGATTTATCAATAGCATGCAATTTTCAGTAGAATCAATTAATTATTGTGGCTTAATCCAATATAAATAATTTAAAAGCATGAAGAGAAGTATCCATATTTCACAAATGTGGTCTCGAGGTAACAAAGTACAAAAAACTCGAAGAAGTACCACAAAGTTTTTTTATCTAAAAGATCAATAAAATTGGACGCGTTTCGGCTCAGCAAGAGCCATCATCAGCATATAAGTATAGAAACACAAACATCGAGAACTAACCTACAATATAACATTATACAGAATTAAACATGAGAATTTAGCATGTGGTGACAACGCCCACCTCAGTTAAAGAAACTTACCAGAACAGGAAGGAAGAAGAATCAACTAGTTCAAAAGACAAGCATTTCTGCACAAGCATTCTTTGGTTTTGCTGTTAAGCGATTTTTAGGTTATATTATAAATAAAAAAGTAATTGTGTAAGGACATCTTCAGGTGGAGGAACCATCTTGCGATGCAAGATGTGCCTTGCGCTTGTTGAGCCGAAACGCGTCAAATTTTATTGATCTTTTTAATAAAAAAACTTTGTGGTACTTCATCGAGTTTTTGTACTTTGATAAATAATTTAACTTATAGGCCTGAAAGCTGAATAGCAAGCTGAAATATTAATAGCAAGCTGAAAATTTGTTAATAGCTTAATGGTGTCTATTGTGACAAACTTTTATGTACGGGAACACTGCGGAACAGGGAAAGTTTTAATTGTGGAACAGTTTAAAAATTTGTGTGAAACAGTTTAAAAATTTGCAACGTCAGATTACGAAAACGCCACATGTCTTTTGTCGGACAGTACTTCCAATTGATTTGTTACCGTTATACTCTAATGGAAAAATCAGACTGCTATTATTTATCACCAATATAATTTCTGTCATTTGACATATTCTTTGTGTTCTACTTATTAAAATGCTCAATTGGTTATAAACACCAGTCTGATTTTTGCATGAGAGTTTAATGAAATGGTAACAAATCAATTGGAAGTTGTGTCCGACATTTTTAACCTGTTCCACAATTAAAACTTCCCCTGTTCCAGTGTTCCCATACATCAAAGTTTGTCCGACTAGACACGTTAAGCTATTAACAAATTTTCAGCTTGCTATTAGTAAACTTTTTTTGGTACGCGGGATCCAGGTCTGTTAAACATGCAACATGAAAACAAGGTCAGAAAGTTTTTCTTAAAATTTAAAAAGAGTTTAGTTGTTGTATTTGTCCCATGCCAACTCAAAATTTCTACTAAATCTAAGAAGAAAAAGAAGATTGTGTATTGATAGACAGTTGCCCCTAGCGTGAAATTTTTTTATCTTGTCATGTTTTCCCACACCAACCAAAATTGCTAGTTAACTAAAGAAGAAGAAGAAGAAGAAGATGAAGAAGAAGAAGCAAATTGTACAATGTACTAACTCCAAATTGTAAGTGAATAAGGGATTTTTCCCTTATTCCGCGAGGATGAGCTGGCCAAATACCCAAGTAGGTGGAGCCGAATAAACTAAAGAAGAGGAAGAAGAAGAAGAAGAAGTTTTATTAAATTTGTAGTAGATAAATTAAAATAACTGTTACTGTTATAATATAGGTATTAAAATAATTACAATTGCATTTGCTATATTTCAGTAATATTCATGTTTTTTATTCTTTTGAATATGTATTTGAGTAGATTTCGGTTATTAGGGGAGTGCAATTAGAACAAAAACATGCATTGTTTCGGAAAAATTCAAACAAACTTATATTTTTCTAAAACTAAATTTTTCTATTTTTTTGTTAGTTTATATACTTGTTAAAGTAAAAAGGTCTACTCGCAGATTTGGCCGCTAATTGTTTATTAATTGTTTAAACAATAACAATTGTTTTGTATAAATTATTTTAAAAATATCGTTAAATTCATAATTTTACTTTGATCAAATATGTTTCTACATATTTTGTTTTTGATTATGCTGAATCCGAATATGGCATTGCAAATTGAAAATTCTTATACAGAAGCTCTTATACAGTGTGTCTGCGTAGCTAGGAACCACATGGAAAACTTTTTTATTATCAATTTTACGAAAAAAGTTATTCTTCATAAAATGCTTTGAATAGTCAAAAATAAAACTTAACCATCAAATATCAAATTTTATCAACTTTATATGAATTATGTCAAAAATATGAATTACGTTAAAGAGTAAAGTATCTTTATATTCCAGAATATCAAAAAATGATATTATGAAAAGTTGTTTGAAATTAAAACCTATGTTTAAATATACAATTACATCATTCTAATTAAAAAAAAATTAATATTTTCTTAAATTACGGATACTCATCATCATTTTATTACAATTATGATAACTATTTTATTATCACGTTTACGAAAAAAGTTATTCCTCATAAAATGCTCTGTCTGGTCTAAAATCTAAGATACAACCATCAGATGTCAAACTTTTTTAATTTTATACGAGGTATGTAAGAAATATAAATTTTTCTTAAAAGTCAAGTGCCTTTATTATTTACAATATTTTAATTAGAAGAATGTAATTGAACACTAAAACAAGTTTTTTAATTCCAAACAACTTTTCTTAATAACACTTTTTGATATTTTGATATTTTGATGAAATGTAAAGGTACTTTTCTCTTAAGTGAATTTCATATTTTTTGACAGACCTCGTATAAAATTAATTAAATTTAATATTTGATGATTGAGTCTTAGATTATATACGGTGCAGAGTATTTTATAAAGAATAATTTTTTTTTCGTAAAACTAATAATTAAAAAGTTATCAATAAGTTCCAAGCTACGCAAACATACTGTATAAGAGCTAAAAAAATTTTTTTTACTGACATTTATTATTGTTGAAGCTTATTATTAAATGTATTTTAGGTAAGTTTTACAGAAAAAAGTTTTGATCACTTTGTATAAACATTTTTTTAGCAGGTAATTTTCTGTTTTTGTATTACATTTTTGTTATCTTTCTTAATTTTTTCAAAAAGAAATAGTCTATTTCATTTTTAAAGTAAAATAATTCAGTGTATTTTAAAGATTACATCCTATGCTTTAAAAATGTACTTATAAAACTGTAATAAATATGTTCAAACTTGAGTAATACCGTCTTAAATTGGTGGTAATTCTATAAGACTATGAAGATTACAAAAATTACATTTTTTGAGACGTCATATCATTTGAATTAAATTTTTGAGATTTTTTTGAGAGAAACATCATTTAGTAAGATGCTTGAAAGGTAAGTTGTGCAAAATTGAAAGTTTTATAAGAAAAATTGTATTAGTTACACATTTTTAAATCATTTTTAAACAAAATTAATGTAAGGCTCATTTTCCGCCTACACCGTACTTATGACCATACATTTTATTTCTTTCTATGATAACTATAAAATAGCTTAATTATTCTTCTTTCATGTTCAATTTGCAAAATTTCATTTGATCCATTAGTTAAAGAATTGCATTAAAATAACTCAACCATGCACTTCGCTGTACGCTAGTTTATAGTGCTCCAATGTTTGTGAGAAGGGTAGTGTTGCCCAAAATCGGTCTTGGTCTTGCAGTCTTGGTCTTGTTCTTGCGTTTTAGCAAGACCAAGACCAAGACCAAGACCGCCTTATTTTAGCAAGACCAAGACCAAGACTGACCGTGCAAGACTTGAGCAAGAACAAGACCAAGCCTGCGAGACTCTTGCGTCTTGCAGTTTGAGTGTCGTTTTATGGAATAATACAGGGTGTAACAAAAATACAGGTCATAAATCTAATCACATATTTTGGGATCAAAAATAGTTCGATTGAACCTAACTTACCTTAGTACAAATGTGCACATAAAAAAAGTTACAGCCCTTTGAAGTTACAAAATGAAAATCGATTTTTTCCAATATATCGAAAACTATTGGAGATTTTTTATTGAAAATGAACATGTGGCATTATTAAGGCAGTAGTATCTTAAGAAAAAATTAAAGTGAAATTTAGACACCCGATAAAAATTTTATGGGGGTTTGGTTCCTTTAAACCCTTCCCAAACTTTTGTGTACGTTTCAATTTGATTATATTATTGTAGTACCATTAGTTAAACACAATGCTTTAAAAACTTCTTTGCCTCTTGGTACTTTTTTGAAAAGTCAGTATTTGTCGAAATATTTTGCATATTATTTGTCAAATCCACCACACATTTGTATATGGCCACATATATGTTATGTTCATCTGTGATATGGCTAAGTACGATTATGGAGACTTGATAATAATAGGAAAGTTTATTTATGATTTACATATTTAGGTATATTTTAAACCATATTAAAAAAGAAGTCACATCTCGATACAATGTGCCTTATCGAAAAAATACACAGAAGCAAAAACGTTTTAAAAACACTGTGTTTAACTAATGGTATCGCAGTAATAGTTTAATTGGAACGTACATAACCATTTGGGAGGTTTAAAGGAACAAAACCCCCATAAAATCTCTACGTAAACATATTAGAAAAGAAACCGCAACTCGATAAAAACTGCCTTGTCGAAAAATACTAAGAACCAAAAAAGTTTTAAAAATATTGAATTTAACTAATAGTATCACAATAATAATTTAATTGGAACGTACACAAAAGTTTGGGTGGGTTTAAGGGAATAAAACCCCCATAATATTTTTATGGGGTGCACAAATTTCACTATAATTTTTCTTTAAGATATTCCTGCCATAAAAATGCCACATGTCCATTTTCAATAAAAAATCTCTAATAGTTTTCGATATATTGGAAAAAATCGATTTTCATTTTGTAACTTCAAAGGGCTGTAACTTCTTTATATGCATATTTGTACTATAGTCCAGGGCGCATCTGTTTTGAGATGGACGTTGAGAGGTGACTCAAATTTTTTTGCAGAAATTGCTTGAAAATAAATCAAATAATAATATTTGAGTATCCTCCCTGTCAAAAAGGTCCGGAACATTGTTTAAATAATCAAAATGTCAAAAATTGAAGGAAAAATTCGATTTTTTTCTTGGTTTTTTAATTATAACTTTAAAAGTATTCATTTCCGAAAAAAGTTGTACTAACATAAAAGTTGCGTAATTAAATTTCCTACAATATAGAATTGGTTAAAAATTTAAAAAATAATTGCGAAAAAATTAAAAAAATTGAAAAAAATTAATTACAATTGAGCAATTGTCTAGATTTTGAGAATAGCAACCTTTTATAAAATAATCTTCTTGTGTTGTTTGTATAACAATATCGCATTGAAACTTTTAAAGAAGTATGTCGCCTATAAGGTGATAAAAATATATTACGAATACCATATTCACTGTTACGGACAACCTCTCAATTGTTTTTCCTTATCCATATCGTAAAGACTAAACATCCTACTTTTTTCAGGGTGTGCAATTAGATATTAGATCAATCGGCCCAACAAATTTTTTTGCTGAAAAAGCACTAGATAAGATAATGCCTGGCTACCATGTATAGTCCATTCGCGCACGGTAAAATGATAAAAAACCTTTAAATTTCAAAAAAGAGATATTTATTATTATATAAAAAGAGATATTGGCCGATGTGTGATTTTGACATTGTTTTTTTTATTGTTAATGAAGAACTTATGAGAGGTTGGGTGATCGGGCTGCATTAAAAACTAAAAAACAATGTTTTTTTAAAATGAAATAAACAAATTACTTATCGACAACTGATAAATAAAGTTTAAACTTCAGTTTAGGCTTAGGCACTTCGAGATTTCGAAAATAATATTTTTTTCCACCTACCTCTACCGAAAGTATACTTTTCCGGACCTGATTGTAGGGAGCAAAGTTGTACTTTTCCTCCCTAGGGAGGAAAAGTAAAAGTAACGTCATATGTCATTCATGAAATATAACTTACATATTGACGCCCTGTATAATATCTATTTTCTATTACGTAAGTATCTATATATTTTAACATTTATTTATAAAACACTCTGTATTTTGCAGAATGGTAAAAAACAGTAAATTGTTATTTTGATTTAACAATGTTTACATTAATAATTTGACTTATATTTGACAGTTGACAGTTATATTGTACCTACTTGTTCGATTTAGTTCTAATAAATTTTGTTGGTTAGTTACATAAAATAAATTAAGTAAAAATGAAAAAATGACTTGGTATTTGAGGAAGGTGGAAAAACCATATGTATAACATGGGAGTAAAGTGCCTTTTCCACCCTTGGATGATTACTGCCCTCCGCTACGCATCGGGCAGTAAACTTTATTCCCAGGAGCAAAAGTAGTTTCCTCCCTTGTTATACAAATAGCTATTACTTGTGATTTTGAGCCTTGAACATCGTCATTTTTCGATTTTTTTCAGTTTTAAATTGTTTATAACTCGGAAACGAATAACTTTAGACAAAAACTACAAAAGACCTTTTTTTGTTCCATATAATTCAAAGAACCTAAAATAAGTCTGCCAGGGCTGAAACAATTGATTTTTATAATTTGTTTAATTTTTTTTTAAATAAATATAGAAATAACTAATATATAAATTACGGCATTTCGGTATATAGGAAATATTACATGAAAATTAATTAGTAGTTATGGTTCAAAATGCAAAAATATACAGGGTTTTCTATTCGAAATACTAAAGTTCATTATATTTTCGAAAAAACGCAAGATCTGGTAACAATCTGTAATTACCACTATAATATCGGCCGCATTAGAAGACCTTTATTCACCAAATTCTATAAAAATCGTTCAAGTCGTTTCCGAGATATTTGAGGCGTTCCATACATAAATCTCACTCTGTATAAATGTTATATAATTAAACTGCGTGTATTACTTTGTATTAATTCTTGTTAAAAAATAGTCAGTCTTAAAATTTTCAACTAATAGCAAACAAAAATTTTCAACTAAAAATAGTGTCAAAGCTATTGCGTACTGTGCTGTAATTTAATTTGTATTTTTTTTTATTTTTTATTTGAATAAATGGCAAATTGTAGAACTCTTTTATTCCATTTCATTTCATATACCTAATGTGAGAGTCCATCAATCCCTTTCTAGACAGATAATGTTCTTTAAAATACAGTCTAGATAAGTTTATGTCATTTGTTTGATTTTTTGTGTTTTCACCATGTTTTAGCACATGTCAGGTTATTAAATGCAAACGTTTATTAAGAAAGAGACTGACTCCCGTGGGACATGGTAGATAGCCCAGTTAGTTAGAGTATAGGCAGGGATAGTTTAGATCGTGGGTTCAAACCCACCTAATGTGAGTTGTTTATTAATAAATAGCAATATGCTAGTGGGTAACTGCGAGACTTGCAAGACTCTTGCTGCAAGACCAATACCAAGACCAAGACTGGGAGTGCAATACCAAGACCAAGACCAAGACCAGGTGTACTGGTGCAAGACCAAGACCAAGACTGTCCAAGTCTTGTCTTGGTCTTGCATTTGGGCAACACTAGAGAAGGGTGACTTTAGATAAATAAAAAATTATAGAAGATACAGATTTAATTTGAGAAAATTCTTTATATAAGGTTTTTTTTGTAAAATTTTCTGAATATTTCAATGGTCAAGTCAGTTTTCTTCTAAAATTTATATTTTCGGAGTTATTTAAAAAAACATCTAATTTCGTAGTTCATTTGTTTAATAAAAAATGAAGCACCCACTTCTCGAGTAGAACTTTTTGATATGTTGTTTATTAAACATTTCTTAATGAAATTACAAAAAGTTCTATCTTGTTTGATTTTTTCCGAAGTGAAAATCTATATGCACTCCCCTATATGTAAATTAAGTTTCGATTATAGTATGATATGAGTTGATTCAAAAAATGACATAACCCAGACATCCAAAGTGAAAGTTATCCTCCAACACCAAATTGTTCTATATGGTCCATATAATGTTCAGAAAAAGTCACACCTTTTTGAGCGTCGAGTTTGGGGGGGTGAGGGGGAGAAGTCGGTAAATTCGTAGTTTTTTAGGTTTTTCGTCAATATTTCTAAAACTATGAGGTTTAGCATGAACAACCTTCTATACAAAGATGTTCTACATTAAATTTAAAATAAAAAGGCCCTATACATAATCCTTCTAAAATGGACGGTTCCAAAGTTACGGAGGTAGTATAGTATAATTGGTGTAATAAAGGCCTAACCCAGACATTAAAAGTAAAAGTTTTCCTCCAACACCAAATTACAATATATGGTCCACATATTGTTCAGTAAAAAGTTACACATTTTGAGCGTCCGGTTTGGGGGGGATATGGGGAAGAAATCGGTAAATTAGTAGTTTCTTTAGGTTTTTCTTCAATATTTCTAAAACTATGTTTAAGCGTAAACAATGTTCTATACAAAAACATTCTACATACAATTTAAAAAAAAATGGCCCTATCCATAATTGTTATAAAATCAATGGTTCCAGAGTTACGGAGGGTGAAATGTGGAGGTTTTCGATACTTTTTATATTTTTTTGGCAATTGATGATGATTTTGGGTGGTGAGGTTGACGTGTCTTCAAGGGCTTATCACTAGCATACCATTGGTCACTGAAATAGCAAATCCTGTTAAAGAAAATTTCTTTCAATCAGTAAAAATATTATAAATTGCCCAAAAAATATAAAAAGTATTGAAAACCTCCACTTTTCATCCTGCGTAACTCTGGAATCGTTGATTTTATAACAATTATGTATAGGAACTTTTTTGTTTTAAATTTGATGCAGAACATTGTTGTATAGAAGATTGTTTACGCTAAAGCATATTTTTAGAAATATTGACGAAAAACATAAAAAAAACTACTAATTTACCGATTTCTCCCCCCCCCCCAAAACCGGACGCTCAAAATAATGTAACTTTTTACTGAACAATATCTGGACCATATAGAACAATTTGGTGTTGGAGGAAAACTTTTACTTTTAATGTCTGGGTTACCTAGGCCTTTTTAACACCAGTTATACTATACTACCTCCGTAACTTTGGAACCGTCCATTTTAGAAGGATTATGCATAGGGCCTTTTTTGTTTTAAATTTAATGTAGAACATTTTTGTATAGAAGGTTGTTCATGCTAAACCTCATAGTTTTAGAAATATTGATGAAAAACCTAAAAAACTACGAATTTACCGACTTCTCCCCCCTCTCCCCCCCCCCCAAACCTGACGCTCAAAATGGTGTGACTTTTTTCTGAACATTATATGGACCATATAGAACAATTTGGTGTTGGAGGATAACTTTCACTTTGGATGTCTGGGTTTCGATCTAGTTATACCATGCTATTATAAGTAAGTAAAATTACAATTTTATGACCATATACACTTGCAACAAAGTTGCAAGAAACAGAAAAAAAATTGTTGTCATTGTTTGGTATTCAGATAAGGAAAGCTAAAGCTTTAGGAGAATATTATGAGCGTCTGCAAATTAACGAATTTACAAATACAGCTAATGAAGTTGATTATTATTAATTGACCATGTCAACGCAATTCGTGTAATCTGGCCGTAAATTATAGACAGAATTATGCGCACAAGTGAAAGAAGTCACTTGGAAGTTGTAACTTCTCTACTCTATGGCTTTATTTATGGGTAATCGTAAATTGTCTTCTTTTATGTTGAACAGCGTACGAAGTGACGAAAAAAAGTGTTTTATGAATAGCCAAAGGTAATAGTAAAGGCAAATATTATGTGATTGTTTCATTAATATACACGTTTGTAAGATGGAATTTAAATTTCGTATTTAAAATATTTAAGCAGACTTTAACGCAGACATCAGTTAATTTAACATATTATTATAATTTTGTTTAAAAAACGAGTTAAGATTTTATAAAATAAAGAAACCAATCAAAATTATTGTGAAATGTGATTCGAAGTAAAGATTAAAATCAGTTTTTATTTGTAAAAATTAAAAGATTTGACTATACAGGGTGTCCCTAAAAGATTGGACATAAATTATACCGCAAATTCTGGGGTCAAAAATAGGTTGATTGAACCTAGCTTACCTTAGTACAAATGTGCACATAAAAAAAGTTACAGCCCTTTGAAAGTACAAAATGAAAACAAATTTTTTTACAATATATCGGAAACTGTTACAGATTTTTTATTGAAAATTTACATGTGGCATTCTTATGGCAGGAACACCTTAAAAAAAATTATAGTGAAATTTGTGCACCCCATAAAAATTTTATGGGGTTTTGTTCCCTTAAGCCTCCCTAAACTTTTGTGTATGTTCCTATTAAATCATTATTGTAGTACTTTTAGTTAAACACAATGTTTTTAAAACTTTTTTACCTCTTATTACTTTCCCCAAAACCAGTTTTTATCGAGTAATTTTGAATATTTTTCAAATCCACCACATATTTGTATATGGTTAAGAACGATTATAGAGACCTGGTAATAATATGAAAATTTATTTATAATTTACATCTTTAGGTATATTTTGCACCATATTACAAGAAGCCATATCTCGACAAAAGGTGCCACATCGAAAAAAAAAATACTAAGAAGCAAACAAGTTTTAAAAACACTGTGTTTAACTAATGGTACCGCAATAATAGTTTAATTGGAACGTACACAAAAATTTGGGTGTTTGTGTACGACACGAAAAGAACGAAACCCCCATACAATTTTTATGTAAGCATATTAATAGAGAAGCCGCATCTTGATAAAAACTGGCTTATTGAAAAAATACTAAGAGCAAAAAAGTTTTAAAAATATTGTGTTGAACTAATGGTACAACAATATTAATTTAATTGGAGCGTACACAAAAGTTTGGTGGGGTTTAAGGGAACAAAATTTTAATGGGTTGTACAAATTTCACTGTTGTTTTTTTAAGATATTCCTGTCATAAGAATGCCACATATCCATTTTCAATAAAAAAATCTCTAAGAGTTTTCGATATATGAAAAAAACCGATTTCATTTTGTAACTTCAAAGGGCTGTAACTTTTTTTGTGTGCACTATTGTACACGTACACATATAGGTAAGTGAGATTCATCAACCTATTTTTGACCCCAGAATCTATTGTATAATTTATGACCAATCTTTCCGGGACACCCTGTATATTAAAGTTTCTTCTTCTTCTTGTAGTGCCTATCCGTTTCGGATTTTTCGGATGTTGGCGACCTGTACTTCAATGTCCGTCTCCGCCTTCAATGTCCACGTTTCTACTCTGTATAGAAGAACTGAGTACACGTAACATTTAAGGAGCCTTATTTTTGTTTTTAGAGTGATGTCATGGCTCTTGAACACAGAGCTCATAGTCATGAATGCACTCTTTGCCTTTCCGATGCGACATTTAATACCTTCTTGATGATTATATCCAAAGTTTCCATTCGTATGTCCTGATGGAGGTCACTGTTTGTCAAATACCAAGGAGTATCTACAATATTTCTTAGTATTTTGTTCTGGAATCTTTGTACTATGGCTATATTACTTGGTCTAGTACACCCCCAAAGTCAAAGTTTTCCATCCTAATAAAAATATTTAAAAATATTTTTAAAAGATATTTAATTGAAAAACTTATTGGACCATTTTCCTGGTAACACCTCCTTGGCTTCTATAAATTGCAAGCCAGATGGATGCTGCAATGAAGACAAGAGGGAATTCTAAAATTTGCAATTCACAACCCCGTCTACACAGCTTGGTAAATTCCAACGGAAAATGGACCTAGTTACTCGATAGGAGTAATATTAATAGAAAATAAAAATGTACGCCATGTGATATGACATTTATTTAAAATATTTTTTAGAATTGTTGATAGATGGCGCTATACTTGGAAAAAGACTATTTATTAGCGCCATCTATTAAAAATTCTAAAAATTGTTTCAAAAAAATGTTGCTTAATTTTTCATAACGAATCCAAATCTGCGGTAAAAAATGGGAGTTGCTATTTAAGATTTTAGAGTTACCCCAACCCCACCTCCAGGTTGTGGAGTGGGGGGTCGTGTTTGGTGCCATTCGATAGGTTTTTGAAAAATATTAAATACGTATTTTTTTATTTTTCCGTGGAAGTGTATTTCTCTAGATATTAGACCGTTTCTATTATTTGCCTATGACATCAGGATAACTGATTTTTTTTCGATTATGGCGCCATCTATCCATAGTTCAAAAAAATGTCTCGAATAAAAGTTACTTACTTTTACGTAAGGAATCAAAATCTGAAATAAAAACTTGGAGTCTCTATTTAAGATTTTAAAGTTACCCCCGCTCCACCTCTAGGGGGTGGAGTGTGGGGTCGTGTTTTTTGTCATTCGATAGATTTTTGAAAATTATTGAACACGTATTTTTCAGTTTTTCGATAACATGTTTATTTCGAGAAATTTCCGCCACTTTTGGGACACCTTATAATATATCGGGTGTTCTACAGCATCCGCCGCTTCCCGCATTCTATTCGCCATGCTTTTCGGTCACGAATATCTTCCTCGTTGAGTTATCTACTGTTCATTGCTTTCTCTACATCTTCTATCCATGTTCTCTTCGGTCTGCCTCTTTTCCTTTACTCGGGTGGTGCATACTGGATCATTTTCTTGGGCCATCTTGTTGGTCCTATTCCCATTTTTTTCTATTTAGTCTATAATATCCTTTTCTACTCACATTCTTTCTTATATTTCATCGTTTGGAATATGCTGTAGTTTAGATATTCTGCAGCTTCTTCTAAGCGCGTCCATTTCTAAAGCTTGAAGTCTTTTATTTTGTCGGTCTTTGACTTACTTCCCACACTTCCGAGTTGTACAGGACAATTCGTTCCACGATATTTTGGAGATTCTTTTCTTTGTCTGATGTTGAAGTCCTTTACTCCACCAAATGCCATTCAGCTGTTTTATAGCTTTTCCTCCTTGACTTATTCGATATTCTATATCTCGATCGCATGTGGAGTTTTTGTCAAAAATAGAACCTAGATATTTAAACTCATCACATCCTTTTATATATCCCCCTTCTAATTCTAAGTCTTTAGTGTCACCTCCGACTACAAGGTATTCAGTTTTCTCCATGCTCATTTCCAAACCCCATTTTCGGTACTCCTGTTTCAATTTTCTAATCATGTAACTGGCGTCTTCTTTACCAGCAGCAATCACAACTTGGTCGTCAGCAAATAACAATGTATACAAATAAGAATCTCCTACTGGTATCCCCATTGTTTGGCATTTCCTAGTCCAATATTTTAAAACATGTGTAAGGTAAATTTTAAATAAAGTGGGCTACAGACAGCATCCCTGCAAAAGGCCTTTCGAAGTTTCAAAGGTATTTGAAAGTTTCGTTCCAATTTTAATTGCAGTTGTTGCATTAGCATAGAGATCTTTTATTGTTTGGATGCATTTTATATTAAAAGTGGTTTGTTGTAAGACCTCAAACATTTTTGTTTTTCTGGGAACGGTATCATATTATGCTTTTTTTAAGTCTACAGATAACATGTGAGTTTCTAGATTTCTAGCAGAACGTTTTTCTAGTAGTTGCCTTATGCAGGAAATGTTATCTGTGCATGATCTACCTGCCCTAAAATTCCTAATTAATTGAGTCATTCTTAAATATGTGTAGGGTAGTCCTATTGAGTTGTTGATTTGCACGAATTAGTTTATTCTTATCTTGAGGAGACCTTGGTTTTTGCCAAATTCTTCTCAGTTGTCTTTTTTCAATTATCACGTTCCTTACTTCCTTTGGATAATTGTTTCCTTTTAACCTAGGTTTCAGTGTAGGATAGTTTTCCCACGCTGCTTGCTGGATATTGTCCACAAACAATTATTCTGTTTCTTTATCTAATTGGTCTGCGTTTTGTAGTGGTACACTTTCTCTTCAAGGCTCTGCTTAAAACTTGCCCAATAGGTCAAGTTGTTTGTCAATGTACCTAGGGATACTTGATACTTTCTTTTTTAATAGTCTTGTCACTCATATTTAGTACTATAAGAGAGTATGTCCCAGCAGTCATCAATGTCTAGGAAATATTCTCGGCCCCGGGGCAGTGCTCCGGGGCCCCCGATCAAGGGGGGCCCCGTGCATATACTTTAACGATGAAAATAAAAATATGTATTTAAAAAGCCGATCCCAACTAAATATTTTCAAATGACACAATTTTAAAAAGACCACAACATAGTTTTAATTTTTCACTGGGGAAATTAGTCTATTAGACTAAAATGCAATTGGAACAGAACAAGGCCCCTGAGGCCTGAGCTAAGCTGGGGCTCCCGAGACCTTTCGTAAACAGATAAATTGTGACTGAAGAAATTAGTTATTTTGGCGAAATAAAAACTAAAATGCAACCGAAATAGGGATTCCAAGTCCCAGCTACTTTGTCTTAATAAATTTACCCCAGACCACATCTTGGTACGTGAAAGGAACCACATATTGAAAAGAAAGGTATACATAAGATAAAATGAGCACATTAGGATCAGTCCCACCTGTACACTGACCAGCTTTACTGAGTGTGCTTGGCTCACACTGCAGTAGCTTAAGGAACCTTAAGGTGCTTTTAAATCAAAGTGAATACGAACGAAGGAATGAATTCGTAGTATAGGTGTTTTCTTGGTTATTCTTTCGGTGCGAAGTAAGACCATTTACATTGTAGCGAACGAACGCATTCGTTGATCATCCGTCCGCAATGTCAGATACAGATGAAGCTGTAATCATATAATTTTTTAGTTATTGCAGGACATGCTGAAAAAAAAAAAGAAAGAAGAGAGTGTGGTGTTTACGTAGGAGGGAAAATGCGCTTTCAATGGGTTAAATATCAATCATTTTTCCGGCCCCTCTTGCTCTGGGGGTGAATTCTCCAGACCTCCCGGTAGGGGGCCTCCAGATCACATTTGCCCCGGGGCCCCCAACATCGTAGTTACGGCCCTGAGCTTAAATAGCAAAATTGTCCATTTTGTAATCGCATTACATTATTTTTCTTTATTAAATTTTGATGGCGACGTCTACATCCCAAAACTTAAAAAGACAATAAAGTATATCAGGTGTTACTTCGTCCTTCACGTTATAATCAATAAAAAATACCAAACATGATCAAAATGAAAAGTACAAACATATCCTCTAAAATTGTTAAACATTGAAATAAAGTCATTCGAGGATTGTTTTAGTATACTTTACGCGTTTTACAGTCAAGCGACCATTCATTATATGGTTGAGAGCTCTTAGCGCGGCCATGTTAATTGTTTTTTCTAATATTCGGTTTTTCAAATGCAGCCGGTAAAATTTTTATTACTGTGTCGTTCTAAGCCAGTTCCTTTGTTTTGTCTTTGATTACGAAACGGAGAGCTTTGTTGGGCGGATGTAAGTTTTGTCTTGTTTGTACTGGTGGAAAATGAGATGTTTGCATTACCTGAATTTACATTTTATTTCCCTTTTTTTATACGGAATTTTAATTTTACAACTTAAATAATATTTAAATTAAAGGGAAACTTCCAGTGGTTGGACGTATACTATAGTTATAAAATGTACATAGAAAGAAGTAAAAACTTTGTTTGTATAATAGTACCTTCTCCTTCCTCTTTTTCAGCCTGTTTGCATCAGCTCCTGGACAAAGGCCTACCCATGAGTTCATCAACATTCTCTGTTTTGTACTATTTGGTGCCAGTTTCTTGCTGCTACGATTGTGCTCACGAAGTCTCCAATTTACAATGTTTCTAATTCACTTTTCGATGTTTTGTCGTGCCACGTATCCTACACAGTTCCATTTCATTTGCACAATAGCTCCAATTACATCTTCCACCTTCGTCCTTCTTTGCACGTCCTCATTTCGTATATGTTCCCTCAGAGATACCTACTGGGTTTTTTCTCTATTGGTATAAATACTAATTTCTTCTGCAGTTTTTGGTTTTAAATTCTGTTTGCTATTTGTTCCTAGTATCCATTGTTTACTGCTGTTTGTTTAATGATACTCAATTCTATTGATGCTCAATTGAAGTTATTTTTTGACATAGGAATTTCTGTTAGTCCATGCTATGGTAGGCTGCAAATTTATGTTATGTGGGACGGGATGATGAATTCTGTATACCTATGTAGTTGTGTCGGTATGGGTGAGCTCTCTGTATTTTATAAACTTATTAATTTGTAATAAATTTTGGGGGAGTATTGAAAAAAAAATTTTCAGTGTTTTGTTGTTATCTAAATAAAATGAACTTCTATCAATCCATCACTTAATAATAATATTTAAAGAAAATAACCTAAACGTGGTAGCCAAGAGATTAAGTGGCAACATTTATAAAGTAAAATGGAATCAACCAAAAATTTAACACAGTAGAATTCAAGACTTCCTTTTCATCAATATAATCCATGATAGAAAACAACCGAAAAATATAAACATTATAAATAGAAAGACAACTTCCATTAAGTTAACAAAATTAGAAGCTAGTTAAAATTGTAATGATAATTAACAATAGTAAAATTACCATACTTACATTACCAAATTTTAAAAACAATGATAAAATGGCGTAATAATATTATCAAAGTGATGTCAATCTTGCAGACTAAATGGGCACATTTTAGAACAGCTCAAGAAATCTAAGCACCTGAGATGTTGGATCGATAGCAGCCTAAATCCTAATCTAGAAATAAGATCGAGAATAAAACAGGCCAGAAAATCTTTGGAAAAAATAAAGCGACTGCTTTATGATTCTCGAATAAAACTCGAAATTCGATTAGGTTTATCAAAATTCTACGTCTGGTCGACTCTTCTCTATGAGACATAGATTTTTAAAAGATCAGCCGTACATAAATTGGAGGCCTCTGATATGTGGATCTACCGGAGAATCCTCACAATTTCATGGACATCGCGTACCTCAAACGAAGAAGTGCTGCATAGAATAGGCAAGAAAAGAGAACTTTTCAACCCGTTGAAAGTTAGAAAAACGTCATACCTAGGACACATACTGAGAAATAATAAGTACCAATATGCTCAACTTATAGTGAAAGGAAAGATCGAGGGAAAGAGAGGACCAGGAAGGAAAAGACTATCGTGGTTAAGAAACATCCGATAAATGACAGGGCTAAATTTTAAACAGCTAATAAGCACAGCTGAAGAGAAAGAAGAGTTTTCAATTGTAGTAGCCAACAAGCGCACTTTAAGAAGAAGAAGAACCTACATAGAAGTAAAAAACTTTGATTCCTATGACGGTATAATCTTTATTAGGAGTTTTAAAAAGTCATCCAAATGGATTAAAAAACATCAGAACCTTTTTGGACTTAATCAGATCATCATCATTTACATTCAGTTTAGTAATTGAAACTAGCCCACTAAATAGTTGAAATTAAGAGTTCAATATTACATGGTTTTTGATTAAAATTTAAATTTGTAAAAGGACACTAGGTCGATGTTAACAGATTTTTATACTTAAAGAGCAACACGGCTTCCCTGCTCGAACAAACAAAAGTGGAACTTATCAGTTTGACTGACACAGACTGTGCGTGACACAGACTAGGGGGCTAGTTTCAATTCTTCTTCTTCTTGCAGTACCGTCTCCTATCGGAGGTTGGCTACAATCACAGCAATCTTAACTTTGTTGGCTGCAGCTCTGAACAACCGTATTGAACTGCACCCATACCACTCCCTTAAATTTCGCAACCAGGAAATCCTCCTACGTCTCACATTTCTCTTTCCCGAGATTTTTCCTTGGATTATGAGTCTAAGCAGAGAGTACTTTTCTCCTCTCATTATGTGGCCTAGATACTTCAGTTTTTTCGTTTGTATGGTTTTTATGACTTCGCATCCTTCCCCATCTTCAGCAAAGCATCTTGATTTGTTACTCTTTCTGTCCATGGTATTTTCCACATTCTTCTGTAAGAAGTTTATATAGATTTCTATAGTTTCAATTACTACACAGAATGTCAATAATGAAGATCTCATTAAATCGACAACATTCTGATGCTTTTTAATCCAATTGGTTGACTTTTTTAAAAGTTTTAATAAACATTATACTGTGGCAGATTGACAGTTAGCCTACGACCACATATGTGTTGACCGGCTGGGGAAAGAAGAGGAGACGGATTGACGGACGTCTGTCAGGAGATTTTAGAAACTGGGAGAAAAGAACTGTCATAGTTTTCTTACTTATTTTATTATGTAGTTTGTTGTAAATAAACCAATAAAATAGTTTAAAGTGTGCCCCGACTACTTTGCATCCCGCAAACCGGCTACATTGGTGACCCCGAGAAAAAAAACTGTAAGTACAACGATTAAAAGACGACATTATGACAGATAACGACCAAACAATGCCAAACGATAATGCTACACTATACGAAGGCAATGATCACCCAATAATTGCACGGGTAGGCATAAAAGCTCCAGATTTTTGGCCCAATGAACCAGAACTATGGTTTCTTCGGCTGGAGGCGCAGTTCCGACAAGCCAAAATCACATCTGACAACTGCAAGTTCGACCATACTGTTGCTAGTTTAAACAGTAACATACTAATAGAAGTGGCGGATATTGTAAAGAATCCAACTGCTGGCAATGCCTATACACAACTGAAAGCTCGCCTTCTCGAAAGGTATGGCATTAGCTCAGATGAAAGGATCCACAGATTAATGGGGCTCACTCTGGGTGACTTAAAACCCACTCAACTACTCCACAGAATGCAACCTCTGGCCACGGATAGCATTAGTACACAAGTTCTAAAAAATTTTTGGTTGGACCGCCTACCACCTTCGGTTCGAAGTGTTATATCTGTTCTTGATGGAGATATAGAAGAGCTTGCTAAGAAAGCCGATAAGTACCTCCGATGTTCCAGTTTTCCAGTCATGGCTGTTACCGAAAGCTCTACCTTAGACAAAGCAGTGGCTGCATTGAATGACCAAGTGAGCGCTTTATCCAGCAGATTAGCTGTAGCTGAAGAACGGCAACAGATTCAAATGGTCAAGAGTACCAAGTTATCATCTGACGAGCAGTGTTACTATCATCGAAGATTTGGTGCACAAGCACAGAAATGTAGACCACCCTGCAGTTTTACAAAAAACGACGAAAGGGCACAACTGCAGCCCCTCACATACCACGCCGCCTCTTCATTACCGATGGTGTTCTCCAACTTCAGTTCCTTATTGATACAGGGGCAGACCTGAGTGTGCTTCCACGTAAAATCTGCACTGCGACTCGGCCCAGCACTGTATGCCTATATTCTGACACCGGATCGTGCATCCAAACGTATGGGCAGAGACAACTTTCACTAAACCTTGGTCTAGACCAACCTGTAACATGGACTTTTGTAGTCGCAGATGTCACTACACCCATACTAGGAGCCGATTTTCTTACACATTATGGCATCAGTGTTGACATGAGAAACAAACGACTAGTAAGCTCAAATATGTCAAGCAGTATTACCTGTGTGTCTCGTCGTGTTAAAGTACCAGAAGTAGGCCTATCCACTGCCCATCCTTACGATCGTCCGGCAGCCACTATACCAGAGGATACTGAAAGGGTCCAGCACTATATTGAGACTCGAGGTACACCAGTATTTTCTAAACCACGAAGACTTCCACCAGATCGTTTTCAAGCTGCTCGAGCAGAATTCAACGAGCTGATGCAGGCAGGCATTATCCGACCATCAAAGTCATCTTGGGCTAGTTCGCTTCACTTGGTTAAGAAGTCCAATGGACGATGGCGAGCCTGTGGAGATTTCCGCCGTCTAAATGCCATGACCAAACCAGATCGCTACCCAATACCGCACATCCAGGATTTTGCTAACCAGCTACATGGAAAGAAAATTTTCTCTTGTATAGATTTGGCACGTGCTTTTTACCAAATTCCAGTCCACCCGAAGTATGTACAAAAGACGGCTGTAATAACCCCCTTTGGGCTTTACGAGTTTCTCCGAATGCCATTCGGTTTGCGAAATGCTGCCCAGACGTTCTAGAGGTACCTCGATCACCTTTTTCGAGAATGCCCATATGTGTATGTATACATCGACGATATTTTGGTTGCCTTGGAGACTGATACCGAGCATGAGAAACACCTGGCATCAGTACTTCGGATTCTGGAAGCAAATGGACTTCAAATTAACAAGGATAAATCAAAATTCCGCGAAAGTGAAGTAAACTTCCTGGGTGCCACGGTCTCCCCAACTGGCGTTCGTCCATTGCCGGCTAAAGTAGGCACAATTCGCAACTTTCCACAACCTACGACCTATCGACAGCTACGAAGGTTTATGGGTATGCTCAATTTCTACAGATGTTGGTTACCAAATGCTGCGAATGAACTAATGCCATTAACGGACTTACTGTCTCAGCAAAAGAAAAAGAAGCAAGAACTGACATTAACACCAGCAGCTGCAGCAGCTTTCTCCAAAGTCAAAGAACTCTTGGCCGCGTCGACTGAATTGGTTTTCCCAGCACCGAATGCCCAATTGAACATGTCAGTTGATGCCTCAGATGTTGCCATAGGCGGTGTTTTGCAACAGATTATAGGTGAACATCTACAACCCATCGCTTTCTTCTCTAGAAAGCTTTCTAAGACGGAGCGAAACTATAGCACTTATGACCGAGAGCTGCTGGCCATATTCAGTGGCATACATCACTTTCGCCATTTTCTTGAGGGCATGCCGTTTACCATTTATACTGACCACAAGCCTTTAACGTTTGCCTTCCAACAGCGACATGAGCGGCAGTCTCCACGACAGATACGCCAACTAGAATTTATTGGACAATTCTCAACCGACATTCGACATATTCAGGGTGCAGCCAATATCGTTGCCGATTGTCTCTCACGAACCGAAGTAGACGCTGTCACAACACCCATTACCATTGACTATAACCGGCTATCCGAAGCTCAGACTGCAGATGAGACTCTCCAACAGACTCTGACCGATCCTGCTAGCTCCTTACAACTTCAGCGCATAGTTCTACCAGATAGTCAACGACCTATTTATTGTTCAGTGCAAGATGGTCGTATACGAGTTTATGTGCCAGCTGTGTTCCAGAGAGATGTTTTCCTGAAGTTCCACACGCAGTCCCACCCAGGACATGCTGCTACATTACGAATGATTTCCGAACGCTTTGTGTGGCATAACATGAATCACCAAGTCAAGCAGTGGTCACGAGAGTGCATCCAATGTCAACGTGCCAAAATTGGACGTCACACTGTTACACCTGTGACACCTATAGGAATTCCAGACGATCGATTCGCACACATACATGTCGACATTGTGGGCCCACTTCCAACAAATCAGAACTTTCGATACCTGCTCACAATCATCGATCGTTTCACGAGATGGCCCGAGGCCATACCTATCTCGGAAATTACAGCCGAAGTTGTTGCGCAGAAGCTCCTTGAGGGATGGATATCTCGGTTTGGTGTGCCAGCAACCATAACAACGGATCGAGGTAGGCAATTTGAGAGCCACTTATTTCGCCAGCTCAATAGATTGCTAGGTGTACAACATATTAAAACCACTGCCTACCACCCACAGCCAAACGGATGTATTGAACGTTTTCACCGAACGCTTAAGGCTGCTCTGATCGTCGCGGACACAGTATCGTGGGTCGAGGCCCTCCCTCTGGTCATGCTAAGCCTTCGAAACACTTTCAAACAGGACATTGCGTGTACAGCCTCCGAGTTAGTGTATGGTAAACCAATATGTCTCCCTGGACAGCTGCTTGTCCCTAGTGCTGCTACACCCAACGAGCATAGTTTTGTCCAACGACTACGTCAGACCATGGGAGCATTGCGGCCTGTACTGACGAGCAACCACTCAGTCCGCACTGCCTTTGTCCATCCGGATCTGCAGACTACGAGTCATGTGTTTTTGCGGACTGATAAAGTAAAGCCTCCGCTTACACCTCACTATACCGGCACGTTCAGAGTGTTGGAACGAAGTGACAAGTTTCTAATTGTAGATGTCAAAAATGTTCCTCAGAGAATTTCCATGGACCGACTCAAGCCAGCATATATTCCAGCGGCCCAACAGGTGCAGGAAGAACATGTATATGCCAACCGTCTGATGAGTAACACGGTCAACATTGCCGTTCGAAACCAGTAGGTTCCTCACTGGAGGGGAGCCCTGTGGCAGATTGACAGTTAGCCTACGACCACATATGTGTTGACCGGCTGGGGAAAGAAGAGGAGACGGATTGATGGACGTCTGCCAGGGGCTTTTAGAAACTGGGAGAAAAGAACTGTCATAGTTTTCTTACTTATTTTATTATGTAGTTTGTTGTAAATAAACCAATAAAATAGTTTAAAGTGTGCCCCGACTACTTAGTGTAGGAAACAGAGGTTGAACCTTGCAAAATGGACACAAGTCCGGTTTTATTTTTTTTCTGGTAGATCAAGGGGTGCTTATTATAAGACTAACTTTTTCTGAAAAAATTTCGCCCCGGAACCCCCTTTTTCACCCCTTTAAAGGGGGTAATTTGTGGTTTTTGCGGAACGTAGCCATTCCTGTACCTTTTACAAAAAATTTTTTTTATAGAAATATGAAGATATTTTCTATGATTTATTATCCGACAGCATATGTCTATCATCCACCGTTTAGCGGGGGTGGCGCCCCAAAGTTGACAAGTTTTTAAAAAAGATGTTTTTAAAAAAAATATATTTTTCCCTAACTGTAACGGAAATTAAGAAAAAGTCCTGCGACAATTTTTCACAAATAAGTGACTGATTTTTTGGTACAGGTTTTACTTAAGGGTAATTGCCCTATTTTTAATTACAGGGTGTTACATTTTAAAAAACCCCTTTTTATACCATCTGAACCGTTTATGCTAGAGTAAAAAGAATTTCAGAGATTACCCACGTGCTGGTGCTATTTACAAATTTGTATAATTTACCCCCATTTTTTCCTCGGAACCACCCAAAAAAAAGAATAATTAATAAATAAAGTGATTTTCTTGAAATCCTTCACACACAATGCCCTTTATTAATATGCTTCATATATCATTTTGTGCACGTTATTATTACCCATGCATGGACACCAAAAGCGATTTCCTAGTGCAACCCCTGTAGCCAAAAAAAAAAATAAATAAAATGGGGGTTGAATTTTTTTTTTGTTTTTTGCTTTTTGATCCATATGGGCATATGCTTCATCAATTCTGCTTTTCAAAAATATATATGGTTATTGCAACATTCCTGCGGAAACCACCCCTATCCTTGAAAATATACTGCAGAAACTACCCCTATCCCTTGGCGAGCATGTTTTTACGATTTTCTCATTACCTATGCATTATTTTTAAACAAAACTTATACAAGGTTAAAGACCACTATTAACTCTAAAAATTAGGCCCTATTCATTTTTTTCGTATAAGCAACCGTTACGGCACAGTGGCGCCGTAAACTTCGTGATATGCTTTGGCGGGCTCCAGTTTTTGTTTTTTATTTCGTCACTTTTTGTTTTATTGATAAAGTACTTATGTAAAATAAAACAACACAGTGTAAGCTACAAATTATGACCTATACACATTTTACATTCTTTGCCCCCCAAAGCCACAGTGGTGGCCCAAAATCAATTTTTGCATATTTTCGCCACCTACACGCATTTTATTTCATTAATGCTACCTTAATAGCACAATATTCACCCTTAAGTGGTCGCTAAGCAGTGGCGGATCCAGGGAGGGGTGATGGGGGCGATCACCCCCCCCTCTCACACCCAAAGTGATATTATATTTAAAGATTATAAAAATATTCATTTATTTTTATAGAAATTTAGCCAATTGGCACCCCCCTTAACGATGCTGGATCCGCCACTGTCGCTAAAACATAAAAAGTACGCCATCATTATAAAAATAATAATATAAGTATTTCTATAAAATAAATGAATATTTTTATAATCTTTAAATATAATATCACTTTTGGTTTGAGGGGGGTGATCGCCCCCATCACCCCTCCCTGGATACGCCACTGCTTAGCGACCACTTAAGGGTAAATATTGTGCTATTAAGGTAGCATTAATGAAATAAAATGCGTGTAGGTGGCGAAAATATGCAAAAATTGATTTTGGGCCACCACTGTGGCTTTGGGGGGCAAAGAATGTAAAATGTGTATAGGTCATAATTTGTAGTTTACACTGTGTTGCTTTATTTTACATAAGTACTTTATCAATAAAATAAACAAGTGACGAAATAAAAAACAAAACTGGAGTCCGCCAAAGCATATCACGAAGTTTACGGCGCCACTGTGCCGTAACGGTTGCTTATACGAAAAAATGAATAGAACCTAATTTTTAGAGTAAATAGTGGTCTTTAACCTTGTATAAGTTTTGTTTAAAAATAATGCATAAGTAATGAGGAAATCGTAAAAACATGCTCGCCAAGGGATAGGGGTAGTTTCTGCAGTATATTTTCAAGGATAGGGGTGGTTTCCGCAGGAATGTTGCAATAACCATATATATTTTTAAAAAGCACTATTGATGAAGCATATGCTCGTATGGATCAAAAAGCAAAAAACAAAAAAAAGTTTCAACCCCCATTTTATTTATTTATTTTTGGCTACAGGGGTTGCACTAGAAAATCGCTTTTGGTGTCCAAGCATGAATAATAATAACGTGCACAAAATGATATATGAAGCATATTAATAAAGGGCATTGTGTGTGAAGGATTTCAAGAAAATCACTTTATTTATGAATTCTTCTTTTTTTGGGGTGGTTCCGAGGAAAAAATGGGGGTAAATTATACAAATTTGTAAATAGCACCAGTACGTGGGTAATCGCTGAAAGTCTTTTTACTCTAGCATAAACGGTTCAGATGGTATAAAAAGGAGTTTTTTAAAATGTAACACCCTGTAATTAAAAATAGGCTAATTACCCTTAAGTGAAACCTATACCAAAAAATCAGCCACTTATTTATGAATACTTGTCGCAGGATTTTATCCTAATTTCCGTTACAGTTAGGGAAAAATATATATTTTTTAAAAACATATTTTTTAAAAACTTGTCAACTTTGGGGCGCCACCCCCGCTAAACGGTGAATGATAGACATATGCTGTCGGGAAATAAATCATAGAAAATATAGTCCTCTTCATATTTCTATAAAAAATTTTTTTTGTAAAAGGTACAGGAAGGGCTACGTTCCGCAAAAACCACAAATTACCCCCTTTAAAGGGGTGAAAAAGGGGGTTCCGGGGCGAAACTTTTTCAGAAAAAGTTAGTCTTATAATAAGCACCCCTTGATCTACCAGAAAAAAAATAAAACCGGACTTGTGTCCATTTTGCAAGGTTCAACCTCTGTTTCCTACACTAACTTTGCATCCCGCAAACCGGCCACAATACCATTAACATTATACAAAAACAAAAGTGATGACAAATCAAAATATCACAATCAACTTAGATGGCCGAATGACTTGGGCAGCAGTAGGAAGACTCAGTGATGTGTTGAAAAATAAAAAGATTCCAATAAATCTAAAGAATATCCTTTATTCAACAGTTGTATTCTACCAGTTATGATCAATGGAATGGAGACGATGACACTTACAGAGGCCCTCTGTGTAAAAAAAAAATTTAATAATTAGCTAAGTACTTTCAACACATAACGTGCCATCATCAGAGCTTCCCAAAAGGACATTTAAGATAAGAGATTTTTTATAAACAAAAGATTGAAAAAACTTACGTCCTCTTATAAATCACATGATAAATCATGGATATATATATATATATATATATATATATATATATATATATATATATATATATATATATACATATATATTCTTCAACTTTTTCTATAACTTTGTCGTTTATTATTGCCACGGTTTCTTCGGAGTGCATGACTTTTGTTTTGTTTAAATTTATTTTCAGTCCTATTTTAGAAGATTATGTGGGTAGTTCTCAAAGCATGGCTTGCAGTTCTTGTAGGTCGGTAGCTATCATGATTATATCATCCGCAAATCGTAGATTACGAGGTAGCTGCCATTGATGTTTATCCAAAACCCTCCTCCAAAACTAAGGTGAACAGTTTGGGTGATAGAGTGTCTCCCTGTTTGACACCCCTGTTTAGTGGTACAGAGTTCGTTTATTTATTTTCATTTAGGTAGTATGTAGCTGTATCTTGGTTCATAGTTTCTTTTAAGTTAATATATCTGCTGTCTATTCTACAATTTTTCATTGCGTTTATTACGGCCGTGTGTTCTATAGTGTCGAAAGCTTTTTCGTAGTCTACAAATGCTATAAAAACTGGAGAATTGTATTTGTTACATTTTTCTATTAGTATTTTCCTTGGTTAACAGGTGATCGGATGTTGAATAGCCTTTTCTAAAACCTGCCTGTTTATATGGTTGGTATTCATCTAATGTCCTTGTTAGTCAGGTAGTTATGACTTTGGTGAGTATTTTAAACAGGTGTGACAGTAGACTGTAGTAAAACTACAGGCCCAACCTACAGTTGCAATATTTTATATCAATTTCCTCTCACTGTATGTCCCAGGTAAGACATTTTCCGGTACTTAACAGTCTTTGGCAGTTTTCTATATTTGCTGGTCCTAGTTAGTACTTCTTGTACTTAGTACTCTTGCGGACCAAGGTATTTTCAGCATTTTTGTCTATGAAACCACATTTCGAATGCTTTAATTCTGTGCATGATCGATATTTTTAGCGTGCACACTTCTACACCATACAAAAGTACAGACCAAGCATAACACTTAACCATTCTTGGTATTAGTTCTAAACTAAGATGATTATTGCAAACATATGACTTCATTTTCATAAAAGTAGTTTTACTCATTGCTATTCTGCGTTTTATTTTTATGTCTGGATCTAGTTGGTCCGTAGATTAATTAATTGCACCAGAATCCTATTGCAGCTAAGAGCTGGACATTAAGGGAAGATGGCAAAAAAGAATAAATACTTGAAATTTAAAACGATGACATAAATAGAACTAAAATTATATGTAAAGTACCTAATCACATAAAAAAGTATCTTCTTCTTCATCGCCTTCTTTTTGTGTAGACATGACTTTGTCCGTTTTTTGAATGTTCTTCCAGTAAGTTACCGTTCCATCGTTTTCATGGTCTTCCAACTGGTCATCTTCCTATTGGGAAACCGTCCCTCTAGGGCTTATAATACCGTGATTCCGGGATCCCGAATACCGGAATTAGAGATGCATCAAGTCAAGCTAGTTTGATTTTATTCAAGAAACTTGACTTGACTTGAAAACCAAACTATTTCTGCAAAAAAGTTTGACTTGACTTGATTCCGATATCTGTAGGTTTGACTTGAAATCAAACTTGTTCAAACAGTTTGAAGTTTGAATATCATATTGCGCAACATGTTTATTTCCAATTCTAATTGAGAGCGTACCGACTTTTGTTTTGACTTATTTGGATAGCTCGGAATCTGTACTCTGCTACTCTGCAAATTAGTTTGTAGTTCATATTAAGAAGTACATATGTGCTTGGCTTGTTTATTACGTTCGTTTTGATGTGTGTGATCTGTGAAATAATATCTGAACCTGAATATTTTTCGGCTCAGAACAAGTACCTGATTAAATTGAGTCTGATTTTAAAGGTATCCCTTCTCTTCCACTGCAAAAATTAAGAGAAGAAAAGCTGTACTTGAAGTAGAATTAATTAAGAAAAATAAATATACTGATTTATTTGATATTGCGGCAGGTGATTTCAAAACAATGAAAATTGAAAAGTGCATACTTGTATTATGTAAAAATAAAGAACAGTGTTATAAAATACAATTAGTGAACTAATTCTTTAAGACGACATTGCAAAGTGGCAAAAAATTCATTAAAGCTACTCTATCAAAAATATAATATTTTGTTGTTCCTTCATAAATTTTTGTTAAAGTATCATAACACAATTTTACAACCTATTTATCCTATCTGTACCTTTTTATCTTATGTTGTGAAGAAAGGTCCAGCTATTTATTGCAAACATGTGTTACTGTGCTTGATCTGGTAATACAAATTTTTAAGATTTTTTCACTTGAATACTATTGTCCTATTGTAACATGAGCGGAGCGTGAGGGGGCAATATAATACAATCCAGGGGTTCTATGTAAAATATAAACGAAAGTTGAAAAGTTGGGAGATTGTGATTCCGTAGTTTTTTTTATTTAAGTTAAAAAACAGCTCGACAACCCTTTTTGGGTCTTGGCTTGTTTTAGGATTTTCCGCCACAGGACTTGTGCGTGGTCGGTTCAGTTCGGCTATTCCTATTCCGTTTCGCGGAACCTTAAGTTCGTTTTACGGCTACTGCTAGCGTAAATTTGTCGCCCGTGGAGCATTAGCCTTATGTTTCTTAGCCAGCTCTTAATGTTCTCCAACTTGCATTTCCCTTGTAATATCTTTAGATCTAGGTCCGTACCATGGTGTCTTACCATCGATTTTTTGAAGGGTTTTATCTCTGCTGTTTGTAGCATTCTTTTTGTCCTGTCTGTATCAGGTCGTATTTCTGCCGCGTATGTCATTATTGGTCTGGTGACTGTTTTGTAAATTCTGTCTCTCATTTTTTTCCCGATACATACTTTTATTTCTTCATATTGTTTCATTCTGACACTCTGGGGCTCTGTTTCTTCTATTCATTCTATTCCACTTCTGTTTCGAGTTTTCCGTAGCTATATATAGTGTGATGCCTATATAGCTGTTAAGGGGGAAAATTAACATGTTAAATTTTCTGCCGATTATAAAGCTGGTGCAATATACGTACTAAATCATATTCACTTTGAGAGATTAGTATTGTATCCTCTCCATAGCAGATTATTTTAAGTTGTTTTTCTCCTATTCAGTGTCCTTCTTTAGTTCTCACTTTTTTATTATCTTCTCTACGATAAGATTCAACAATAGAGAACTCAGATAATTCCCCTCTCTTATCCCATTATCTGCTTCAATTGGTCAGTTCGTTCTTCTTTTACTTTTAGTTTTATTGTGTTGCGTTGGTAGCTATTTTTAATCATTTTAATTATTCGTAGAGGTAGAAGTACCTCGCCTACGTACAAAAAATGGACAACATCCTTTAATTTGATCATATCAAATGCCTTCTTAAGGTCCACGAAACATTAAAATATTATGTCGGTTTGTTGTATTATAATTATTTGTCTTGAATTTGCCTCATAAATATATTGTCTGTGCATGATTTTTTCGACCTAAAACCAAGTTGTTCTTTCGCAAATATCATAATTTCGTTTAGTTTGTTTGTTATCACTTGGGTTATATATATATATATATATACAATAGCACTAAAGGCCTTAGAGGCCGATGGCTTGAAAAGTTTGTTTTTTTCTTTCTTCATTTTCACGTTTCTTTATGTGCTGAGCTCTTCTCTGGCTTGATATGTGATTTTCCTCCATTCCTTCCTGTCACTCATTTTTCTTTTTTGGCCCTCTAGCCCCATTCTTTCCAAATCTTTTTCGACGTCTTGCTTCCATCTATTTTTCGGCCTTCCTCTTCTCTTTCTTGAAGTTATAGTGTAGTTTAGTACCTTTTTTGGAGTCCTCGTGTTTGGCATCCTTTCAATGTGGCTTCGCCATCTAAGTCTCTGAGCCTTTATCACTCCTATTATATTAGGTTGGTTGTATAATTGCTTTAACTCATCATTTGATCTTCTTATCCATAAACCGTCCCTTATTTTTCCTCCATATATCTTCCTTAGTATTTTCCTTTCCCAGATCTCCAGTAAATTTTGTTCATTTTTTGTCATTGTCCATGTCTCACTGCAGTATGTTACTATTGGCTGTATAGTTGTTTTGTATAGCTGTACTTTTGCCCTTCTTGATAGAAACTTGCTTTTCAACATTACATTAAGTGCATGTACACTTCTATTGCCTGCCATTATTCTAGCTTGTATTTCTTCTTTAATGATAGGTTTACGTGATATTATTGCCCCTAGGTATGTAAATCTTTCTACCATTTCGAATTCGTATGATGTTCCTTCTTCTACTTCTACTTTAAACTTTTGACCATTCCTAAACTGACCATCTGTCCACTCCATACATTTTGTTTTAGTTGAATTTATATATAGTCCCATTTTCTTCGCTGCTTTTACTATTCTCTGTACCATCTCCTGTAGCTCTTTTTTTCCTCTTGCCAGTAACTCCACATCATCCACAAACGCCAAAACTTGGTGTCTTCTTTGATATATGAGTCCTTCTCTATTGATTTTTGCTTCTCGCATTATTTTTTCTAGGCATAAGTTGAAGAGTAAAGATGACAGAGGATCGCCCTGTCTTAATCCTTCGTTTACTATAAATTTTTCTGATGATTGATTGTTTATTTTGACTCTGTTTTCTGTATTCTCCAGAGTGAGATGTATCATGTTACGTAGCTTTCTGCTAACTCCCAATTCCTCAAGCGCCTCTTTTAATTTCTTCCTCTTTATTCTATCGTATGCTTGTTGGAAGTCGATGAATAGTGCTATCGTTGGCAGGTTGTGTTCATAGCTTTCTGCTTGTAATTCTCTGATTACGAATACTTGGTCCGTTGTGCTTCTCCCTCTTCTAAATCCGCACTGATATTCGCCTATTATATTTTCAGCTTCTTTTTCAAGTTTGTCTTTTATTGATTTTCCTAGGATTTTGTATACGGTATTTAGTAAAGCTATTCCTCTGTAATTACTGCATTCTGTTTTGTCGCCTTTTTTATGTAATGGGCAGATAATTGCTTCCTTCCAGTCCTCTGGTATTCGTTCTTTTAACCATATATCTTTTATGATTTTGTGTATCCAATCATTCAGCAATTTTCCACCATATGTCATCATCTCTGCTGTTATGTTATCGCTTCCAGGGCATTTGTTGTTTTTAAGATTTATAATTATTTCCTCGATTTGTTCTTTGCTCGGTGGATTATCTTCTATGTCTTCTAACTGTTCATTTTCTGTCTCTGCTTCTATGGATTCATTTTGGTTTGGCTTATTCTTGCCATTTAGTAATTCGTCAAAATACTCTTTTCATCTCTCTACTATTTCTGCTTCGCCGCTTATATTATCTCCAGCTTTGTTTTTAACGAATATGGGTTTTTGCTGGTATCCTCTTTTATCGTTTCTGGCACCTTGATACAGGTTTTTTATTTCTTTATTTCTGTAGTTCTCTTCTATTTCTTTTAGCTTATTATCTAAGTGTTTTCTCTTCTTTTCTCTCAACAACCTCTTTACTTTTTGTCTTTGTTCTATATATCTATCATGCGTCTCTGTTGTTTCTTTCTTGATCATTTCCATCCTTAATGATTGTCTTAGTTCTATTTCTTTTTGGCACTCTATGTCGAACCACTCCTTCCTCTTTTTAATCTCTTGTTTATTACATTCTTTTGCTGCTTTGTTCATTACTTGCTTTATGATTTCCCAGTTGTTCTCCGTTTGTTCTTCTATTTGTATCTTTTTTAGTTCCCTTTCCATTGTTTCTCTGTATGTTTCTTGCTCTTTTTTTTGTTGCAAACCGAATTGGTTTATTTATACATTTCTTTTCTTTTATTTTGTTTTTGTTTTCAGGTATCAGTTGCTTCATTTTGATACCCACCATGTAATGGTCGGAGTCGGCATCTGGGCCTCTGTATGTTCTAATCTTCTTTATACATTGCTACTCTTCTTTTTCGATCAGCACGTGATCTATTTGGTTTTTGGTCTTTCTATCTGGCGATATCCATGTTTCCTTGTGTATTTCTTTTCTTTCGAAATATGTGCTCATTATGATCATATTTTTTTCTCTTGCAAAATCTATGAGGAACTGTCCGTTTTCATTAGTTTCATTGTGTTTACTATGTTTTCCTATTGTCGGTCTAAATACTTCTTCCTTCCCTATTTTGGCATTTGCGTCGCCTAAAATAATTTTCATGTCGTATCTGGGTATACTTTCGATTGTTCTATTTAGTTCACTGTAAAAATATTCTTTGACATCATTATCTTTTTCTTCAGATGGTGCGTGAATATTTATGAGAGTGATTTTTTGGTATTTTCCCTTGATCCTGATACTACATAATCGATCTGATATTGGTTTGAATTCTACTATTGCTTCCTTTAGTTCTTTTCGTAGCATAAAACCTGTGCCTAATGTTCTATTCTTTCCGCCGCTATTAAAAAACACTGTATCTTCTATTTCTAATATATCATTTCCCAGCTGTTTCGTCTCCTGCAAGGCTACTATGTCAAATTGGAACTTTTCGATTTCTCTCGCTAGATGTTTAAGTTTACCTTCTCTATATGTGCCTCTTACATTCCATGTTCCTAAAAGTAAGTGTTCTTTTCGACATGTTCTCTTGTGTTTTTGTCCGGTTTTCATTTTTTTTCTCTTTTGTCCTTTTTTTGAATTATCGTTATCCTTTTTCTGTACTTGTGTCGTCATCGTTATTCCCATGGTACAATTGTCTGCTAGTTTTTTGATGTTGTTTTGATCATTTTTCCTTCTTTGTCGTTCCACTTCCATTCGTTGTTGTTTACCCATATTTTTTTTACTCCAATCTTGACTTCATTTCCTTTGTTTCTTTCTTCCTGAGCAATGTTTCTAATTGTTTTCTGTATTTCTCGTTCTCTTATGGTTGCATCTTCGTTAATATATACCTTCAGCCCTCTTATTTCTTTTAACTTATACTTTTTTTCCATTATTTTTCTTTTTTCTTCTTGGTTTTCTAATTCAATGAGGCATGTTTCTTCTCCTAGCTTGTGAGCATTCCTTATTTTAACCTCTACTCCTAAGTGTTGTTTGATGAAATTGTTAGTTGTTTCTTTTAACCCTGCTTGTTCATATGTGTCTATCCTTAGACCGTTCATGACTACGTTATTTATTCGTCGGTGTTTTTCCATAACTTCCATGTGGTTTGTTATTTCTCTGAGTTCCTCCTTGATTTCTATATTCTCTTGTTTTAGTTCCGCATTTTCTTTTCTCAGCGCTCTGTTTTCTATAATGAGCTTTTCTATTGCTTCCTTGCTTTCTTTTTGATTTCTTTTTATTTCCTTAATGTCATCGGTGAGGTGGCTCATCATTATTAATAATTGATCAATTTTTGTTTCTTCATTTCTTTTCTCTTGATTTTTTGTTGGTGTTCTCGAGAACTTTTTGCTCTTTCTAAAAATATCATCTTCCTCGTTATCCATATTTCTGTCCTTCCTTTTTGACCCTCCTTCTGACTGTGTGTCATCACCGTCTAAAGTTTCCAGATACCTTTCCATTTTCCGGCGTCAAACACTGTCTTCCACCTCAAAAGTGCAGAGAAGACAGCGTTTACCGTATTTATTTTGTATATTTATTATCGGTTGTTATTTTCTGTGGTTACCTGGAAAATCTACTCACAACGGCAACGTCGCAATTTCATCGGCCAGAGTTTCGTGTCTACGTTTTGTTGTTAAACAGGCTTAACAATTTTAGCGATCTTACTTTTTGTATGTCCTTGGTTCTATTTTGATGTTATTTCACCGATTTTAATGTTTTTAATTATCACTAACCTTAACTTAATGTCTTATATTGTTCACTGGATACTTTTAATAACTTATTTCCCGTTACAACTCTCAAAAATTGAGTTTATTGCAGACGGTAAATACAATATTTGTTTTCGTTTTTTTTTCACTTGGGTTATTAATTTTAATATTGTGTTTAATAAATTAATTTATTTGTAATTCTCCGGGTCCCATTTGTCTCTCTTTTTGAAGACAGGTATTAGGATGCTTAAGTTTCATTCTTGTGGTATTCTGTTTGATTCTATTATTTTTTTGATTAGTTTTAATATCTGTTTATTCAGATCTTGTTCTTCGTAATTTAAGAATTCAATCGATATTATATCCGTTCCCGGTGATTTTCTATTTTTTTAATTTCCTTATAAAAAAATAAAAACTATCATGTTACCTAATAACTCAATATGTCATTTTCTTCGCATTCCAATTTTCCAATACATACTTGTTTTTATTGTACATAATATTCTACGCCAATGATGTTTTTCTCCAGGATATTCGGTCGAGATCAAACGGCATCGTGTAGGTGGGCTGTTACCGGTATCCCGCGAGGTATTATGCGCCCTGTACCAACTACTCATCATTACCAACGGAAAAATATTAATAAATATTGGAGAAATTTTGTATGGCTGTTAGGTACTATATTATATTTCTTGACTGTAATTAATATGGGTGATTAGAGCCCGGTAAAATTCGTATTTTTATTGGTAGATCTGAGGTTAATAGGAATGGAGATATATTTGGATGAATAATGAGGTATCGGATTAGGTAATGAATGAAAAATTTAATTTTTTTTTAATTGAGCCGGTAGGTAGTAAGAGGTGTTTTCATTGTAATATTTTCTACCACATACTTGTAATTAATGATTTTAATGGTTGACGTATTGTAAGTATTCAAAGGATTATGTATAAAAAAGTAAAGACCCATATTTCTTTTCTAGTAAAGTAAAGTTAAAGGATATTTTTTAATGTATAAAAAAGTAACGACCCATATTTCTTTTTTAGTAAAGTTAAAGGATATTTTTTTAAAAACGAAGGGAACACAAAACCTAATTTATCATCTATATACTACTTGAACCTAGGGTGACCAAGTCATAAACTTGAAATAACGGGACACATCCAAGGAGCAATAGCACACCTACAATTTTTCTCGGGGGGGGGGGTGTATGGTCCTATAAATCCTTTTCAATTTACTTGTGAATGTGTAATTTACGTACGACCAAGACAGCAAAATAGACAGAAATAATAGTAATATAAGTAATATAGTAATACATAATAGCGAGAAACAAAGCCAACTCAACAAATAAAAAGATTAACAAAAACATTATTACAGATCAACTTCAACCAGTAGCATATGCAGATGATCTAGTCATCATAGAGAAGGCGAAGATGACACTTATAAAAGCAGTTGGAAAATTACATAAGAAACTGAAGAGAATAGGACTAGAGATAAACCAGCACGAAACAAAATACATGACGATAGGGAAGGATAACACAACTCAGAAATATCTAATAATAATAACATAGAACCATAAATTTAAAACTGCATCCACCTTTAGCTACTTGGGAGTACCAATAGGGAAAACCGGAAAAGAGAGAACAGAAGAAAGAATTCTGAAGGGCAGACAAACATATGGAATGAATAGAAATCTGCTGAGAAGCAAGACTGTAAGTATAATATGAATGAACCTATAAAAGACCTTAATAAGACCTGTTGTTACATATGGGATAGAAACAACGACAATGAAAGAAAAATAATGAGAACAATACTGGGCCACAATGTAACAAAAGAGGGAGAAATAAGAATGAAAACAATTGCCGAAATTGAAGAAAAATTAAAGAGAGAAAATATACTCAGATACAAAAAATGAACACAACGCAAATACGGGACATTTAGGCGTCCCGAGAAACTTTTTCGGGACCCCGGGACAAATCGTTAAAAAACGGGACAATCCCGTTTTTACGGGACGTTTGGTCACCCTACTTGAACCCCAAATAGACTTTATACGAAAAATCACGTGATACGTACACCCTTGAACATAGTTATACTGCATTTGAAAATTATTAAGTAAAGTTTTTTTGTTGTATTTCCAAAACACAACAAGACATTTTAAACATAAGGGGGGCGTCAATAGAAAAAGTTAAAAAAATACAGATATCTTGGTACAAAATTATTAATGAGAATAACGAGTATACAGAAGAAATAAAATGAGAATTGGACAAGTTAGAGCAACATTTAACAAGATGGGAAAAGTATTAGGCAGTAGATACCTTAGTTTGCAACTCAAAATACGAATACTACGTTCGTATGTGTTTTCGGTTCTGCTGTATGAGGTGGAGGCCTGGACCTTAAAGAAAGAAATAAACGATCGACTTGAAGCATTCGGGATGTGGACCTACCGAAGAATATTAAAAATAAGTTGGGTAGATAGAATAACAAATGTTGAGGTCCTCAGAAAGATGAAAAAGGATAAGGAAATTATGAATACGATTAAGATAAGAAAGTTACAGTAGTATCTCGGCCGCGTTATGAGAGCGGATAAATATGTGTTGCTACAAACTATAATGCAGGGAAAAATACAGGGAAAACGAAGTATTGGAAGAAGACGCATCTTCTGGCTCAACAATCTGAGAAAGTGGTATAGGTAACTGCAGTTCCGTCGATTTGTTCTGAGCTGCAATCTCAAAAGTGAAAATACCTGTGCTGATCACCAACCTCTTTAGAGGAGACGGTACCTAAAGAAGAAGAAGAAAGTTTTCATGGCCCAGCTGATTTGCATTATTTTTTTCTTTTCTTTTGACAAAAATAACACTGCATCAACTACTGACAGTTTTTAGGAGGGGGTACAAAACAAAGTATAAACTTTTAATTTTTTACGAAGTATGTATAAAATTTAAATATATAACTTTAAATGTAAAATTTAATGTCTTTTAATTATTTCAGTACTTGATAGAACTCAGAGGAAGACCAAAAACCAGGTCGAAAATCCAGATGGCCGAGGACCTTAAGAAGATGGGAGTTAGAGAATGGGTAACCTTAAGCAAAACAGGAACAAATGGAGAAAAATTCTTTTATGTTGATGTATTTTTGTCATTCTAAAAGGATGGGTTCTTTATTTATTCAGTGGGTATGAGTTGGTATAGTATGGTATATCCTGATAGCAATCGAGTTATTATTACTTTCTCACTACGTTTGAGTGGTCATTGGATACCAACAGTTTCTGGGACCATTTTCTTGTTACTCATGTGCCATCTCATCTCGGCTTTTTAAATAATGTTTTTTGTTTTAATCTTAAATCAGGATAATCTATAATACAATGCAATTGGAGCAACTAATAATAAGCAGACCCAAACTTAGGCCCTAAACAACTTAATATAATGTTATTGAACATCTATGTGGAGCATTGAGCTTCAGTGAAAACTCGCCATCGGGTTCTATTTTGAGCTAAGACCTTCACGTCATTCAAAGATTTTCCCTGACCTCTTATCGTGTCCAGGATGAATCTTCTCCAGGTTTGTGCTGGACGACTTCTTTTCTTTTTCCTTGGGAGTTCCACTCTAGAGCGGCAGTCTTTACAATACTGGAATAATTTTTTCGTAGTGTGTCACCGATCCAACCTCACTTTCTAGACTTTAATTCATTTTACCCTTTTTTGTTCGGTCAGGTAAAGTAGATCTTCGTTTCTGATGATGTTAGGTCAGAAAATACAAACGATTCTTCGTAAAAATTTGTTAACAAAGGCCTGTAGTTTGTCTGTAAGGGGATTTGTCACTTTCCAGGTTTCACATCCGTAGAGTAGAACAGACATGACATTTGACTGGAATATTCAGATCTTTGACCTTTTAGTATACTCGCAAGACCTGCAAAAAGGGTTAAGCATGCTGAATGTTTGTTATGCTTTTCGTATCCTCATACGAATTTATTTCGTCTTTTGTACATCTGCTATGACTATGACACTTCCAAGATACATAAAGTTTTGCACATTTTCAATCTGCATGTTGTCGATAGTAAATAGCGTGTTGTTCCTTGCATTTATTCTCATGGACTTGTTTTTACTAATATTTATTTCCAAACCTACTTTATTGGCTTCAGTGGAAAGTGTTTCCAATTGGTCAGCCACATTATCTTGGAACCTTCATACTAATAGATAGAAATCGTCGGCGTATTCCAGATCGCTTCTGCGTGGGGTTAACGTCCATTGACTCCCTCTTGTGTCGAAGTCTAGTTTGGAGTGAACGTAGTCTATCGCTATGTAAAAAAGAGAGGAGACAGAGGAGAAAGCACGCATTCCTGTCGAACTCCAATAAGTACGTCAATTTCGTGACTGTTGGTTCCATTGTCTGTCACGCTACATTTCGCCTAATTATACAGTGACTCGAAAGAATCGCGTCGCTCAAGTGGAATTGGGCAGGACACGTCGCCTGATTGTCAGACAACCGATGGACAAAACGTATTGTCAAGTGGAGGCCACGAAAAGAAGCACTACGGAGCAGAGGACGACCACCAAACAGATGGACTGACGATCTGAACTGTATTGTCGGCAACTGTATGCAAGTCGCACAAAACAGAGAAAGATGGAAAGAGCTGAGGGAGACCTATGTCCAGCAGTGGACGAGTACGGATTGATGATGGTGATGATGATACAGTGACTTTATAACGGAAATTATTTTATATGGGATGTTTCTTAGCTTTAAAATTGGCAGCATGAAATGTCAATGGCACGTTCGAAATCAACGAAAACCATGTATAGGGGTGTGTTTCATTCAACCTATTGTTGCAATATTACCCTCACAGTATTAATGTGAGAGTAATACTAAACAACTGAACAATTTAGAATGACATAAATTATATCTGAGTTAATGGATACAGAAGAGTTGCCAGAAGCAGAAGAAAATAGACAATTCTTCCAAAAAAGGCTGTAGCTCACAATGTTGTTGTCTTTAGGTCTAAAAAAATTTTCTATGGAATCCTATATAAATATATATTTCTTTGGAATTTGTTTAATGTCAGAAGTATTTATTTGTTTATTTAATTTTTATGAATGTGATTTATATACTTTCTTCCTACTACATATATTTTAATTATTATAAATTCATATTCCACCACATTCTTGAAAAATCTGGTTGAAAGTTTGTCTGTGCAAAACTTTAACCAATTTATAAGAAAATCGTTATTTTAATTTCAATAAAGTAGTATTACTACATCCGGCAATTTGTTAAGTTTTATAATAATTTGCGATAACAGTACATTCGCTCGCTGCCAGTACCTTAAAATACCATTTCTTTTTTTCTTTTAATATCATATTTTATTTCGTTCTATATTCGATAATAGATATAAATACCGCCGGGAATCGGCAAAAAGAATATTCAAATAACAAAGGAGAATCATCTTGTGAGTTCCATCTATTAAACCCCAGTAACACACTTTACCTGGTCGAACATTTGAGATACCCATTGAAAATTTTAGCGTTTCTAATCGTGCTAGCCGTGGAATTGTGTCACATCTGTTCGTTAGGACGATTTAGAACCGTTCCGCAAAATTTTGATTAGTCCTGCCTCGTGAATTCCTTAGAATGTTCCTTTACATCTGCCTATAACGAATTAGGGCCTTTTATGTCTATCATTTTTCTAAATGTTTGTGAATTTTCGCTCCAAGGTGTTTTACACGGTTTTCACTTTAATTTTCTGTGTAAGAGGTATTAGAGACACACGTTTGCTTTCTTTAGCATGAGAAATAAGGATAATGTCTGCCATAACGTTTTATTTTCTTTAATTTTGCTCCATTGAACATTACACTGCCGTTTGACTCTTCTGAACTGTTTGTCAAACACTCGACTTAAAAATCCTGTTTGTATAATAGATTCGATTAAAAGAGACATTATTTTTTTTTCTTTGTTTACTTTTTACACGTTAATAGTGATCAAGAACCAGGATTTTTACACACAATGACATAGTTTAATAAAATTTTCTTTTTTGTATAAACACAGAAAAACAAATTACAGAGTTTTTTCTACAACCGTGTTAAAAATGCAATTTTTAGCACTCCATAGGAGTGTTAAAAATGCTACTTTAAGGCACTAGTGTTTTAAAATTTTTATGGCACTGCAGTTCGTATATTGACCGTATATAGGCAATTTTGATGTAATATCAAAAAATATAAAAATGGAATGTCAGTCAAGTTCAAGTAAAAGTTTTTGTAGATATTGTCATGTAATTACGTTTGTAGAAAAAATATTGTATGATATGCGTGTTAAAAAGTACATTTTTAAGGCACGCATGTGAATTGCAGAACTCGCTTCGCTCTTTCTGCAAACTTTCACATGCGTGCCTTAAACGTGCACTTTTAACACTTATATCATAAATAATTATTATAATAATATTCTCGTCACTACATAGGTAACTATTTATTATGTAGTGAAAAAACTGGTGTTATTAGTAATTGCACTTGCACATTTGTTTAGGCTATCCTGTTATACTGGAAGTAAGGTGGACAGCATGAATGTCCTTTGAAATTAACTATACCTATATAATATTGTCGTCATTGTAAGTTCTGGTTCCTTTCATGTGAAGGTGAGGTTGGCATTTGAGTAGAGGAAGCTATTAGCGTTGCTTTCTACCCTTTTATCTCCGAATATATAATTTCGAAACTAATTGTTCGATTAATTAGAAGTAACAGTACCAAGCATAAATGACAAAAATAAAGAAATAAAAAAAGAATGGCTAAATTAAACGATGTTGAGATAAAAGACAAGACAATATCCAGATTCATAAAAACAGGAATTTATTATATGAATACAACATTAACATCGTTTCAAAGTTGGAGACAGCAGTTTTCGTATAAGTCCAGGAACCGAAGCTTTTCACCTCGAAATTTTTGCAGAATGGATCGATTTGCTTGAAAATTTGAGAATAAGTAGTGGATAGTCCAAGGAACAAAATCTATGTGATGCCGAAAGGCGCTTTTACCATGGGGGTGGTTGCCACTACATCTCGAAGGTGGAAATTTTTTATTATATTTTGACCACAAAAGTTGATAAAAATGTTCATTCTAAGCAAAAAATGTTCTATACATTTTATTGAGAAAATTAATAGTTTTCGATTTATTCGCTATCGAAAGTGTTAGTTTTATATCGAGAATATCAATGTTTTTAGATAATACTCATTTACGATTCACTCAATTTTTGCAGTAGAAAAATTTTTTTCAAACCATATTCTTGAGTATTAAATAACCTACAATTTCATATTTAAACATTTTTTCGTATCTCTGATGCTAATCTTTCTATTCTAATGAAAATGATATTTTTTACCAAACTACAAAAATTCGTTATTCGCTTTTGACTCCAGTTTTTTTAAAACTAATCATTCTAAGTAAGCCAGTCAAACTTCTAGCATCTATTATTAATACATTAATTAAGAAGAATGAATAAGGCTAATGACTAAAAAAAAACATCGCTAAGTAACATTATTATGCTTCCAATTTGATTTCTCCTTTTTTTAATTTCAAAAAAATATTGATTTTTCAACCTTAACTTTTTATTTCTTATCATAGAAAGTTTATTAAAAAATAATTTTGTAGGTTTTTATAAGATCTATAAGATTATTAATAATAAATCTTTTTAATAGTCAGTCGCAAAAAGAGGTAACTTTGAAAAGTTGATAAAGGTGATTTTTGCATGTTATTACAAGTTTTAATTGTCAATAGCTGACCCAATTTTTGCCGTAGAAAATTTTTTTTCAAACCAGGTTCTTGGGAATTAAATAGGCTACAATTTCATTTTTTCGAATCTCTGATACTAATCTTTCTGTTCTGAAGAAAAGGTAATTTTTTCCAAACTACAAAAATTCGTTATTCGCATTTAACTCCGTTTTTTTTAAGTAATCATTCTGGGCCGGTCAAACTTTTAGAACCTAGTAATAATACATAAGTAAAGAAGACTAAATAATGTCAATCACCAAATTTAAATTAGGGAGGTGATTAGGAAGTTGCTGCCGATCCCTTTTTCGCTGAAATAAATAGGGAATGACATTCTTTTAATTATAATTCACTTAATTTTGGAGCTAGAGACTTTTTTTAAAGAACTAAAATCCTTAAGAACTAAAAAAGAATACCAAATGGGAGAAAAACAACTTAAAAAATCTGCTATGCGGACAATGCAATACTAACATCTCAAAGTGAAGATGATTTACAACGTATGCTGCACCAATTCAACATAATCGCCAGAAAATTTAACATGTTAATTTCCTCAAAAAAGACAAAATGCATGGTTATAACAGCAGATCCAATAAGATGTAAATTGGAGCTGGAAGGTCAGATAATAGAACAAGTGATGGAGTTTAAATACCTAGGCATCACACTATATAGCTACGGAAGGCTCGAAACAAATGAAAGATCAAGTGAATAGAGCAAACAGAGCCGCAGGTTGCCTGAATGACACAATATGGAGAAATAAAAATATCGGAAAAGAAATGAAAGGCAGAATTTACAAAACAGTCATTCGACCAATAATGACATACGCGGCAGAAACACGACCCGACACAGAGAAGACAAAAAGATGGCTCGAAACAGCGGAGATGAAAACCCTTCGGAAAATCGATGGTAAGACTCTATGGGACAGAGCTAGAAGTACAGATATACGACGGAGATGCAAGGTGGATAACATTAATAACTGGATAAGAAACAGAAGAATAGAATGGAATGACAACATAAGACGAATGACAACAAATATGGTAGTCAGGACAGCGAGAGACGGTTCCCCAATAGGAAGACGATCAGTGGGAAGACGACGAAAACGATGACAACTAACTAGAGGCACATTGAAAAAACAGACAGAGTCATGTCTAATGTCTATACAAAAAGAAAAAGGAGAAAAAGAAGACTTTTTTATTTCTAGATATAGATATTTTTAAATACTTTAAATTAGTTTGAATAAGCTGCCTTCGAAAAATGCATAGTTTTCACGTCTTTTGACTTTGAAACTACAATATTTAGCATTTGACGAAGAGCTAACATATAATAAAGTGTAGCTCGATTACTATTGGTCTTAAAGAAAATTAAAAAAAAAACGGTTTTGTTTATTTTTTTAAAAGGTACATTTTTGTTAAGTATTGCTGTTTTTATAAAACGAAACCTTTTAGAGTTATTGGCAGATTGATTTTTTCTATATAAAACTAACACTTTATATAGCGGATAAATCGAAAACAATTAATTTTATTAAAAAAATATATAGAACGTTTTTTGCTTAGAATGAGTGTTTTTACCAACTTTTGTGGTCAAGATATAATAAAAAATTTCCACCCCCGAGATGGGGTGGCAACCACTCCCATGGTAAAAGCGCTTTCGGCATCATATAGATTTTGATCGTTGAACTATCCACTACTTATTCTTAAATTTTCAAGCAAATCGATCCATTCTATAAAAATTGCGAGGTTTTGTCCTATTTTCAGCTTCATTACTTGAACCATATGAAGTTTTTGAATTTTGTCGCAAGTGAAGTCAATTTTTACGATTGTTATGAAAACAATAAAATCACTTCCATTGACCGGTGTCTATGAAATTTCCATTAGACTTTAAAACAACAGATTTGCTAAAGATAAACTAGGTGAATATCAGGTCGGTTTTAGAGGTAAGAGATCAGTGTCAGATCAGAATTTTACACAAAAATAAATCCAGACTACCTGCTTTGAACATAAGATATCCCTTCATGCGTTGTTCTTAGATTTTAAGCAAGCGTATGGCGTATGATCAACAACGATAAAAATGAATAAAATGTATGAAGCACTGAGCTCCTTGGGCATACCCGCAAAACTGATTAGATTAGTAAGAATGACTTTAAATAGCACACTAAATCATAATATAGTATAGAGAGGATTCTTCTTCTTCCTTTTTGTATGTAGGCTTTAAAGCCTATTTTTTCTTCAATATTAGCCTCCTAAATTATTTAAGTTATCGCACCATCTTTTTCTTGGTCTGCCAATACTTCTTCGTCCATTGGTGACTTATCTCGTGCTATTCGAACTATCCTATCCTCTGCCATTCTACTAATTCGTAGAGTTTCACTCCTGTTTCCGTTTTGTTACCCATCCATTTATGTCTTCTACATCTTCTTATGTTTTCGCTTCTCTCCCTATACTACAGACTTTTCCCTGATATTCGTCGGAGTATTTTCATCTCTGTTGTTTCTGGTAGTCGTCTCGTTTTAGATGTGTCAGGTTTTGTCTCCGCCGTGTATGTCAATATAGGTCTAATTGCTGCTTTATAGATTCTTGCTTTTGTGTCTTGTCTTAGGTGTTTGTTCTTCCATATTGTGTCATTAAGGGATCCCGCCGCTTTACTTGCTTTTAAGCTTTGTTGTCGTACTTTCTCTTCAACATCTCCGTAACTGATTATATTTATTCCCAGATGTCTAAACCTTGCTTCCTGCTTTATTATTTTTCCATCAATTTCGATTTTACATCGTAGTGGGTATTTAGATGTTGTCATACATTTGGTTTTTTCTGCTGATATTATCATATTGTATTTCTTGGCTGTTGTATTGAAGATGTGTGTTAATTTTTGAAGATCGTCTTCTGTCTCGGCGATTATTGCGGCGACGTCTGCATAACATAATATTTGGATTTCTTCGTTCCTCATTCTGTAACCATGACCTTTACGTACTGCTTCTATTATTTCGTCCATTATTATATTAAAGAGCAGTGGGCCTAATGAGCCACCTTGTCTGACTCCGCTTTGTACTGGTATAAACTGCGTTAATTTTCCATTTATCTTTGCCTGTATTTGATTATGAAAATATATAAAATTGGAAAGAAATCCTTTGTATAAAATAAGTCATTGAAATGTAATCAACTCAATTTGGATCCCACGTGTTGGGAAATCTGTATACATTACCTTAGGGCATTATCCTGGTTGCCATGTGACCATCACAGGGCTTTTTATTGAATTAGGTGAAAAAAATTTTATATCTTTTACAAAAGATTTCTTTCAAATTTTGTGACAGCCAACTACAGGAAAAACATTTTCTTTTCCTTGTGGATTTTGAAAATATATGTTTTCGATGGTTTGTATAATATTGATTGGTATGTTTCTTCTATACAGTAAATGTAAGACGTCTTTGACTTAGGTGAGATCGAAAACATAGATATGCTGGTTTATTGTACTCAATGACCTTTTCTGTGATTTGTCTCAGTACAAATACGGCGTCTCCGCAGGATCTTTCGGATCTGAATCTTTGTTCTTCATCTGATAAAGTTATTAGTTTATTGATTTTGTTGGTTGATTGTATTAGTTTATTGATTTTGTTGGTTAGGACTTTTGTGGTTAGCTTAAGTGCAGTGTTCAGTAGATTTATACCTCTATAATTGTTGGGGTCTTCTTTGTCTCCTTTCTTGAACATTGGTATCATTATGCTGTTTCTCCATGTGTCTGGTATCTTGCAGTGCAATATTAGTTTTTGTATAAGTTTTGTCATCTCTAGGGTTATACTTCCTCCTCTGTATTTTAGAAGCTCGTTGGATATTCCGTCTGGTCCTGGTGACTTTCTGTTTTTGAGTGAATTTATGGCTATCTCTACTTCCTCAAAACTGATTTCTATTTCATGACTTAATTCAGGTAGGTTATTGTTTTGATTATTATTTTCCCTTCCTTTAAACAGTTCCGTCAAGTATCTTCCCCATTCTTTTGCTGGTATGTTATTGTATTCCTTCAATTCTGCCATTTCTTTCCGTTGGCTTCTTATGAATCTCTATATTTTGTTTTTGTGTTCCGTAGTAGTCGCTTTCCATCCTTTTCGCAAACTGTTCCCAGTGTTCATTTTTTTGTTCTTCTTACCAATTGCTTTGTTTCATTTCGTATTCTTCTATAGGTGTCTCTGCATTCTGGAGTGTTTTATGTTATATACTTCATGTAGGCCTTTCACTCCCCTTTACATTTCTCTTTAATTTCTTTTCTGAACCATGGTGTATTGTTGTTGTTTCTTTTGTTCAGTGTGCGTTTTCCTAGAGCTTCTGTTGCTGCCTCTTCAATGTTGTTTTTAATTTTCTCCCAGCTCGCGTTTATATCTTCCATGTCGTCTATTTGTTTCAGCTGTATCTTCTGTGCTAGCCTCCTTTGGTACATTTCTCTTGTAGAATCATTCCACAGTGATTCTACATTGAATTTTTCCTCAGTGATTTCCTGTATTAAATGTTTTGGTGTTATTTTCATTCTTATTTTTGCTAGGACTAGTTTGTGTTCACTCCCTGCGTCAGCTGAGTTTAAAGTTCGAATATCTAGAATCTGCTTTGGGTGGATTTTTCTATTAGTGACTATAAAGTCAATCATAGATTTGTGCCCCCTGGAGTTTTCAAACGTATATTTATGCTGAAGCTTATGGTCGAAATTTCATGTAATCCAATGAACTATCTTTTAGTAAAGTCGTCCCAGGAATGCAACTAATCAATATTGGCAATATAATTTTAAAGTCTTCTACTTTAAAATGTATAATACATGTCTGAATTGCCGATATAAATGAGTCAGATTAAATAAATTATTAGAAGAATTTTTTACTAAGCAACAACATTTTTGTTTAATTTAGTATTATTTTGTATTTTGACAACGACACCCGACTTGGGCGTCGAAACGTTAATCAAATCTTTTTTTTTTTGGTAAAATTGTCGCTTATTTCCCATTGAAGATTAGATAAGGAGGCAAAATATTTTGATTTAGAAATAAACCAGGAAAATTCAAAGTACATGATATTAGCATATACAGAGCAAACAGAAGAGGGACAGTTTATTTCATAGCTAATGAAGCAAGTGAATATAATTTCGAGAGAGTGGTCCATTTCACGTATCTGGAGATTCTTATAGATGAGAAAGGTCAGGAAGAATGGGAACTAAATGCCAGGTTAGCAAAGGGAAATAAAAAGATGGGAACCCTAAGACCACTGATAAATTTATTTTATTTAGCGTATGGCTACATCACAGGTTCATATATATACATATATATAAATTACAAACAACAGTAAATACAAAAATATTCTACAAACAAACATCTAGATTATAAATATATTCGATTGACTCTTTTGTAGCAACCAGGAAATCCTAAGGGTTGCCGTTATAGGATCTAATCGGGTATTCCTCTACCATGTGTTTTACTGTTTGCCTTTCGGCGCCGCAGTCGCAATTTGGTGATTGTATTTTTCCCCATCTGAAAAGTGAGTCGGAACATCTCGTCCTTATTCTATTGAGTGTGGTCCAAATTCGTCTCGGTTGGTTGAAGCCCTCAGGTTTGCTTGTAATACATGGCATGTTCCAGTTAGCTGGTGCAGCGTTATTCTCCCATTGTTCTCTCCACCGTTCAGTTACATTAAAGTTTTGATCTACTAGCCTTTTTGCTGTTTCTAGAGGCGGGTGTCTTGAACGGAGCCTATTTATGTCTCTGGCGGAAGTTCCGACATGGGAGCGGAGCTCAGGATCAGTATTGATTTTTGTAAATTCTCTGACAAGGGCATGTTCCCGGCGGATGGGTGGTGGAGCTATATGACTCAAAGCTGGTAACCAGTAAGTGGGCGTGGCCTTGATTGTGCCCGATATAGTTCGCATGGCTTGGTTGAGTTGGACATCAACACGGTGAGTATGTGGACTGTTTATCCATACTGGTGCACAGTATTCCGCTACGGGGTATACCAGTCCTAATGCTGTCGATCTAAGTGTGGGTGCTGAGGAGCCCCATGTAGTGCCGCAGAGCTTTTGCAGGATGTTGTTACGAGTTCGGAGTTTTGCAGCAGTCTTAGTAAGATGCTCTTTAAAGTTTAGAGTTCTGTCAAGTGTAACACCTAAGTATTTTGGGTGTTTATTATAGTTAAGGAGTCTGTCCTCAAAATGGATTTGAGGTTGATAGTTGGCCATCTTGTTGTTCAAATGGAGGCAGGACACTTCTGTCTTAGTTCGATTGGGTTGCAATCTCCATTTGCGGAAATAATTCCCTAGGGCATTTAAATCGTTTGTTAGAATGCGTTCAGTGACCTCGAATTCTTTATGACTTGCGGCAAGCGTCCAGTCGTCTGCGTATCCAAACTTTTTTGATGTGGTTTCTGGCATGTCTGCAGTGTAGAGGCTGAAATGCATGGGAGCCAGCACGGATCCTTGTGGAAGTCCATTATTCAGTTTTCTTTGGGTACTAGTCTTGTCTCCCAATATAACTTTAAAACATCTGTTGGATAGCATGGCGTTAATAACCTCAGTGGTCTTTCTGCATGGGATTATTCGCATTAATTTATATATTGCCCCTTGTCGCCACACAGTGTCGTAAGCAGCAGATAGATCGATGAAGACAGCGGTTGTTTTTAATTGCTTTTGAAAGTTTGATTCCACATAATTGGTCAGGGCGAGTACCTGGTCTGTGCAGCTGCGGTTTGGCCGAAATCCTTCCTGTTCCACTGGTAAATGTTGGAATATGGTTTTGCTGATTCTATTATATAACAGTCTTTCGAACAATTTGTACACCATACTTAAGAGTGCGATGGGGCGGTAGTTTTTCGGTGAATTATTACTTTTCCCTGGTTTTAAAATGGCGACGATTTTTGCATTTTTGAGTTGGTGGGGGACGAGTCCCGTTTGAAGGATGTCAGAAAAGAATTTTGCGAGCCATTGCCTAGTGAATCTGCCGCTATGTTTGAGGAACTCAGCGTGAATGGCGTCGAAACCCGGCGCTTTTCCTGTTTTCATTTCATTTAGGGCTTGCGATATTTCTTCATGCGTAAATGGGTTGGAATATTCTGTTGAGTGTGCAAGACTAGATTTTATGGTTTTGAGGTCTTTTTTTACTTTAATTGTATGTAAACGTTTTGACGTGCCCTAGAGGTTGACACTATGTGCGTAGCTATTTGGTCTGGAGTTACTAGGTTGGTTTGGCGAGCGGGTGGGTTGCTACTTCCGAGTTTCCGTAGTAAGGACCAAGCTTGTCGACTTGACTTCTGAAAGTCTAGGTTTTCTACTGTCTGGGTCCATTTTTCACGCCTGGCAGCATCAATGCTGTGGAGTAGTTCGTCTGCAATCTCCTGCTTTCCATCTTCGCAATATTCTTCATACAGTTTTTCGCTCTGTTCTGTCCAACCAGGGATATATTCTTTGCGGTATGCTCTAGGGATTGTCGCTTTTGCTGAGGTGATTATTGCTCCTGTTAGTCTCCCGTAGTTCTGGCTCTTTGGTGGAATCCATCCTAGGCATTTGTCAAGGTTACTGGTGAAAGCAGACCAGTTAGCTTTCTTGAAGTTCCATCTGGGGCGTGGGAACGATCTTATAATCGGAATGCTGATACCGATCTTGATTAGGACGGGGCGATGTTGACTATGTGGAAAGTCGGGCATAACCCTTCGTGATGCTGCTAGCGGTTGGCCTTTGTTGTCAATGGTAACAAAACAGAGATCAGGGTTATATTCTCTCCTCCAGGCCGCAGATCTGAAAGTGCCTCTATCTTTGGCGTCGAATAGAAGGTGGGCACCATGTTCCTCTGCCCATTCCACAAGGGACGTGCCATTTCTGTCAGTGTCTGAGTATTTCCACATCTCATGGTGGCTGTTGAAATCCCCTACGTATATGGCTGGGTGTTCATAGGGATTAAGAACTTGGACAGGCCAGGTAATAGCAGGAGGTTTGTATATGTTAGCTATTATGACATTGCCTATTTTCACAGTTACCTCGTGGATGTTGTTCTCGGTAGAAGTGGCGATTAATGCTGCATTTTCTATGTTTGAACGGACATATGTTGCCACTCCGTAAGCTCTATCGTAGGTAGCGCCCAAAAGATCATAGCCGGGGATTTTTCCTCTTGAGCTTAGTTGACCTTCGTTTTCTGTGTGCGTTTCCTGAAGTGCTACTAGGTCAACTTCGTTGTCTTTTAAAAGTCTGTGCAGGATTTGACATTTTGCCCTGCTTATGCCTTCTATGTTAAAATGGTAAACTCGTATGCTTGGTCCGAGTTCTTTGGTCAAGTGGTCCTGATAAGGTCCATTTACAAGTGTCATTTCTGGAAAGATTTTCTGTGATATTTGAATTGCCAGGAGATTCAAGATTGTCTGGCGCCTTTTGTGCTAGTTCATTTAGCGTTACCCAGGGTGCACGTGTAGTGTTCTACTACGGACGCGAACTAGCTTTACACCACTGATAAAATCCAAATGTGTATCGAGACAAACAAAGCTTACTCAAAATATATAAAACAGTAATAAGACCCACAGTAACGTATCGTAGTGAAGTATGGACAATGCAATGTCCATATAGTGTGGACGTGTGTAGTGTTGAAGTGTGGACAAATACGGAGAAATTGGAAAGATGGGAAAGGAAAATGCTCAGAGCTGTATATGAAAGCAAAATGTCGGATGCGACTAACAAACAGGGAACTAGAGGAACTGTATAACGAACCAAGCATCAGTCGCTTCATAAAAGAACAGAGAGTGAGTGAGATTGATTTAGATATCACTTACCTATTAAAGAACGCTGACAATGATAACTTACAATGTTGGAAGTATGAAATTGAAAAATACATAAATGAGCCTAGGTCAGACTATACTGGTCTGAGAATATACTTGATTGGTGACGAAGACACGAAAATATTTACCCGTCATTATTGAAAATGGCCAAGGATTTTCTCAGAACGCCAGCAATATCTGTACATGTGGAAATGCTATTTTCAAGAGCAGCGTTAACAATAACAAAGCCAATAAATCTGCTAGGCATTGACTTTATGAGAAGTGTTATCTGCCTTAATTCATGGCTTGTCAATTCCGATTTAAAAATGTGCTTTTGTTATTTAAAATAAGATCTAGTTTGCACTTTTATTTTCAACAGGATAAGGTAAGTATCATTAATTATTATTTTTAATTTACAGTTTTGTAAATCGTTTTAGCAAAAAAGTGTTCACTAAATTAAAATATGTTAATATTAAAATATTGTTCTTTATCACCAATAAATACGTTTTAGAGTTTTCATTATTAGTCAAGGTATTTCAAGATTTCTTGGTATTGATATAAAATTTCTTGTTTTGTCTTGAAATCTAAAATTACTTCTTTTCTTGATCTTGTCTTGAAATCAAGACAAGATCAAAACAAGATCTTGACATTTTCAAGAAGTTGGCGACCCCTAGAACCAATGGACACGCGCCAACTCGTAACTCTTAATGACAAACTTTTTTAAATCAAAATGTATACCGGCCAATTCGTAACTTTTCTTCTACCTGAACAACTCGCAACTTTATACAGGTGAATTCGAAACCATTGTTTAATTCTAATACCCCACGTAGTTGTTAGGTTAAAAGGTAAGAAATAAATTTGAACAGTAACGGATTAAGCCAACACGGGGCATATAGCATATTATTATGTAAGCGAATGGTTCTTGGTTTGCTTAAAAACATGTTGTGTATTATATGTACTTATAAAAACAACATTGATATAACAAAAATTGAAATCTCTTTTGACTGAAACAATATTATATGTATAGACCAGGGTGGATAATATGTATAAAACGTCTATTTGTGGATGTGCGAGGTGGCATTCGGATTTTTGCAGATAAAGTTAGGTGACAACTTCAATAATAATAATTGATTTATGCTCCTTCTCAAATATGCCCGGAACATTAATAAAAAAATTAAAATATTTAAAAATTTCGAAGAACATTATTTTTTTCTACATTCTTTGCTTATAACTTTAAAACGATTCATTTTGGAGCAAGGTCGTAGGGAATTAAAATAAAGATAATTGAATTTTTTATGATATACGACTAGTTAAAAATGTCTTAAATTATTACCCTTTCTGCAAAATACCAATAAATACAAAATAAGGGGGCAAAATAAGCCTCTTTTTATTCAGTGTTTTTCAACAACTTTGGATGCATTTAGAACCTTCGTAATTCGCATAGAAAATCCTTATAGCATACTTAAATCTTCCACCAAATTTCAATAAAATCGACCTGATAGATTTTGCATAATAATTTTGCAATCTAAATTTTTTAAAAACTTTCTGAACAGAAAGTAGACCATTTAGAAGTTTGCTAATTTTTTGACATATAAAGAGGCTCCCTACCGATCTAATATACTTTACAGAATTAAAATCGGATTATCTAAGCGGCCTCAGCACTGTTTTTAAAGTTATAATAGTTATTTTCCTCACAAGTGCAGAAAGTCATTCTTTTCCGCACGCGACTGCAATTTCGGCAAGCAGTCGAGTTGCGGAAAAGAGACTTTCTGCAAGAGTTAGGAACAATATTTTTTCTAAGAGTCTTTAAAAAATTACCAAATCTTAATTAATTAATTTATTTAATATGAAAATACATACACAAATTAATTCTTTGACAAGGTTGTCAAAACCAAACTTTCAATATAATTAGTTAGCATGACGACGATCGTAGTTTCCATGACGATGATTCAAAACTCTTATTGTGACTGTTATTGTCTACCGATTTGACTTTCGAATATTATGTCAAAATAATTTTATTTCATCGAATTGCCGCGGTGATACAGTAGCGATCAACAGGTAGCCAAAACGCGTTCCAAGATTGTGGCTGTAATTTTGAATATTTTTTCGAGATATTTGGCACATGTATTCGTAATATAATAAAGAATGGCGGTACAGAGCCCAATTTGAAAAATATATTAATATGTGGAAATTACTTTGTGATTTAATATAATATTAAAAAAACGAGCCTGTACCGCCATTAAGAAGAACAAAAAAATACACTTTCTTCAAATAAACTTTTTTATCCGATGCCTAGATTTTGTGTCATTTTGGAACTACTAATGAAATAAAAAATTTTAGTAGTTCCAAAATGACACAAAATCTAGGCATCGGATAAAAAATTTATTTGAAGAAAATGTATTTTTTTGTTCTTCTTAATGGCGGTACAGGCTCGTTTTTTTAATATTGTATTTAATTAAAGAGTAATTTCCACACATTAATACTTTTTCAAATTGGGCTCCGTACCGCCATTCTTTATTATATTACGAATGCGTGTGCCAAATATCTCGAAAAAATATTCAAAATTACAGCCGCAATCTTGGAACGCGTTTTCGCTACCTGTTGATCGCTACTGTTTCCTCTTAAAACAGGAACACAATAAGATATATTTGAAATAAATTAGTAAATAATATCTAAATATTAGTTTATTGCATGTATTATAATTACTTTAAGGCCATATTGACATATCTAAATTAACACGCGTGCGTAAAAGTAAAAACCGCGTGCGGAGAAGTGAAACTTTCTAAACTAAAATGCGTGCGCGAAAGTAGACATTTTTGCACGCTCGTAGAAAAACAATTTTTTGGCTTATAAACAAATACAGTGAGGACGTTTGAGTTGGAATAAATTCATTTTCTCGAGAATGGGCGTCTCTGGAGATAAATCCCGAAATAGGTCGATTTTTATTTTTAAATTCTAATTTTTTGGTATACATATCATACTAGTGACGTCATCCATCTGGGCGTGATGACGCAATCGATGATTTTTTTAAATGAGAATAGGGGCCGTATGATAGCAGGCCGTATGATTCCGTCGTTATAACAGGTTGCCTTGCAACCAGATGCAGAACAGTACCATAAATGTTTTCCACTTTTTAGCACTTTCTTTAATTGAAATTTAAAATTATTTACCACCAATAACTTACACCTACGTGCACTCATTACGAAATCTGTTATCTGTTACAAGAATTTCAGTAATTTTCACAAAATTTATTTGGATTTTCTCTAGTAACTCTTCCAAGAGACAATACATAAATGATGAATACCTTTTACACCACCTTCAAAGAGAGTAATTTTTACAAGTACATACCTGGAATACCGGTATTAAATTATCAACATTACTTAAAAATGAAAGTTACTAATTCCCCGGTAGTTAGTGGGTTATCGAAGAATTACCTGCGCGCCAGAGTTACGAGTTGGCCTGTAATTAGGATGGGGGATTAAAATAGTTACGAATTCACCGAGACCCGAACCAATGAAGCACAAGGTTTATTTTTAATTTACAGTTTTGTAAATCGTTTTAGCAAAAAAGTGTTCAATAAATTAAAATATGTTAATAATAAAATATGTTAATATTAAAATATTGTTCTTTATCGCCAATAAATACGTTTTGGAGTTTTCATTATTAGTCAAGATATTTCAAGATTTCTTGGTATTGATATAAAATTTCTTGTCTTGTCTTGAAATTTAAAATTACTTCTTTTCTTGATCTTGTCTTGAAATCAAGACAAGATCAAGACAAAATCTTGACATTTTCAAGAAGTTGGCGACCCCTAGAACCAATGAGCCACAAGGGTAAATAATACATTTGTTTCTATATTTATGAAGTACAGGAAAATCCTTATTAGGTTTAAATGCTTTTATTTATATTATCTTGTGAATGATTTTAAATATTTTACTGTAAGCGTTTTGAACTCTACGTTTTTCAAGAAAATAAGGGTAATATTACCTGCTTTTTGTTCATTGTGCTTTATATTTTTTACTATGTTATCTTATCATCTTTACTACTATGCAATTAAAGCAACGCCCTTCCATTAGCAAATAAAAAATCTACAAAACGGTATTTGCGATCGTGTTTAATTAAATTAATATGAACAATAACAATATCGTTTCTTTCAATCAAAACCAGTTATTTGAATAGTCAGTCACATCACTTGTGCCACTTCTAAACGACTTCGAGACATTCTTCAATTTCTTTCTCATGTATTGAATTAGAAAAACCGAGATTGTAGCCTCAAGCTCTTTTGTTGGAGGTGGGTAATGCTTGGAATTTTATTTTTTTAAATCAGTTAATGAACTTGATTTATATTAATTGACAATGCCAACATGATTCGTGAAAATTAGCTATTAATGAGGTACCTGTCATACTGCATTGCCTTTGTAATTATTTTGTCTCCTACCAAACATTATCTTAAATTATAAGGGCAGCGTTATTTAATTTTAAAGTTATTTTAACATATAATCTCTTCTTCTTGAAGTACTATCTTCTTTAAAAAGGTTGATAATCATGCGGGCTATTCTTATTTTTGATATTACAGCTTCGAATAGATCAAAGATACATTTATATCATTTTATTAGATTATTCAATCAGCAAATACCTTCTTCCAATGCTGCGTTTTCCTTACAACTACTTTATACTACGTCTAAAATATAAAATTAAGGACAGCTATTCCATTCGGCGGCAAATCGAGAAGCCTTCCCAATGGTGATCGCCAACGTCGAACAATTCTGATGTAGTACGATAGGAGAAGAAGAAGAAACTGGGAATATATTTTCATATACAGGGTGTTAGTAAATAAGTATGAAAATTTTTAAGGGCTAATTCTACATGAAAAATTAATACCAGTTTGCTCTATAAACATATGTCCGCAAATGCTTAGTTTCGGAGATACTGGGTGTTGAAATTTTTATTTTAAACTGCCAATTTATTTTTTGCTCCAAGACCAGTCGAGCTATGAAAATGAAATTTCTTGAGCTTTAGGAGGTAGTTATTACGAATTTTTTGACATACAATCTAGAATTTTGTATTCATCATTATAATACTATTCATCTATTATAATACTATTTCATATATAATACTATTTGTATTCATCCAATATAATAATACTAAACTAGAACAATAACAGAAAATATTACTAATAAGATTTTAACTAGGTGCAAAGCTGCAAGAAATGTTTAAAAGGATCTCCTTTACAGATAACAGAAGAATTTTATATTCATCAGTGGCGCGCGTACGGGCAATGGTCTGAATTTTTTCAAAGAAAAAAATAGTACGCCACTGAGATATTTCGAACTAAAAATCATTTTTGAGTTCCACGTCTAATTTATGATAAAAAACCTTTCTTGCCTTTTTTTCATATGATGCACCGTTTTTATGCAGAAAAATAAAAATCTTGGCGCGTATTTTTCATTTCTTAATACATCATCAAGAACTATCCAATATAAGAATACTAAACTAGAACAATAACAGAAAATATTACTAATAAGATTTCAACTAGGTGCAAAGTGCACGAAATGGTTAAAATGATCTCCTTTACAGATAACAGAAGAATTTTATGTTCATCATTGTCGCGCGTACGGGTAATGGTCTGAATTTTTTGAAGAAAAAAATAGTACGCCACTGAGATATGTCAAACTAAAAATCATTTTTGAATTCCTCGTTCAATTTACGCCAAAAAGCTTTGTTTCCTTTTTTTCATACGAGGCGCCGTTTTTATACAAAAAAATAAAACATCTTAACGCTTACCAAGTATTTGAGGTAGTTTCCATATGCATAGAAACTTAGTTCAAATACTTTGTAAACGTTAAGATGTTTAATTTTTTTGCATAAAAACGGCGCCGCATATGAAAAAAGGCAAGAAAGATTTTTTGTCGTCAATTGAACGAGGAATTCAAAAATTATTTTTAGTTTGACATATCTCAGTGGCGTACTATTTTTTTTTTAATTTCAGACCATTACCCGTACGCGCGCCAATGATGAATATAAAATTCTTCTGTTACCTGTAAAGAAGATCATTTTAAACATTTCTTGCAGCTTTGCACCTAGTTGAAATGGTATTAGTAATATTTTCTATTATTGTTCTAGTTTAGTATTATTATATTGGATAGTTATTGATGATGTATTAAGAAATGAAAAATATGCGCCAAGATGTTTTATTTTTCTGCATAAAAACGGTGCATCATATGAAAAAAAGGCAAGAAAGATTTTTTATCATAAATTAGACGTGGAATTTAAGAATAATTTCTAATTCGAAATATCTCAGTGGAGTACTATTTTTTTCTTTAAAATAATTCAGACCATTGCCCGTAGGCGCGCCAATGATGAATACAAAATTCTTAATTGTATGTCATAAAAATTGTAATAACTACCTCCTAAAACTCACCAAATTTCATTTTCATAGCTCAACTGGTCTCAGAGAAATAAATAAATTGGCAGTTTGAAATAAAAATTTCAACACCCCGTATCTCCGAAACGAAGCATTTGCGGACATATGTTTATAGAGCAAATTGGCATTAATTTTTCATGTAGAATTAGCCCTTAAAATGTTTCATACTTATTTACTAACACCCTGTATATTTGTTTTTGTTGGAAGTTTTCCTTTTTTCCCTCTTTAGATTTATTTACTTATTTACTTATTTACTAACACCCTGTATATTTGTTTTTAAGTTGGAAGTTTTCCTTTTTTCCCTCTTTAGATTTATTTCATCAATGCTTTCACTCTTGTATTTTCTTCTATTTTTTTTTTACAATTTTCTAGTGCTTATATTTCCTATGGTATTTATTGAGCACCTATATATTATCTGTTAGATGGTTTTCTTAAATACATACGCCAGATTTTTGTCTCCTAAAGAATCCGTGGGACTGACTGATACTCTATCAGTGTGAGGTTCTAAACTGTTCTTTCTAATCATCTGGGATATGAGAAAGAGGTAAGGGCAATTTAAGACAGCACGCTTACCTTGCCAATTGATAAGGTGGATGGCAGCCGTCCATTCGGGATACAGAAGTTGTTGACAACCGCTCAATCAGGGTAAGATACTGTCGGTTTTATTTTATTCCATCCCTAAAATCCAGGCTTCCACTTCCGCCCTCAAACAAAAATGTTCTTCTTCGCCTTGCCTATTGTTGTGGCCTTCGTCTAATCTGAACTTAGCCATCTATTCACTCAGGCCTACTGCCTAATGAAGTAATAGATGTCCAACCCACGTCTTGGACCTGCCAGATTGGAGTTACCTATGTTAGTGACCTGTCCTCCGTGACCCGGGTTAATGGACAAAGGCCTGGATATTAATTATTTCTAAACCTTTCTATGTAAGTATTGCAAGAGCAATACGTGTATAGAAATAGATGTACAGAAAAAAAGAATTAGCAAAATGACTTGTATGATTTTAGAACTATTCTTACTCTCTATACTTACCTTCCTATTACTACTATCGAAATGCCATGCCAATCTGAGCAGACAGAAACCAGTTCACTGCATCTTTAGTCTTTGAGTTCAGCATACGTGAGATTTCTTGGTCTTTATTTTTTTCAGTACTGTAGTATAAGTCAAGTTTATATTTATTTACTACTATTTTACAAGACTACTGTACGACACATTATACCCACTATCTTTCGATAAATAATAAATAACTATTAATAATGCACAGTTTATTTTATATTAGTTTTTGTAAAACTATAATCTTTGGTGTTTCATAAATTCAAGAATTTAGAAAATATCTACTACAAGTAGGGTTATTTTAAGAAAATTCCCACAGAGCTCAGACATCAAAGCAATATTTATATAAAATGGCAAAGATAACTAAAATAAACCAGCTAAAAATAGCAGAAAAGAGAAAAACTCTTAGATAAGCTTCCTTTATGTCTGGATCTGAAAAAAGAAAGATATTTATTTTGAAATAATAAATAGGTCATACTTAATTTATAATGATAAAAGACGTAATTTCAATATTTTACAAAATATTCTAGTTATTTTATTTATTTGGCGTATGGACTTTCACAGTACGATAAATATACAAATATAATATTATATTATTCAAACACTAAAATATAATGAATGAACCTAAATATTAATGTCCAATTTACATAGCCATTCAATTGCTTCTGGGGAGCATTCCACAAATATTCTAGTTATTAAAGTACCAAGGGTATTATAAGGATAATAACGCTTGAGGTATATACGTTGACCGAAAGCGTTATTATCCATAATACCCGTGGTGCTTTCAACGTTTAATGTCCGACTAAATTTTTCTTTATATGCAAAAACTTTGAATGAATTTTGACTTAATTAATTTCCAAATAAGTACATTTACTAGCAACAGTCGTAACGTAACTGTGGTAACCATAGTTTTTCTTGGGTTATTATTTGTCAACTTGACAATATTTAACTAGTTATTTAAATTTAATGCACTAGGGCGTTATTTTTCAAAATAACGCCCTAGGGCGTTATACCATACTTAACTAACTTCAAAATCATGTCATTATTTGTCAAATAATATATACCAGTCGGACATTAATAAAATTTAAAAGTTATTGGACGCGGACAGTGGCTTGGTTTATACTTACAATTTCTCCAGGATATATTTTACATGAATATATTAAGCAAATGTACTTATATGAAAATACTAAAATGATCGCTTTTCTCTTGCAGTCATTTCGCTTATAATAAAGTTTTAAGATAAAGAAGAGAACAGAGAAATAATAATACGCAGTAGAACAAGAAGAAGTAGTATAGAAAATGAAAACAAAGAATAAATTTTCAACCTGCATTTAGTTTTATGAATCCCTTAGACAATACAAGAAGAAGTTAAATGAAATGGGACTACCGATAGGAAATACGATACCTATTCTATAATACGCTGCACTATGCAAATTACCAAATTGTAATTGCACAGGATAAGGAAGATTTTGAATATATGGCAAGAACACTAATAGAAAAATAAATAAAATGAGGTGACTACCAAAAACACAATATCTATACGTATGAGGGGAAAAACGGAGAACCTGAACCTAGAACAGGGAACAATTATTGCAAGCTGCAATGAATACATATATCTCGGAATACAACTAACTAGTACAGGAAGAAACGAAGGAAATATTAAAGAAAGGCATAGTAGGTGATAGGAGCCCTGAATTCGGTACTGTGCCAAAAAAATATGAGAATACATATTAAATAAAAACGAATTTACAAAATATTAAAACCAGTGTTAACCTGTGGAGCTGAAGTCTGGCAGTTAACCAAAAAGTACCAAGGTAAATTACTTGCCACTGAGATGCATGTCAAACCTGGACCCTAACCAAGGAAAATATGAATAAACTAGCCACAACAGAAAGAGCAATGGAAAGAAAAATATTAGGGTTAGGTATACGACTGTCAGATAAAAAGAGGAACTACTGGGTAAGATCAAAAACAAAAGTCGAGGACATAACAACAAAAGTTGCCAAACTAAAATGGAGCCTCGCAGGTCACACTTCTAGACAGTGGCGTAGCTGACAGGCCCGCAAGGCGGGGGGTCCCGACGTTAGGAGGGGCCCCTTAAAGCCTTCAAGCTTAATACTTCTACGTTCTTTAAATTGGGAACCAAACCATATTAGGGCCAGCAAGGCGGGGGGGGGGGGGCGACGTTAGAAGGGACCCCTTAAAGCCTTCAAGCTTATAATTCTACGTTCTTTAAATTGGGGACCAAAACGTATTTTCCTAATAAGCTTCAAAATAGGGAATTTGGAAGGAAGTAATAAAGTGAGTAATTGACGTAACTCTTATTCTTTCCGGGGCGTGATGGTAGTTTGGATGAAAGTGAATTTACTAGCCAAATTAACCGATAAAAACAGTACCTAACTTAAAAACAAATTACTTGAGCCCCCAAATACACAACGTTATATTCAATAATTCTTGATACTACTCAAGATATTTCAAAACACGATCAGCTTATTTTTATTTTTCGGTATGTAAAAATAACATGCGATAAAATAATTCACCTTCCAAACCAGAAGTTGTTGAAAGTTTTTTGGGACTTATTCGCATATTAGACCAAAGTGCAGAAGGTCTTGTAAATGAAATTTGAAAATTTATATAATCAAAGCATCTTTCCGTACACAACTGCAGAAGAAAGGAATATGATGGGGCAAGCGTTATGAGTGGTGTATATTAAGGCGTACAAAGGCGCATAACTGACATTGGAAAAACAGCTATGTTCATTGTACATCCCATATAGGTCTGGATCCCGCGTATGAAAAAAAAGTTGATTAATAGCAAGCTGAAAATTTGTTAATAGCTTAAGGGTGTCAAGTCGGATAATCTTTGATATATGGGAACATTGGAACAGGGGCAGTTTTAATTGTGGAACAGGTTAAAAATTTGGAACGGTCAGACCACGAAAACGGCACATTTATTTTGTCTGACAGAACAGACTTAAACTCTCCGCACAGAGATTAAACTCTCATGCCAAAATCAGACTGCTATTTATCACCTGTCATAATTCCTGTCATTTGACATACTCTACATGTTCCACTCATTAAAACGCCCATTTGGTGATAAATAGCAGTCTGCTTTTTGCATGAGAGTTTAATCTCTGTTCGGAGAGTTTAAGTCTGTTCTGTCGGACAAAATACATGTGCCGTTTTCGTGGTCTGACCGTTCCAAATTTTTAACCTGTTTCACATTTAAAACTTCCCCTGTTCCAATGTTCCCATATATCAAAGTTTGTCCGACTAGACACCCTTAAGATATTAACAAATTTTCAGCTTGCTATTAATCAACTTTTTTTTCATACGCGGGATCCAGACCTAATAAGCTGTTGAATAATGCCGTTGCTCGTGTAAAGGAGTTGTTTTTTACGATATAATTAAGAGAGCAGCAGTGTGCAAAGTACAGATTGCCATGATGGTCGCCAACATCCGAAACGGATAGGCACTACAAGAAGAAGAATTAAGAGATTATATGTTTTTTAGTGCTAAGTATTAAAAGATGGGATGTAGGCACTATGTACTATTATGACTTTAGGTTCATCGCGTTTGCCAACACTTAAAAGGATATGTGAAACCCGGTGGTCATTCAGACATGATGGTATATATGACTTATGACTTAGTATCGAGCTTTTCATTGCTATCTAAAAACGATAAAAATTTAGAAGCTAATGCATTATTAGAGCATATATGGATAATTTTGAATTTGTCGTTAACATTACTATTCAATAGTATTAAAAAATCTAAAATACTTAACTTTATTAATCTAACATCAAAACATTTGTAATCTGAAACGGCAGAGTTTACATTCGCCCTTAAACTTTTTGAAAAAACTCGTGATAATCTTCGAGAAATGAGAAATTTATTTTCGGAAAGTGAAATTTAATAAAAAATTTTCTTCTTGGTAAAAGGTATATTAGTTTAAAAAGCCCTAAAGGGTTACAAACATTTGAACAAAACGTTTTCGCTCTGTAACAAGAGCATCATCAGTGTTACAAGAACATGGTGAGCCAACCAAAAAATACAAAGGTCAAAGCCTTTCAAAAAACAGACAAAAGTCTTATATAAATGAATACATCGAAAAATCCAAAGGATGGATAAAATTCCTAAGGATACGGCCCTAGGGCAACATATGACTCCCACACGTTGTAAGTGGGTCAAAAGGTAACTAGGTCATTCTGTTATAAGAGGTGGCAGGCAACTAACCTCTTAACCTCTTATAACAGAATGACCTAGTTACCTTTTGACCCACTTACAACGTGTGGGAGTCATATGTTACCCTAGAGCTGTATCCTTAGGAATTTTATCCATCCTTTGGGTTTTTCGATGCTTTCATTTATATAAGACTTTTGTCTGTTTTTTGAAAGGCTTTGACCTTTGTATTTTTTGGTTGGCTCACCATGTTCTTGTAACACTGATGATGCTCTTGTTACAGAACGAAAACGTTTTGTCCATATGTTTGTAGCCCTTTAGGGCTTTTTAAACTAATATACCTTTTACCAAGAAGAACATTTTTTATTAAATTTCACTTGTAATTAATGGTATACAGCCAACTACAGGAAGTTCTTCCTTGTGGATATTTTCCGAAACTTAGTAGAAGCAGCAGAAATAGCAGCATAGTGGGGTATTATACCAGAATTTAAAAATAAACGGATAAAACGTAAGTATAAAAAAAAATTACGATGAGCTCAGTTGCGACGAAAAAATAACTTTTAGAAAAGTTTTAAAGTTAATGTTTTCAATGTAAATTTAGATATAATATTTCAACAACTTGCTAATAGGTTTGTCGGATTAAGAGACATGTATAATAATAGGTTTTCATGTATATTCTCAAAAAATCTAAGAACCTTTAACTACCCGCGCATCAAGTTATAACATAACTACACACGTGGCGTACTTTATACGCCCCAAGAAAATACACTTAAAAACAGAGGATTTGTTTTTTTTTTAATACACTTAGTTGTTTGTTATAAACCTTATTCGGCATCAGCGAATATTTGGAGTTCCTTCTCAGTAAGCCAATTGGGATTTATAACTGGAATCATGGAATAACTGGATTCCATGATAAATAAAATTACTAATAAAAAAATTTTTGAAATGTGATTTTTTACAGGAGAAAAAGTATTGTTTATAAAGAAAAATATATTTTGTGCCATAATGACTAAAAAACAATTGAAATATGTACTCATATTACGAATTATATCAATATAATCGTGGCGTATATTGTCCACCACCGGAAACAACAAATAATAAAATGTAAATTACGATCTTCCCAGAACGCCGATTATAACGAAACTAAAACCAAATTGTAAAGCACATTCCAGTGATAGGTTAGAGATATAAACAAGGTCAAAAATTAAATTTTTAAATATATTTGCAGTAGAATTCTTATATTTGGCGAACAAAATACGCCAGCGCGTGTAGTTAAAGGTTAACACTAACTGATGAAGACTTATTAAAGAAAGGCCAAATAGTGCCATTTACACATATTTTAGTAATTATACTGTTATTAGTAGTCGTTTTGTTTATAATACGGGGCCCCACAAATATTGCCGCGGGGAGCCTTCCAATCTTCAGCTACGCCACTGCTGCTAGACAAAAAGACCAACGTTGGAATGCAACAATACAACTTTGGAGACCTTACGAAAGTAAACGACCGGAGGAAGACCACAAATGAGATGGGTTGATGATATTAATAGAGTAGCCGGAACAATTTAGAATCATGTTCCTCAGGATAGAGACCGATGAGAGGAGTTTGGAGAGCCCTATGTTCAAACTTGGACGATAGAAGGCTAAGAAAAAGAAGATATGGATTTTTGGAGAAGGTCAGCAAGAAGATCTAGACTATAACACATAAGAAACGATGACATTAGACAATAAATGGAAATAGAAAGAACAATAATTATAGATGCCATCGAAAAACAACAGCTAGCATGGTAGAGGGCACGTAAGACGAATGGAAGAAGCAAAAATCTCCAAGAAAGTGTTAAAATCAGCCACTAAAATAAGAAAGATCAGCCACTACATGGATAAAGGGCATCTCCAAGGCAATGTCGGAAAGAAATTTAAGAGAGGAAGACTGCCACAATAGAAAGGAGTAGCGATTTAGGAACTCAAAAATGTAAAACGCTATAAAACCGACTTAATATATAATATTTAGTTTTATAAATCATAATATTCAAGAGTTTTCATACCCTGTGCGTACATACTGTATGCCGCATTAGGTTTTAAAATACCGTACCCAAAGTTGACAAATTTACATAATTTAATATACAACCATCATCGAAATAATAATATGAGATCTCATGCTAAAGAGCCATAATATTTATTTAAGCAATACATTCAAAAATTGCACAAAAGCACACTCATGGGGTGCAGGTGGTCTCAACGTGAATGTGCACATACGTACTGAGAAGGTATCGATTTCATAATATTTATATTCCTCGGAACTGGCTATGATTTATGCTGTATCTTATTGCATGGATACTAAATACATCACGCGATGGCTTATAAAGTATCCGTAAATCTATAAATTATAACCTGATTAATTATTTGCTTTTGTTCATAATAAATTGGTATTATTTATGTGATACCAATACGTAAAGTTATGAGTGTACATAGAGTATTAAAATATAGGGGAGAGGAGGGCAAGATGGAAGGATAGGGCAAGATGGAAATTACCTATAAAATCCGAACTGCGCAATGAAGCGCCCGGATCCACACTCACACAGATGCAGGCGAACCTCTTCCCTCTTCCATTTACAAACGACGGTTCAGTGGGTTCAGTCAGTTCAGGTCAGCTAATGAGTGTATTACACGCTTCCTTCTTATTTTCGCAGTTAAATATTACGCAATTATTGAATTTTTGTGATACGATTATTTAGACAAGGTGTATAATATTATTATTATGCATTTATACAAAGTATCTATTAGGTACAGGTTATCTGAATTGATATTTAAATAAAAGACATAATAAAGCACTTTTAAAATATTGATATTATTATTGGAAAGGGGCATACTGGGCAAGATGGAAAATTGCAACTTAGGGCAAGTTGGAAGGTAATAGTTGGGCAAAAATAAAAGCAAGGAAATAGAAACCTGCGAGAATAAAAGAAAACGTAAAGGAAAAGGGACAAAATCAGAAAAAGTTAAAAATATTGTAAAACATTTAGAACAGTCTTCACAAAATGATGTGTTCTGTGTATGTGGTGAACGTTTTCTGGAACCGCCCACAGAGGACTGGGTACAATGTCCTGTATGGAATGGTTGGGCAGAATTGTGTACCGACACAGAAGATGGCAGTTTTATGTGTGTAAACTGTAAAATGTAGTGCTTTTTTCTACATTTCATCTTGCCCTAATAAGCTTTCCAGATCCTGCCCTCAGGGTAAGGGCAAGATGGAATTTTTGACATTTTTTTTTAATTACCCATAAAAAAAATCTACTTATTATTAATAATATTTAATGGCTGACTTTTGTAACTGTATAAGGTCTCTTTCAATAATGATTAAAATGAAAGTTTTGTATTACGTTGTTTTATTTTTTTACACATTATAAAGTTAAGCCTTCCGTCTTGCCCTCCCTTCCCCTACATAAAATTAAAAAAGACACGTATATTATGTCGTAGTCAAATTTTTTAAAGATTCTGAAGATCAAGTTTTAACACTTTTCCCAGTAGTTAAAGCAGTATTACTTATAATAGATAAAGTTGATCGCTTTTAAGGTCATCGTCTTCTTCTTCTGGTTCCTATCCGTTTCGGATGTTGGAAATCATATTAGCAATCCTAACCTCGCTCGCTGCGGCTCGAAACAGTTCCCTTGAAGTTTTCTTAAACCATTTTCTCAAATTCCACAGCCATGATATGCTCCTTCTACCGGGTCCTCGCTTAACTTTGACTTTACCTTGCAATATGGACTGCATCAGGGAGTAACGGTGCTGATTTCTCCTAACCTGTCCCAGACACTGCAGTTTTATGCGTTTGATGGTAAACACAATCTCCGATTCTTTCTTCGTTCTTTCTAGAACTTCCTCGTTCGTGATCCTTGCTGTCCAGGATATTCTCAGTATTCTTCTATAGAGCCACATCTCAAACGCTTCAAGTTTTGTAATAATGGCCTCTGTAAGCGTCCATACCTCCGCTCCGTACAATAGTATAGAGAAAACATAACATCTTAAATGTCTCATTTTTGTATATAGGGATATGTTGTGGCTTTTGAAGATGGCCATTAAGATTTTGAGGTCATAATGGCAGTAAAATAAGATTTATTCCAAATTGGAACAGTTCATGGTATTATAAATCAGTGGTATCCACGAAGTGAATTAACAGTTTCTGTATCTTAGTATGTTAGCATTGATGATATCGGTAAAGATGCAAGTCTTACCTTGCGGCATCTATGCTTCAGTCATGTGCAGGGGGACATGGTTTCAAAAAGTGCAACTGTCAAGCATCAAAAGTCCAATCCCAAACCAATAGGTGAGCTTGTTTTAAAGAGAAATTGCTCTATCATTACTTATATTAACTCCACTCTTGGTGATACTTTCCCTGCAAACAACAATTTATAAGTTCAGTTCTTTCTTCATCTGTCCGCTTCACTTAGGCCTGGTCTTTTCACCTCCGGATAACTAGTTATCGGGAAGTTTATCAGACAGATTACGTGTAAATCTGTCAGATAAACTTTCCGATAAATTATTTAGAACCCCACTAACCCAAATGTGATATTGAAACAACACACTGTATACTGAAATTTTCAAAATCCGTTTGCATTTTTTAAAGAAGCACAAAAACTAATACATATATAAGTTTAATGATTCGCCTCAATTATGTGCGCAAAAAATTTAATGACTTCAATTTTGAAATTAGGTATATTTAGAGTTCTTAAAAATTCTAAAATTCTAATTAGTCCATGTGGTGAGACCGCTCCCGTCTGAAAAATTTTCTGATTCGGTTCCCTCTATGTTCCCTCTAAACAAATCTGAAGGGTGCCCGGCGGAATTTTTAGGCAGAAATTGTTTAAACAGTTTTTTTAAACAAATACAAAAGATCATCTTTTTTTGCTCTTTAATACATTTTTTTGGATTTTGTTGGTCATTCTAAACAAGAAAGTTATCTTGTGATTTTTCTCAAAAATTGATTTTTCGAGTTATAGGCGATTTAATAACCCGTGTTGAGTTGCCCCCACTTGCAAAAGTTAAAAAACAAATAGCCCTGATTTATGAGCTATTTATGAGCTTTCATACTCCGCAAATTAAAAATTTTGAGCTCGTTCCACTGAGCATTAATTTAATATTTTAGTGGGGGAGGGGGCACTTAAAAATAGGCATATTGAATCGAATTTTGCGGCAGAATTACGAGCTATTTATGAGCTCTTGAAATTATGTAGTTTCGATTTTTGAGCTCATCCATTTCACCCTCAAACAACCCTTTAATTGATTTTACTTAAGAGAAACATGCTGAAAAAAATTAAAATATATCGTATCACGGATATTATTCCAATAGCTTATATATTCTAAGGATAAACTCTTAAATCATGCGCATTTCGATTATTGAGCTACAACCCCTTCGCAAGAAAACCACCCCATTTTCCAGGCTTAAGAGAAAGTTGTACTTAAAATGCATTAAATTAATTATTTCGCGACTAAATATCGCTTAATAATTTATGAGCTCCCAAAATACGCGCCATTAGGTCATTAAATTGCAATTTCTTTTGTATAGTGCAGTCACTGAAGGTAAAAATCAACTATTACCTTCAATTTCGGTGAACCTTCATTGATTTTCACGAAAATTTGTGAGTGGCTAGAGGATACCTCAACAAACAAAGGTGACATGGTGCCACCTTGCGCCTTTATCCTGGGGATGGACTCCACCCCTTCTCGGGGGTGAAAATTTGTTTAATTAAAATAACACCACAAATCGATAGAAAGACAAATTATAAGCATAATTTGTTATATATAGTTATTAAAATAAATCAATACTTTATTAAAAAGTTATCATTACCAAAATTAAAGCTTTGAAAAACCATTTATTATTAATTCATAGTGACTTATACTGCCGTGCTAAGCCCAAAGGCGGTAACTGTTTTTTTTATCGAAAATGAGATTGTTGTATTTCTAGGGTAGAACAGGGTATTTAGAATATATTTACAAAGTTCTTGGAGTTGCAGAAGTATTATAATGGGTATCTAGAATATATTTACAAAGTCTTTGGAGTTGTAGAAGCATTATAATATAATGAAACCTACCTAGAAATACAAAAATCTCCTTTTCGATAAAAAATCAGTTACCACCTTTGGGCTTAGCACGGCAGTATAGGTATCTAATTAAATGTATTTTTTTTCGGCGAGTACTCAAATCTAATTATTCTAGTCTAATTAACAGAAAAACTATGAATTTTAGAAAATCCTATTGAATATATACTTGTCAAAGTACTCAGAAATACCTATTAAATGAGCACCGAAAGAAGTTGATATCATCAAAATTAAGCAAGTGAACATGAAAATAATAGGACCCTTTCAAATTTCTAGTACAAAGTGAAAAATAAAACGAACGCCATTTCCACAAAAATTAAAATCTTTAGTAATCCCTATAAGACTTTCTTTACTTTAGCATTAGTAATGACCTTAAACATTTTTACCGATTTAAAATGCATATTTTTAAAAAATGTTTATAACATTATGTATGATTTAAAAACTTCAAAATTTTTCAACTTTTCGTAAATTATTTGCTTTTGATAATAACTCCAACAATACTCGATACACGTAAAAAATGATAGATAACGAGATTTGAGTTTTTTTTTGTTAGAAGAGATTTTACTGGTCTTTTGTTTTATGTATGAATCAAAATAACCAAGACAAAAACGTTTAAGCCTAAATTTTACTGCGAGAACAATGTAACTGGAGCCTTTTAACCTATTATTCTAAAAAAATAAAGTATTTGAAAGATTAAATGTAATACAGTTTTATAGCTCTTGAAATTAACTTTCAAATAGTTGGATGTGCCCGATATCAATAAAAATTAACAGTTATTCCAAAAAAAAACAATATCATTTTTTTGGAAAAATTTTTGGAGTATAAATTTTGATGCTATCAACTTCTTCTGGAGCTCATTTGATAGGTATTTCTAAGTACTTTGACAAGTATTTAGTAAGTGTTATAAAATGCATCGTTTTCCCGTTATTTAAGCTTGGATCCTTAGATTTGAATACTTGCAGAAAAAAAAATATATATACATTAAATTACCTATAACTTACTTTAAATTAAGTAACATTAAATGGGTTTTCAAGAGAGGAATTTATTATATTTTTTATTAGCTTCAATTTTAGTGATGAAAACTTTTTTGTAAAACCAATTTTTGAGTTATTTATGAAAAATCGCTTTAAAACGTGCATTTTTTTTCACAAAAATTAAAATATTTGATCTTTAATAACTCAAAAAAGTATTGATTTATTTTAATAACATTATATAACAAATTTTGCTTAGAATTTGTCCCTCTATCGATTTGTGGGGTTATTTTTAATAAATTAATTTTCACCTTTTACTTTTGTTTGCTGAGCTATCCTTTATACACTCACCAATTTTCGTGAAAATGAATGGAGGTTCACCGAAGTCGAAGGTCATAGTTAATTTCTACCCTTGCGAGCTCATAATTATTAAACGATATGTAGTCGCCAAATAATTAATATAATTTATTTTAAGTAAAATTCTCTGTTAAGCCGGGAAGATAGGGTGGTTTTTTTGCGAAGGGGTTGTAGCTCAATATTCAAAATGCGCGTGATTTAAGAGTTTATTAGAATATAAGCTATACAAATTAAACTTCTATTAACTTTTTTGTAAAAACTTACAGTTTTTCAGTGATTTACGAAAAACCGCTTTAAAATGTGCATTTTTTTCACGAATAATTAAATCTTTGATCTTTAATAACTCAAAAAGTATTGACTTATTTTAATAACTTTATATAACAAATTCTGCTTATAATTTGTCCTTCTATCGATTTGTGGAGTTATTTTTAATAAATAATTTTCACCCCCGAGAAGGGGTGGTATCCACCCCCAGGATAAAGGTGCAAGGTGGCACCATGTCACCTTTGTTTGTTGACGTATCCTCTAGCCACTCACCAATTTTCGTGAAAATCAAAGAAGGTTCACCGAAATTGAAGGTAATAGTTGATTTTTACCTTCAGTGACTGCACTATACAAAAGAAATTGCAATTTAATGACCTAATGGCGCGTATTTTGGGAGCTCATAAATTATTAAACGATATTTTAGACGCGAAATAATTAATTTAATGCATTTTAAGTACAACTTTCTCTTAAGCCTGGAAAATGGGGTGGTTTTCTTGCGAAGGGGTTGTAGCTCAATAATCGAAATGCGCATGATTTAAGAGTTTATTCTTAGAATATATAAGCTATTGGAATAATGTCTGTGATACGATATATTTTAATATTTTCAGCATGTTTCTCTTCAGTAAAATCAATTAAAGGGTTGTCTGGGGTGAAGAGGATGAGCTCAAAAATCGAAACTATATAATTTCAAGAGCTCATAAATAGCTCGTAATTCTGCCGCAAAAATCGATTCAATATCCCTATTTTCCAGTAGTGGGGGGGGGGGGGGCTGAGTATGAATTCCTGCTCAGTGGAACGAGCTCAAAATTTTTAATTTGCGGAATATGAAGGCTCATAAATCAGGCCTATTTGTTTTTTTAATTTTTGCAAGTGGGCGGGGGGCAGCTCAACACGGGTGATTTACCATCTAAAAAATGCGAAAATACGCATTTTTTAGGCCTAAAATCTCATATTTAAAATAGTATTTTTGAGGGTGCCAAATACCTACTTGTATTGTAGTTTAAACATTCATTTTCAAGATTCTGAAGAGTGATCGGGTCTAACTTCAAACTACACCGTTGTTAGTTAATTGTGAAATATGCCTGTCTATCCGATGTTTTCGCCGGTGCGGCGCGCTCTATTTCAACAATCTCCTATTTTCCTTCGAAAAATAGGATCTCCTTTTTTTTAGATTCCTTGGGACATTCTAAATAAAATAGGTTTTCTGTCATTTTTCTTAAAAGTTAATAGTTTTAAAGTTATAAGCGATTTAAAATACGAAAATAGCGAAAATACACATTTTTGGATTTTAAAACGCTTATAACTTTAAAACTATTAACTTTTGAGAAAAATGACACGAAACTTATTTTATTTAGAATGTCCCAAAGAACCCAAAAAATATTTATCGGAGGAAAATAGGAAATTGTTGAGATAGAGCGCGCCGCACCGGCAAAAAAATCGGATGGACACGCATATTTAACAATTAAATAACAACGGTGTAAATTGAAGTTAGACCCAATCACTCTTCAAAATCTTGAAAATGAATGTTTAAACTATAATTAATTTAAGTACTTGGTAACCTCAAAAATATTATTTGAAATATGAGTTTTTAAGCCTCGAATATGCGTATTTTCGCATTTTTTAGATTTTAAATCACCTATAACTCGAAAACTATTAATTTTTAAGAAAAATCACAAGATACATTTCTTGTTTAGAATGATCCAGAAAACCTAAACAATATGTTCCAGAGCTAAAAAAGATAATCTTTTGTATTTGTTTAAAAAAATTGTTTAAACAATTTCTGCCCAAAAATTCCGCCCGGCACCCTTTAGATTTGTTTAAAGGGGACATTTTTGAATAGGAATCCACAAAGAAACCGAATCAGAAATTTTTTCAGACGAGAGCGGTCTCACCACATTGACTAAATATATCTAAAAAAATGTAAAATCTAAAAAGTAGGTAATAATACCTGCTTTTTAATCTGAGAATTCATAAAAATTCTAAATATACCTAATTTCAAAACTAAAGTCATTAAATTGTTTGTGCAAATAATTGAACCGAATCATCAAACTTAGTTTTTGTGCTTCTTTAAAAAATGCAAACGGATTTTGAAAATTTCAGTATATAGTGTGTTGTTTCAATATCACTGAGTCAGTGGGGTTCTAAATAAGTTATCGGAAAGTTTATCTGACAGATTTACATGTAATCTGTCTGACAAACTTCCCGATAAATAACTAGTTATCCAGAGGTGAAAAGACCGGACCTAAGTGGAGCGGACAGAGGAAGAAAGAACTGAACTTATAAATTGTTGTTTGCAGAGAAGTCTCACCAAGAGTGGAGTTAATAGAAATGCTTATAATGTGTATTACAAACTTTTTAGTTAATGAATAAATAACACAGGTTTACAAAAAAAAATAAATTGTGGACTATTTGACGAAACCATATGACAAGGGGGTTTTTGGGGTCGATGATCACAAATCCGGGGTCCGTTGATCTCTATCACATCAGGTAAAGGTCGTTCTGAAGCTATTTTCTTGTGGCATTTTTACAATTTTAACTATTTATAATGGGAAATAAGCCTCAATATTATTAAAAAATGATTTTTATTAACGTTTCGACGCCCAAATCGGGTGCAGTTGTCAAAATACAAAATACTACTATTTTTAGTAGTACTATTTTTAGTAGTATTTTGTATTTTGACAACGGCACCCGATTTGGGCGTCGAAACGTTAATAAAAATAATTTTTTAATAATATTGTGGCTTATTTCCCATTATAAATAGTTAAAAAGGTAAAGGTCATTTCAAGGTCAAATCAAGATAAATCGATAGTCGCTCTGAAAAAGTATATTAGGGGGTTTTTGGGGTCGCTGATCACGAATCCGCGGTCCGCTGACCTCTCTCACGTCTAGCTCAAGGCCATTTCAAGGTAGAATCAAGATTAATGAACACAATCGCTCTGAAAATGTATATAAGAGTTTTTTTGGGGTCGCTGATCACAAAACTGAGTTGACCTTGAAATCACCTTTACTGACGCGGTAGAGCTCAACGGACCCCAGTTTTGTAATCAGCGACCCCAAAAACCCCCTAATATACTTTTTCAAACAATTGTGTCGATTTATTTTGATTTGACCTTGAGCTAGACGTGAGAGAGGGTAGCGAACCCCGGATTCGTGATCAGCGACCCTAAAAACCCCCTAATATACTTTTTCAGAGTGATTATCGATTTATCTTGATTTGACCTTGAAATGACTTTTACCTGATGTGATAAAGATCAGCGGATCCCGGATTCGTGATCAGCGACCCCAAAAACCCCCTTGTCATATGGTTTCGTCAATTAGTCCACAGTTTATTTTTTTTTGGATACCTGTGTAATCATTTTAAAAATAATAAATACTTATCTACTACATTGGAACGACTCACTTACTGATCACAAGAATCGCAAGAAAAATCCAGGTCCGGATTAAAAAAAATATAGAGTAATTGTGACCTTCAAACAACACCCTGTACCTATATTGCAATTTTCAAAATCCGTCTGAAAGGAGTACAGAAAACTAAGTTTATTGGTACGCTTAAATTTTTTGTGCGGAATTCTTAATGATTTAAGCGAATCAATAAACTTAGATTTTTGTGCTCTTTTCAAATATGCGAACGGATATTGAAAATTTCAATATACAGGATATTGTTTTAAGATCTCAATTACTTAATATTTTTTGCTAATCTAGTCGTGGATTTTTCTTGTAATTAAAGTGAGTTGTTCCAGTGTAGTAAATAAGTATTGATTAATTTTAAAATAAGTATTAAAATTTATTTATTAACGTATAATTTCAAAATTAAATTAATTAAATTATTTTTTATGCTTTTTTCAAATATGCAAACGGATTTTGAGAATTTGAATATACAGGGTGTTGTTTATCTGAATCTGGATTTTTCTTGCAAATGGTAGGAGGGTTGTAGGGTTATAAATGAGACATGTGTACCATATATTAAAAAAATTTAAAGGTGGTTCTAAAGTTATGGATTCGGAAAGAATAGGTAAAAATCCATAAAACGCCCTGTAACTCGGTTATAAAAATCGGTGGCGCAATAAATGTAGTACATATATCTAGAACACCCCTAGGTGACCTTTATTCACCATTCAAGTATTTCCGTTTCGGCCAATGAAACACCCTGTATATGGACTGATTGTAGCGATATAAAAGATGAATATTATTATTATTTTAGTTATTTATTTGATTGTGTTTGTTTACTACATTATAAAGAATGGCAAGATAATAAATAAATAATAGTGACGACTTTCTTTCTTAAAAATTATATTCTTGCTAACACCAAGGGGCATTATTGTGTGTCTAAACCAATTCTTCTTCGTCTACCTGATACCCTGTTGGTCAAATATTTCCCAGTTGAACTGGTTGTAATCTGAGCACACAAACACTTGTATAAATTGTAACCGGCATATTTATTACTGTTGACAGACCACCATTCAAAATATTATTTATGAATGCCTGCTATATACTTATCGAATTTACATATCGGCGTATACATATATGAAAGAGGGAGGTTCTAATTTTATATTCTGTAACAACAAAATATTGATGTATATATAGACCAGGCAATTATCAGTTAAAACTGTGTAATATTGGGATATAGATTTAAAATTCGTTCTGGCTATCAACGTTTTCTAACAGAAATACATATCATTCTTACTAAACTCTTTTCGACTGTATGTCCAAGATATAAATAATCATTTTACAAGCCTAAAAGCTAGTTAACAGACTAAAATTTTTTAATATACACAGTTGTCATATCCGGCTAAACTTATAAATATCTACTTACGTTAATAATATTGCTACTTTTTGTTTATTAATTTTGTGGGCCGTCTATCATACATCAGCTTAAAAAACATTCTGCCCATTCCTTAATAATTATGGAAGTTGATAACCGGACAGGTTTTAAAATATGTTGTAGTGCAAATTCAAACAATAAGAATAGGTACCCAGTTCGACTCGCATAAAAATGGGATCCTACAATTACCCAAAAAATAAGAATTTTTTAGGTCTTTGGATGTGCATAAGCTCAGTAAAATGTGTTAGTACAGCATCATCATCATCAATCATCATCATCATCATCATCATCATCATCATCATCATCATCATCATCACCATTATCATCATCATCAATGATGCTACAGCCCTATAAAAGAGCTGCAACCTTCCCAAGTATATTACGCCAGTCAGTTCTATCCATTGCCAACTGTTGCCAGTTTGCTGCTCCCATGTTTCTACCATCCTCATCTACACCATCCTTCCATCTGAGTTTTGGTCTACCCCTATTTCTACTTCCCACATGTTGTGATATAAGGATTCTTTTAGGAGGATTGTTCTGCTGTGATCTTGCTAGTCCTGCCCTTCTTAGTATTCCTATTTTTATAAGAGATACTACCATATATGTTTATATCTGTGGTATATCTCGTAGTTGTAGCTCCTCCTCTAAACACCATTTTCACAGGTGTCACCGAATATTTCTCTCAGGATCCTTCGTTAAAAACCTTCTTCTCCTTTCTCGTTAAAAACAACATTTTATCGCATAATCAGTTCGGCTTTTTAAATAATAAATGCGCCACTGATGCCATGTTTTCTGTACTACATGAGGTTTATCAAGCACTGAACAATAATCTTCACACTGCCCCCGTTTTTTGTGACTACACCAAATCTTTTGATTGTGTAAATCACAACATTTTGATAAAAAAACTAAATTTCTACGGAATTCGAGGTATTTCTTTGAACTGGTTCCAATCTTACTTGGATGATAGGAAACAACTGGTTAGAGCAAATGATACAGTCTCTAGTCTTAAAAACATTGTATGTGGGGTACCTCAAGGTTCAGTATTGGGTCTTCCACTTTTCCTTATCTTTATTAATGACATCACTAGTTTAAAAATCGATGGACATATCTTTCTTTTTGCTGATGGTACCAGTATCACTTGGAGCAACTCAAATATTGCAACTCTTCATACGGCTATAACTTCTGATCTACTTAAAATATAAATCTGGTCTGACTCTAATTTACTCTCGTTTAACGTAGATTAAAACAGTAGCATTATCTTATAAAGGAGCTCTTCAACCCTTACCTCTTAATAACAGCCAGATCAGTACCGTTGATTCTGTAAAATTTCTTAGTATTTTTTAGACAGCAACCTTAAATGGTCCCTCCATATCGATTTGTTAAGGAAGAAACTATCGTCAGCTTGCTATGCTATAAGATATGTTTCGAATGAAGTTAATTTAGCATCTTCCAAAATAACATATTTTTATTTGTTCGAGTCACATCTTCGTTATGGTCTTCCTATTTGGGGTTCTGGTACATCTGCAAAATTCGATGTTATTTTCAAATTACAAAAAAAGAGCAATAAGATATCTGTTTGGCCTCAGAAGAACAACACATTGTAGAAGTTACTTCAAAGATCACGGGATTTTAACCCTTCCATCTTTGTATATTTTAGAAACTGTTTGCTTAATTCGTAAACATCTAAATGTCTTACCACCAAAACCTAAGCATGACTACTTCACGAGAAATTCTACCTTTGACGTCTATTTACCGACCCGGTCATCTGAGTTAGTAACGAGATCTATATTATATTCCGCAAAAAAACTTTACAACCATCTTCCTCTATAACTTAAATCTGCAGCATCTTTCCCCAAATTCCGTAAACTTACAAAAGCCTACCTATCTGAAAGACCATATTATGCGGTAGAAGATTTTCTTAATCAATAACTAAGAAATTACAGTACCCTTTGCACAAGTAGTAATTTTAATATTATTTTTGAAGTGGAAACTTCTTGTTAAAGTGAATTCGCGACCGTCATCGCAACCGTCATCGCTACCGTCATTGCGACCGTCATCGCTTATGCTATATATTATTTGTATGTATATATAAATTGTGTATAGATATTTAAATTTAGAATAAATGTAAAACCTATTTTATGATGGAGAAAAAGGGTTTGTTTCGCGACCATGATCGCGACCGTCATCTCTTTGGCGAAATAAATTTTGTACGTATCTATATTATGTGTATGTATACATAAATGAATTGTATAGAAGTATTTAAATTTAAAATAAATGTAACACCTATTTTTGGATGGGGAAAAATATTTATTTCGCAACCGTCATCGCAAAAAGTATTAAATTGCCGACCGTCATCGCTTCGAAGAAATAAATTTTAGAAGTGAAAACTTCTTGAGGGATGTTGTGCACTTTTTAAATGGGGAAAAAGTATTAAATTAGCGGCCGTCATTGCTTCAACGAAATAAATTTTTGAAGTGAAAATTTCTTTTGGGGACGTTGTGCACTTTTTAGATGGGGGGAAAGTATTGAATTAGCGACCGTCATCGTGACCGTCATCGCTTCGGGCGAAATACATTTTTGAAGTGAAAACTTCTTTAGGGACGTTGTGCTCTTTTTGGATGGGGAAAAACTATTTAATTAGCGACCGTCATCGCTTCGACGAAATAAATTTTGGAAGCGAAAACTTCTTTAGGGACGTTGTGCAGTTTTGGATGGAAAAAATAATAAATTAGCGACCGTCACCGCTTAGAAGAAATAAATATTTGAAGTGAAAACTACTTTAGGGACGTTGTGCACTTTTTAGATGGCAAAAGTATGAAATTAGCGACCGTCATCGCAACCGTCATCGCTTTGACGAAATAAAATTTTGAATTGAAAATGTCTTTAGGGACCTTGTGCAGTTTTTGGATGGGAAAAATAATAAATTAGCGACCGTCATCGCTTCGACGAAATAAACATTTGAAGTGAAAACTTCTTTGTAGGGACGTTGTGCACTTTTTGGATGGGAAAAAGTATTAAATTAGTCCCTCATCGCAACCGTCATTGCTTGGATGAAATACATTTTTGAAGTGAAAACTTCTTGAGGAACGTTGTGCACTTTTTGGATGGAGAAAAATTATTAAATTTGTGACCGTTATCGCTTCGACGAATTAAATTTTTGAAGTGAAAATTTCGTTAGGGACATTGTGCACTTTTTGGATGGGGGAAAAATATTGAATTAGGGACCGTCATCGCTTCGGCGAAATACATTTTTGAAGTGAAAACTTCTTTAGGGACGTTGTACTCTTTTTGGATGGGGAAAAACTATTAAATTAGCTACCGTCATCGCTTCGACGAAATAAATTTTTGAAGCGAAAACTTCTTTAGGGACGTTGTGCAGCTTTTGGATAGAAAAAATAATAAATTAGCGACCGTCACCGCTTCGACAAAATAAATATTTGAAGTGAAAACTACTTTAGGGACGTTGTGCACTTTTTAGATGGGAAAAAGTATTATATTAGCGACCGTCATCGCAACCGTCATCGCTGTGACGAAATAAAATTTTGAATTGAAAATTTCTTTAGGGACGTTGTGCAGTTTTTGGATGGGAAAAATATTAAATTAGCGACCGTCATCGCTTCGACGAAATAAACATTTGAAGTGAATACTTCTTTAGGGACGTTGTGCACTTTTTGGATGGGAAAAAGTATTAACTTAGTCCCTCATCGCAACCGTCATTGCTTGGATGAAATACATTTTTGAAGTGAAAACACCTTGAGGAAAGTTGTGCACTTTTTGGATGGAGAAAAATTATTAAATTTGTGACCGTTATCGCTTCGACGAATTAAATTTTTGCAGTGAAAACTTTTTTAGGGACGTTGTGCACTTTTTGGATGGGGAAAATTTATTAAGTTAGCGACCGTCATCGCTTTGACGAAATAAATTTTTAAAGTGAAAACTTCTTTAGGGACGTTGTGCAGTTTTAGGTGGGAAAAAGTAATAAATTAGCGACCGTCATCGCTTTGGAGAAATAAATATTTAAAGTGAAAACTTCTTTAGGGACGTTGTGCACTTTATGGATGGGAAAAACTATTAAATTAGCGACCCTCATCGTAACCGTCATTGCTTGGATGAAAAAAAATTTTGAAGTGAAAACTTCTTGAGGAACGTTGTCCACTTTTTGGATGGAGAAAAATTATTAAATTAGTGACCGTTATCGTTTTGACGAATTAAATTTTTGAAGTGAAAATTTCGTTAGGGACATTGTGCACTTTTTGGATGGGGGAAAATTATTGAATAAATTTTTGAAGTTAAAACTTCTTTAGGGACGTTGTGCACTTTTTGGATGAGAAAAAGTATTAAGCTAGTGACCGTCATCGCTTCGACGAAATAAATATTTGAAGTGAAAACTTCTTGAGGAACGTTGTGCACTTTTTAGATGGGGATAAAGTATTAAATTAGCGACCGTCATCTCTTCGACGAAATAAATTTTTGAAGTGAAAACTTCTTTAGGGACGTCGTGCACTTTTTCGATGAGAAAAGTATTAAGCTAGTGACCGTCATCGCTTTGACGAAATAAATATTTGAAGTAAAAACTTCTTTAGGGACGTTGTGCACTTTTTGGATGGGAAAAAGTATTAAATTAGCGACCCTTATCGCAACCGTCATTGCTTGGATGAAATACATTTTTGAAGTGAAAACTTCTTTAGGGACGTTGTGCACTTTTTGGATGGGGAAAATTATCAAATTAGCGACCGTCATCGCTTTGACGAAATAAATTTTTGAAGTGAAAACATCTTTAAGGAGGTTGTGCAGTTTTTTGGGGGAAAAAAGTAATAAATTAGCGATCGTCATCGCTTTGGCGAAATAAATATTTAAAGTGAAAACTTCTTTAGGGATGTTGTGCACTTTTTGGATGGGAAAAAGTATTAAATTAGCGACCCTCACCGCAAACCGTCATTGCTTGGATGAAATAAATTTTTGAAGTGAAAACTTATTGAGTGACGTTGTGCACTCTTTGGATGGGGATTAAGTATTAAATTAGCGACCGTCATCGCTTCGATGAAATAAAATTTTGAACTGAAAATTTCTTTAGGGACGTTGTGCACATTTTGGAAGAGGACGTATTGAATTTGCGACCGTCTTTACTTCGCTGAAATAAATTTTGTACGTATATAAATTATGTGTATGGATACATAAATAGCATATCGCATACGCAACGCGTATATAATATAGGTATAGCACTTCTTTTTGGATGGGGAAAATGCATTTGAGCTCGTAATCGTAATTTATATACTATAAGAAGTTTTCACTTCTGTATGCACTCCCACGACTGCCTTGTTTATCTATATTTGGGTGTCATAAACAGCAGCTTAACTTTTAAACTTAATTACTAGGTAGACTATGCAATTTGCAATTTATTTAACTTTTTTAATTTTGTTATTGATTCTTTCTGTTTAACTTCATTATTATTATTTTTTTAATTATACTGACGATTTATGTAATTTTAGTAAATTGAATTGTTATTGTTTTGTTTTCTAGACTTTTTGTAAGCTTTGTCGATAAAATTGTACAATTTTTCATGAGAATAAGGCATATTTCTCTATTCTATTCTATGTTTCTTTCTCTATTGTTAGGTGTTGATATCATCACTTTAGTTTTCTCCCCATTTACTTGCAGGCTCATATTTTTGGTAGTATTTGAGAAGGTGGTATACATTTCTTCTAGCTTGCGTGTTGTGCGGGCAGCAAGGTCCACATCATCTGCATATGCCAAGGGATGGTTTATTAAAAATATTTCCTCTGTTAACTATTCTGACCGCCTTTTCCAGAGCTATGTTGAAGACCAAAACCAATAAACTTATCAGTTTATCGGTGATGTGGAATTCATCCATGGCTTCATACAATTTATTTTTTTCTTAGAAAACTATAATAGGCCGATTTAAAAGCTACGAAAAGAGAGTATGTGTCGATATTGAACTCATTCGTTTTTTCAGTATTTGCCTAAGCACAAAGATCTGGTCTATTGTTGATCGACCAGGCCTAAAACCACTTTGATATTCGCCAAGAAGCTCCTCTGAATATGCACTTAGGCGACTATATAAGATACTCGAAAATATTTTGTATGCTGTATTGAGGAGGGTTGTTCCCCTATAGTTTCTACATTCCAATTGATCATCCTCTCTGTGTAAAGGGCAAACGATTCCAATACACCACTCTTTCGGGCTTTGTTACATGGTATAATGAATTTAGGCTACGTTCAACTATCGGTTATACTTGTAATTCCAAAGTACGGGCTAGAGAAAATAATATAAATGAAATAATAAAAGTGCTACACCTGGTTTGACTGTTTACATTCAACTCTTATACTTAATACCTATTGGAAGATTAAGATCGCACATTATATCGCCAAGTCACAGTATGAAGAGGAACAGTAAAACCTCTTCCATGTCGGTACTTTGATCTCAAGAAGTAATACCGGCAGTACGCAATTAGTAATTCACCAGTGGTGGATGCGGGCTTTCCCTGTTAAAACCCGTACGTTTCTAAGCGACTAGCAAGGCGAGAACGGGGCAAAAGCGACTGCTAGAGTGGTTCTACTCCCCTCTTTATACTGTGGCCAAGTTAAGACTTGGAGATATAATGTGCTAGAAAAACACACAACGCGAGAACAGTTGTTAAAAGGAAGGGAAAATTTATTGATCCAATTAACACAGGTAGAAAATGGATCAAATAACAAGAAGTAAGCAAGGAGGAGTCCCCCTCCGCGTTTCGTAAATATAGAGGTGCGTCCGACAACTGGAGTATTACCCTTAAAAATTTGTCGGTACAATATTACCAGTCAATTGTAAATATTGTTATCATGGAGTGTTTTATGGCACCATATTATGAAGTCACGATGATTTTTTTGCCGGATTGTTTGATAAGTTATGAAATCCCCTCCCGAAAATTTTCCGAAGTAGAAAAGTTGTCCGACTAGACATGATAACTGATGAAAACATGAAAAGTCTCATGGGGAGGTAATAATTTTTTTAATGGTGAAATTAAGAGTTGGGTAAGGTTTTCTAAAATTTAATGTGAAATTTGTTTTTATTGTAATCAATCTGTTTGATAAAAAAAAATACAGTAAATGGGCAAACTCATGCAAAAATAGGACATGAATAGTATATTTTATAATTCCAAGAAGTCCAAGTAACAAAAAATTATTATTTGTTTTCTTTGCTCTAACAAGTCGAATTAGCGGACCAGGTTTAGTAATGACATGACAGTTTGTACACAAATTTACTTATAGGTACTAAACACCAAATATGACTAGTTTATTAAAATCAAATTGTTTAATTCAAAGATAGACATACCCCCTTGAATTATATTGATTGAAATATTAATACCCGTATTAATATTTCAATCAACGATTCTACAAATAGGGATGGGTTACACTGATGGCACTTAATGGGTTACACTGATGATTATGAAAATTACTAAATTTATTTACCTTGACTGGTCTATAATTTTTATATTATTGGTAAACATGGTATGGATATAATGGACTTACTGTTTTGAATAATATGCTTGTTGTGTTTGTCGGGATGTCTGCATATTATGAATGTATGTTTATTTGGCTGGTTTCTGTTTCTCAATGAATTAAAAAACTGTCTGGCCGTCCCTGTTTGATTAACATTTATTTTTAGAACACTTTAGATAATCATTAGATTAGTATAATTTTTATTAATTTGTAAATAAAATATTCTCCATGCGACTGATTCAAATGTATAAGAGAATATATTAATTATTAATACAGTGTCAAATTTTAACCCGCCGTTACACGCGTCTTTTATTGTGACGTGGTTGCACGCGTATGAGCGTCGCCCTCACCTACATAAGTTCGACTTATTTCGAGGAAGAATGAATGTCAACATGTATAAATATAAAATGGGTTATACTCACATATTATAGAAAGTCTCGTAAACCAATTTTTTTATTAATTTAACAAAATAAAAGTAGGGTAAAAATAATATACATAGATCAAAAGCAAGTTTTCTTAATTTTCAATTTCAGCAAGCCACTGAAAAAATTAACGATCTTTACGCGAATTCATTTTACTAAAAATACAAGTTAAAATTAACAACTGTTCTGAAGCTATTTCTCTGTGGTATTTATGTAATTAACTATTAATATTTTGTATTTTGATAACGACGTCCGAGGTGGAATTCGAAACGTCAATAAAATCAATTTTTCAAGTTAAATTGTGGCTTATTTCCCAATTAGAATAGGTAAATTTTAAAATGGGTTCTTAACCAGTGGCGCACCTAGAATTTTCCTCGGGGGGAGGGGGGGTTAGCTTGGGCACCGAAAGTTTTTTGTATTATTTGTGAAAGACAAGTTAAATTTTCCTACTTTTTTTATATACAGGGTCGGTATTTTCTTATCGATGGTATGGGCTTTTAATAAGAGCAACAAAGAGACATGCATTTATTATACATTTAAAACGGGTTAGAAGATATTGGGCGGCCGAAGTAGGAAGAGCCACCAAAAAATTTCGCGTTGTAGGTATGGCTTTGTCAGACAGCGTTGCCGAATTTGGAAATTATCAAAAGAAAATATTAAAGTAGAAAAAATAATATAGTTAACTTTTTGTAAACAGATATAATAAACAAATTATTTAAAAATAACAAAATATTGTTTTCATCCATTTAAAAAAAAAATGTGAAAACGTTGAATTATAATTCAACGTTTATTTTTTTACTTATATTTTTCTTTTAAATAATTTGTTTAGTAGATGTACTTATTTGTTCACAAAAAATAATATAGGTACAGTAATGAGTGCGCTATTAAGAACCGGCAAAATAACGCAAAAGATGGAAAGCCTAATACGTTGTGAAATAAAAAGAGATGAAACTAATAGAGATGTAAAATTATCGATAGGAACCTATAAATTTACATAACATTACATAGTTTCGCACCTTTAGACATATCTGAGGAGTATAACAAATCTAACCGTGACAGGAGAATTTTATAAAATTCTAAATGTTTTCTGTCACAGACGTCTAAAAGAGGGAAACTATGTAGGTACCTGATGTAATGTAAACTTGTAGGTTCCTATCGATAATTTTACACATCTACTAGTTTCATCTCTTTTTATTTCACAACGTATTAAGTTTTCCATCTTTTGCGTTATTTTGCCGGTTATTAGCGCGCTCATCACTGTATTATTTTTTTTTTCTACTTTGATGGATAATTACGCATGTCTGTCTCTCTTAGAGGCTTTGTAAACACAACTTTTCCGTCAATAGATAAGATAGGACAAATGAGCTGTCGAATGAAAGTTCATTACCCAACGATCTTATTAAGGTGAGAAATTTGACCTTGCACTTCCAGTTTTAGAGTTGAAACTTGAAGTACTATTTTAAAGTCGCCCAATAAATATTATAAACGACTTATTATTGGACGCGCTTTAGCAAGACGAAAACCATTATATTTTTCCGGCTTTGTGCAAGTCTGTCCGTTCGTCTGTCTATCGAATATAACTCCTACGTTATTAAAACACTCAACTCCGGTAGCAAGATAATATAGCAGGAGACCTGAAAGCTACGGGCGTGGAGAACTGGACAGAGATTGTCTAAGACAGACAAGAGTGACGGCATGCTGTCGAGTGGGCTAAAACCCACGAAGGGTTGTAACGCCACGTAGTACGTAGTAGGTATGAGGTGTCGAATTAAGGATGGTATTAAAGCTGAGAAATTGGACTTCACACTTCCGGTTGCAGAGTTGAAACTGGAAGTAGTGTTTTAAAGCCGCCGAAATAGTACAAGCGACATATTATTCGATGCGCTTTAGCAATTCGAAGACAAGGTATCAAATTAGATCTTATAACCCAAAGATGGTATCAGTTGCAACGGGAAGTACTGTTTTAAAATCCCCGAAATAATACAATACATTTGTTTTCGTCTTGCTAAAGCGTGTTAAATAATACATTGCTTGTATTAATTCGGCGTCATTAAAACCGTACTCCCGGTTGTAACTCTATAAACGGAAGTCCGAGGTCAAATTTCTTACTTATAATGCCATCTTTGGGTTATAAGCTCTCATTCGACACATCATTTGTCATTCTATTTTTTTGTCGGACTTGACTAATACCGGAAGCATCTTGCTACGGTGCGTCGAATAATATGTCGCTTGTACTATTTCGGCGACTTTAAAATAGTACTTGTGCTATCAAGTTTCTCACTTTAATAACATCCTTGGGTTAAGAGCTTTCACACTTACATCTCATTTGTCCTTCTGTCTGATCTTATGACGGAAAAGTTGTGTTTACAAAGTCTCTGGGACAGAAAAACTTGCATAATTAAAGTAGAAAACATATTATATTAATTTTTGTTAACAAATAGTGTAGGTACTAACCAAATTATTTAAAAGAAAAAATTAATAAAAAAATAAACGTTGAAATATAATTCAACGTTTTCACATTTTTTAAAATTGGCGAAAACAATATTTTT